>NW_022196913.1:66216374-66236049 GCF_008632895.1 Mastomys coucha
TACACACACACACACACACATACATACATATATATTGAACACCTGGTCAGAGCAGAGAGCATTGAGATAAACAAGCCTTAGTTGGAAAAGCTGAGTGCCTCTAGTTTGTGATGCAAGCTGGCATGATTTCCCGCAGCCTATTGTGCTTTGCCATGTAGCCGATGCTGATTGGGACCAGGGAAAGTATTTAACCCACAAGGGCTGGGGGCTGGAAGTAATAATTAGGAGTAAGTATGTAGGGAATAGAAGTTTGATGTAAGGATAGAAATAAAATAGATGTAGGAAATAAGAGTAAGATGTAGGGAATAGAGTAAGTTGGAAATAAGAGTAAGCAAGAAGAAAGTAGTAAGATGTAAGTAGTAAGATAGAAGTAGTAAGATGTAAAGATGTAAGTAGTAAAATAGAAGAAGATAGAAATAAGATGTAAGAAGCAAGATTACAAGGTCCTTGAATAAACTGCATGGGGAAGAGCTCGTTGTTGCCTCCTTATTTCCGCTGGACGGAGGGGTGGCGACACAGACCAGTTTTATGTATTTTATGAAGACCATTTTAGAGAATGACAGATGCGATTCACTTCATGATACACAGATAAGAGGTGGTGTTAACATTTTGAACATAGTCGAAGCAAAATTCTTGCCTAGAAAACTGACTGAGCTGAGACCCATTAACTATTCAGTTGTGGGCTCTATGAAAGTGGGCAAGCCAGGCATTTTTACTCCCTTTGTCACTGTACCAGGTAACATTAAAATAATTTTACTCTTTAAAAAAAAATAATAATTAATTCATTTTTTACACTCCAAATTTTCCTCCCCTCCCCATTCACCCTCCAACTGTTCAACATCCCATACCTCCTCCCAGTCCCCCTGTCTCTGAGAGGATATCCCCACGCCTCACATCCAACCATACCTGACCTCTAAACTCCCTGGGGCCTCTAGTCTCTTGAGAGTTAGGTGCATCATCTCTGATTAAACATAGACCCAGAAGTCCTCTACTGTATGTGTTTTGGGGATCTCTTATCAGTTGGTATATGCTGCCTGTTTGGTGGTCCAGTATTTGAGAGAACTTGGGGGTCCAGATTGAGACTGCTGGTCCTCCTACAGGATCGCCCTTCTCCTCAGTTTCTTTCAGCCTTCCCTTATTCAACAACAGGTGTCAGCTGCTTCTGTCCATTAGTAGGATGTAAATATCTGCATCTGACTCGTTCAGCTGTTTGTTGGGTCTTTCAGAGGGCAGTCATGATAGGTCCCTTTTTGTGAGTTCTCAGTAATAATGTCAGGCCTTGGGACCTCCCGTTGAGCTGTATCCCACTTTGGGCCTGTCGTTGGAACTTCTTTTCCTCAGGCTCCTCTCCATTTCCATCCCTGTAATTCTTTCAGACAGGAACAATTATGGGTCAGAGTTGTGACTGTGGAATGGAAACCCCCTCCCTCACTTGATGTCCCATCTTCTTGCTGGAGGTGGGCTCTATAAGCTCCTCCTCCCTACTGTGTGGCATGTCATCTAAAGTCCCTCCCTATGAGTCCTAAGAATATCTCACCTCCCAGATCTCTGATGCATTTTGCAGGGTCCCTCCAACCTCCTCTTTCCCCAGGCTGCCTGTTTCCATTCTTTCTGCTGGCCCTCAGGGCTTCAGTGTTTTTCCCTCACCCAATACCAGATTAGGTTCCCCACCACCACTTCCCTACCCTGTCCACTTTCCCTCCCAGGTCCCTCCCTCCTTCCCTTCTTTTGATTGTTTTCTTCTCTCTCCCAAGTGGGACTGAGGTGTTCTCACTTGGGCACTTCAGCTTGTTGTGTTTTTGAGTTCTGTGGACTATATCTTTGGTATTCTGTAATTATTTTTGGCTAATATACACTTATTAGTGAGTACATAGCATGATGTCCTTTTGGGTCTGAGTTACCTGACTAAGGATGATATTTTCTAGTTCTATCCATTTGCCTGAAAAACTCATGTCATCATTCTTGATAACTGAGTGGTACTCCATTGTGTAAATGAGCCACATTTTCAGTATCCATTCTTCTTTCATGGGACATCTAGCCTGTCTCCAGCTTCTGGCTATCACAAATAGGGCTGCTATGAACATAGTAGAACACATGTCCTTGTGGCATAGTGAGGCATCTTTTGGGTATATTCCCAAGAATGGTATAGCTGAGTCTTCAGGAGATTTATTTCCAATTTTCTGCAGAACCTCCAGATTGATTTCCAGAGTGGTTGTACCAGTTTGTAATCCCATCAGCAAAGGAGGAGTGTTCCTCTTTCTCCACGTCTTCTCCAACATGTGTTGTCACCTGAGGTTTTGATCTTAGTCATTCTGTTTGTTATAAAGTGGAAGGAATCTCAGGGTTGTTTTGATTTGCATTTCTCTGATCACTAAGGACTTCAAACATTTCTTTAGGTTTCTCATCCATTTGAGATCCTCAGTTGTGAATTCTCTATTTAGACCTATACCTCATTTTTTGATTGTGTTTTTTGGACTTTTGGTGATTAATTTCTTGAGTTCTTTATATATTTTATATATTAGCCCTCTATCAGATGTCGGGTTAGTGAAGATATTGCATCAATCTGTAGGTTGCTCATTTGTCTTATCGACTATGTCCTTTGCCTTACAGAAGCTCTCCAGTTTCATGAGATCCCATTTATCATTTCTTGATCTTAGAGCATGAGCCATTTGAGTTCTGTTTAGGAAATTTCCCTCCTGTGTCAATGAGTGCAAGGCTCTTTCCCACTTTCTCTTATATTAGATTCAGTGTATCTAGTTTTATGTTGAAGTCATTGACCACCTTACTTGAGGTTTGTGCAAGGAGACAAATATGGCTCTATTTTCATTTTTCTACATATAGACAGCCAGTTAGATCAGGACCACTTATTGCACATGCATTCTTATTTCCATACTTTTCACTTCTTTGTCAAAGATTAAGTGTCTGTAAGTGTGTGATTTTATTTCTAAGACTTCAATTCTATTCCATTGAGCAACATGTCCATCTCTGTACCAATACCATGTAGTTTTTATCACTATTGCTCTGTAGTAAAGCTTGAGGTCAGGGATGCTGATTCCTCTAGCTGTTCTTTTATTGTTAAGAATTGTTTTAGCAATTCTATTTTTTTTCCTTTTCAGATGAATTTGACAGTTGCTCTTTCCATGTCTTTGAAGAATGTGTTGGGATTTTGATAAGGATTGCATTGAATCTATATATTGCTTTTGGTAGAATGGCCATTTTTACTATGTTAATTCTGCCAATCATTGAGCATGGGAGATGTTTATGTTTTCTGAGATCTTCTTCGATTTCTTTCTTGAGAGACTTGAAGTTAATTTCACACAGGTCTTTTACTTGTTTGGTTAGAGTTACCCCAAGATATTTTATATGATTTGTGGCCATTGTGAAGGGAGTTGTTTCATTAATTTCTTTCTCAGCCTGTTTATCATTTGTGTAAAGGAAGGCTATTAATTTATTTGATTTAACTTTATATCCAGCCACTTTGCTAAAGTTGTTTATCACCTGGAGAAATTTTCTGGTAAAATTTTTGGGGTTGCTTATGTATACTATCATATCATCAACAAATAGTGATACCTTTATGTCTTCTTTACCAATTTGTATCCCCTTGATCTCTTTTTGTTGTCTTATTGTTCTAGCTAACACTTCAAATACTATATGCAATAGCTATTGGGAGAGTGGGGATCCTTGTCTTGTCCCCAATTTCAGTGGGATTGCTTCAAATATGTCTCCATTTAATTTGATATTGGTTGTTGGTTTGCAGTAAATTGCTTTTATCATTTTTAGGTATAGGCATTGAATTCCTAATATCTCTAATACTTTTAACAGGAAGGGGTGTTGTACTTTGTCAAATGCTTTTTCTGCATCTAAGGAGATGATCATGTGATTTTTCTTTAAGGCTGTTTATATCGTGCTTCATGTTAATGGATCTTAGTATATAAAACCAACCTTGAATCTCTGGGATGAAGCCTACTTTATTGTGGTGAATGATGGTTTTGATGTGTTCTTGAACTTGGCTTGCAAGAATTTTATTGTGTATTTTTGCATCACTATTCATAAGAATGGTTGGTCTGAAGTTCTCTTTTGGTAAGGGTCATTGTGTAGTTTAGGTATCAGAGTAATTGTGGCTTCATAGAACTAGTTAGCTAGTGTTCCTTCTGTTTCTATTTTATGGAACAGTTTGATGAAAATTGGTATCATGTCTTCCTTGAAGGTCTGGTAGAATTCTGCTCCAAATCCATCTGGCCCTGGACTTTTTTGATTGGGAGGCTTTTAATGATTTCTATTTCCTTGTGCAATATGGACCCATTTAGATAGTTTACCTGCTCTTGACTTAACTTTGGTATGTGGAATCTGACTAGAAACCATCCACTTCATCTAGATTTTCCAGTTTTGTTGAGTATTGACTTTTATAGTAGGATCTGATGATTTTTTTGAATTTCCTCCGTTTTTGTTGTTATCTCTCCCATTTCATTTCTGATTTTCTTAATTTGGATAATGCTTCTCAGCTTTTTAGTTAGATTGGCTGGGGGGGGGTTGTATCTTGTTGATTCTCTCAAATAACCAGCTTTTGGGTTTGCTGATTCTGTGTATTGTTTTCTTTGTTTCTATTTGGTTAATTTTGGCCCTGAGTTTGACTATTTCCTGCCTTCTCCTCTTGTGTGAGTTTGCTTCTTTTTGTTCTAGAGCTCTCAGGTGTGCTGTTAAGTTATTCATGTAAAAATCTATCCAGTTTCTTTACAAGGGCACTTAGAGATATGAACTTTTTTCTTAGCATTGTTTTCATTGTGTCCCATAAGTTTGGGTATGATGTGTCAACATTTTCATTAAATTAAGGAAGTCTTTTATTTCCTTCTTTATTTCTTCTCTGACCAAGTTATCATTGAGTAAAGTGTTGATCAGTTTCCATGTATATGTGGGCTTTCTCTAGATTTTGCTATTACTGAAGACCAGCCTTATGCCATGGTAATCTGATAGGATGCATGGTATTATTTCAATCTTCTTGTATCTGTTGAGGGTTGTTTTGTGACCAATTATATAGCCGATTTTGGAGAAGCTACCATGAGGTGATGAGAAGAAGTTGTATTCTTTTGTTTTATGGTGAAATATCCTGTAGATATCTGTTAAATCCATTCGGTTCATTACCTCTGTTAATTTCACTGTGTCTCTGTTTAGTTTCTGTTTCAATGACCAGTCTGTTGGTGAGAGTAGGGTGTTGAAATCTCCCACTATTATAGTATGGTGTTCAATGTGTGTTTTGAGCTTTAGTAAAGTTTCTTTTATGAACTTCAGTGCTCTTGCATTTGAAGCATAGATGTTCAGAATTGAGACTTCCTCTTGGTGGATTTTCCCCTTGATGAATATGAAGTGTCCTTCTTCATCATGCTTCATAACTTTTGGTTGAAAGTCTAACTTATTGGATATTAGGATGGCAACTTCTGCTTATTTCTTGGGACCATTTGCTTAGAAGACCTTTCTCCATCCTTTTATTCTGAGATAATGTCTGTCTTTGTTGTTGAGGCATATTTCTAATATGCAGAAAAGTGCTGGATATTATTTGCTTATCCAGTCACTTCATGTCTTTTTATTGGTGAGTTGAGTCCATTAATATTGAGAGATATTAAAGAGAGATGACTGATGTTTCCTAATATGTTTGTTTTTGTAGGTGGCTTTATGTGCTCGTGGCTTTTGACTTTGTTGTGAGGTACTTAGTATCTTGTCCTTTCTTTGGTGCAGGAGTCTTTGTCTTTCTTTGTGTTGGAGTTTTCCTTCCAGGATTCTCTGTAGAGCTGGGTTGGTAGATAGATATTGTTTGAATTTAATTTTTTCCTGGAATATTTTGGTTTCTTCATCTATGCTGATGGAGAGTTTTGCTGGTTATTGTAGCCTAGACTGGCATTTGTGCTCTCTTAGAGTCTGCATGAGCTCTTCTGTCTTTCATAGTCTCTGAAGAAATTGGGTATAATTCTGTTAGGTCTACCTTTGTATGTTACTTGGCCTCTTCCCTTATAGCTTTTAATATTCTTTCTTTGTTCTCTGCATTTAGTGTTTTGATAACTATGTGAAGAGAAGATTTTCTTTTCTGATCCCATTTATTTGGTATCCTATATGCTTCTTGTACCTTTATGGCCATCTCTTTCTTTACGTTTGAGAAGTGTTCTTCTATGATTTTGTTGAAGACATTTTCAGGACCTTTGAGCTGGCAATCTTCATTCTCCTCTATTCCAAGTATTCTTAGATTTGGTCTTTTCATTGTGTCTTGAATTTCCTGGATGCTTTCACTTAGAAGATTTTTATGTTTTGAATTTTCTTTGACAGTTGTATCAATCTCTTCTACTGTATCTTCTATACCTGAGATTCTCTCTTCTATATCTTGTATTCTGTTGGTAATAATCTGTAATTCCTGACCTCTTTCCTAAGTTTCCCATTTCCAGGTTTGCCTCCATTTGTGTTTTCTTTATTGTTTCTACTTCCACTTTCAGGTCTTGGATCCCTTTATTCAATTCCTTTACCTGTTTACCGATGTTTTCCTGTATTTCTTTCAGTGAGTTATTAATATCCTCCTTAAAGAACTCTATTATCTTCATGAGACAGGATTTGGGGACAGATTGCTGATTTTCAGTTGTGTTTGTGGATTCAGGGCTTGCTGTGGTGGGAGAATTGGATTCTGATGATGCCCACATACTTTGGCTTTTGTTGCTTATGATCTTTGCACTTGCCTTTCACCATCTGGATATCCCTGATGTTTCTTGGTCTGAGTGATTGTATGTAGTTTGCCTCTTTTGTCCCTGGGTTGCTTCAAGTCTCCCACCCTGGTTGTATCAGACCACCTATGGGGCCTTCAAACTGGGGCATCTTCACAGGGGCAGCAAAGCTGCTGATCTGTTGTCCTGGCAGCAGTAGATCTCCTGGTTGGCCTTTAGACTGTTAGGTCTTCAGTGGAGCAGTTAAGCTGTAGTCCAACTGACCTGAGTGCAACTGATCCTCAACTGCTCTGAGTGCAGTGGGTCCTCTAGGATGGATCAGGATACAGTGTCTTCACAGGAACAAACTAGGAGTCTGCCCTGGCAGAAAGGACTGGGCTGAAGGAGTGAAGGGGCAAAAGTGGAGTGGTATTCAGGAGGGTGGGGGTTTTGGTGGGTGATGGGTCCCAAGTCCACCAGGCTTTCAGCAGCTGCTCCAGAACTGCGGGGGTTGGAGGTCTTACCAACTGCTCTGAATGTAGTGGGTCATCTAGGATGGATCAAGATATGGTGTCTTCAAGGGAACAGAGCAACTAGTAGTTTGTCCAAGCAGCAATGACTAGGTGGAACAGTTATGGATAGTATTAAATATTCATTAATGATATTTTAGGGTATGAAAGGATATGAATATAAAAGCAGAACAAATTCTGTATGTATTATTTAATTTTCAAAATACTAAATATTATTAATGTTTGATGTATAAAATGCAATTAAATAATAACAAAAATAAGTAAAAAAAAAACCAGAAACTGAGGAAGTTAAAAAAATCATCAGATTCTAATACAAAAACCTATATTCTTTGAAGTTCTGATAAAACTGCACTAAGCCCATCTGATCCTGGGCTTTTTTTAATTGACTGTTAATGACTGTTTCTATTTCGTTAGGTGATATAGGACTGTTCAGATCATTTATCTGATCTTGATTTAACTTTGGTACCTCACATCTGTCTAGAAAAATGTCCATTTCATCCAGGTTTTCCTATTTTGTTGAGTATAGGTGTCTGTAGTAGGATCACATAATTTTTTGGATTTCCTCCATTTCTGTTGTTATGTCTCCCTTTTCACTTCTGATCTTGTTAATTAGGATACTGTCTCTGTGCCCTCTAGTTATTCTGGCTAAGAGTTGATCTATTTTATTGATTTTCTGAAAGAACCAGCTCCTGGTTTTGTTGATTCTTTTTATACTTCTTTTTATTTCCATTTAGTTGATTTCAGCCCTGAGTTTGATTATTTCCTGCCTTCGACTCCTCTTGGTGAATTTGCTTCTTTTTGTTGTAGCACCTTAAGGTGTGCTGTCAAATTGCTGGTGTATGCTCTTTCCAGTTTCTTTTTGGAGGCACTTAGAGCTATGAGTTTTCCTCGTAGGACTGCTTTCATTGTGTCCCATATATTTGGGTATGTTGTGGCCTCATTTTCATTAAACTCTAGAAGGTCTTTAATTTCTTTCTTTATTTCTTCCTTGACCAAGTTATCATTGAGTAGAGTGTTGTTAAATTTCTATATGTATGTGGGCTTTCTATTGTTTATGTTGTTATTGAGGACCAGCCTTGGTCCATGGTGATTTGATAGGATGCAAGGAATTATTTCAATCTCCTTATATCCATTGAGACCTGTTTTGTGACTGATTATATGGTCAGTTTTGGAGAAGGTACCATGAGGGTCTGAGGTATACCCTTTTGTTTTAGGATAAAATGTTGTATAGATATCTGTTAAATCCATTTGTTTCATAACTTCTGTTAGTTTCACTGTGTCTCCGTTTTGTTTCTGTTTCCATGATCTGTCCATTGCAGAGAATGGGGTGTTAAAGTCTCCCACTATTATTGTGTGCAGTGCAATGTGTGCTTTGAGCTTTAGTAATGTTTCTTTTATGAATATAGATGCCCTTGCATTTCGAGCATAGAGGTTCTGAATTGAGAGTTCATCTTGGTAGATTATACCTGAAGTGTCCCTCCTTATCTTTTTTGATAATTTTAGGTTGAAATCAATTTTATTCGATATTAGAATGGATACTCCAACTGGTTTCTTGGGACCATTGGTTTGGAAAATTGTTTTCCAGCCTTTTCCTCTGAGGTAGTGTCAGTTTTTGTCACTGAGGTGTGTTTCATGTATGCAACAAAATGTTGGGTCCTTTTTAGATAGCCAGTGTATTAGTCTATGTCATTTTATTGGGAAATTGAGTCCACTGATATTAATAGATTTTAAGGAAAAGTAATTGTTGCTTACTTTTTTTGTTGTTAGAGTGGGAATTCTGTTCATGTGTCTATCTTCTTTTAGTATTGTTGAAAGATTACTTTCTTGCTTTTTCCAGGATGTGGTTTTCCTCCTTATGTTGGAGTTTTCCATTTATTATCCTTTGAAGGGCTGGATTTGTGGCAATATATTGTGTAAATTTGGTTTTGTCATGAAATACCTTAGTTCCTTCCTCTATGGTAATTGAGAGTTTTGCTGGGTATAGTAGCCTGGGCTGGCATTTGTGTTCTCTTAGGGTCAGTATGACATTAGCCCAGGATCTTCTGACTTCCATAGTTTCTGGGAGAAGTCTGGTGTAATTCTGATAGCTCTGCCTCTGTTATTTGACCATTTTCCCTCACTGCTTTTAATATTCTTTCTTTGTTTTGTCCATTTGGTATGTTGATTATTATGTGATGAGAGAAATTTCTTTTCTGATCCAAACTATTTTGAGTTCTGTGGGCTTCTTGTGTGGACATGGACATCTCTTTCTTTAGGTTAAGGAAGTTTTCTTCTATAATTTTGTTGAAGATATTTACTGGCCCTTCAAGTTAGAAATCTTCGCCTTCTTCTATACCTGTTATACTTAGATTTGGTCCTGGATTTCCTGGATGTTTTGTGTTAGTATGTTTTAGCATTTTGCATTTCCTTTGACTATTGTGTCAATGTTTTCTATGGTATCTTCTGCACCTGAGATTCTCTCTTCTATCTCTTATATTCTGTTGGAGATGTTTGTATCTATGGCTCCTGACTACTTTCCTAGGTCTTCTACCTCCAGAGTTGTCTCTCTTTTTGATTTCTTAATTGTTTCTACTTCCATTTTTAGGTCTTGGATGGTTTTGTTCTATACCTTCACCTGTTTGGTTGTGTTTTCTTGTAATTCTTTAAATGATTTTTGTGTTTCCTCTTTAAGGGCTTGTATATGTTTACATGTGTTCTCCTGTGTTTCTTTAAGGAAGTTATTCATATCTGTCTTAAATTCCTCTATCAGCATCATGAAATATGATTTTATATCTAAATCTTGTTTTTACAGTGTGATAAGATATCCAGGACTTGCTATGATGGGAGTACTAGGTTCTGATGATGCCAAGTAGTCTTGGACTCTGATGGTAAGATTCTTGCATTTGCCTTTTGCCATCTGGTAATCTCTGCTGTTAGATGTTCTTGCTGTCTCTGGCTGGAACTTGTTCCTCCTGTGGGTCTGTAAGCCTGTGTCAGCACTCCTGCGAGATCAGCTCTCTCCTGGTCAGACCCATTCACAGAGAGCGGTGGATCAGCTATCTCTCCTGTGAGCAGATGAAAGCAGCAAGGACCCTGTCCCAGCTGTTCTGCTGCTTCTGTGGTCTGTGCCTCCTGGATGCTCCTGCCTTAGAAAGTCACCAGAGAGACCTGCTGTGATTTCTTTGTCTCCTAAATTATGAAATGAACATAATCCAACTTATATGACTGCTTTGAAGGTAAAATAATGTTTATAAAAATGGCACAACATAGAGAGCCTTGGAGAGAATTCATTATATACTCAAATGATATTATTATGAATGCTATCACACTTCAGTTTTCCATTTGATCCTGAGATATCAGACCTTATTTCTTTGCATTTCTTAACAATTTCTTTAAAATATATTTTACGACAACATATTCAGATTGGGGATTCTCTTCCTCAAGCCCAGCTAGACTCTTTCCACTTACACACATATCCAAATCATTCCACTTACACACATGATTCATTCTATCTCTAATTAGGAGAAAATCTGACATCTAAATAATCATTGATAATAATAATAACAATAACAACAATAAAGTAAAATTAGGTAAAAAATTAAAAAATTATAATAGGACCACAAAAAAGAGTAGAAAAAGAGACAAAGAAAAAGCTAATGAAACAAATATTGATGTAGAAACAGACACATTCGCAACATAGAATTCCATAAAAACACAAAATTGCAAGCCATAATATATAACTAATATAAAGCAAAACCAATGAACATACCTTGACAAAGCATTATAAGACAAAGAACCTCCAAAACGTAAGTGATTTCATTTTATTTTGGCCATCTACTGCTAAGCATGGACCCTAGACTTAAGTGTGGTTTGTATACCTACTGACACTCCTTTGGAGAAAACTACCCTTTCATTTAGGAATAGTTATCAATTGCAGATAATTTGTAGGCTAGGGATGGGTTTTCTGTTCAGGCCTATGCTTATCAATAGGTTACCATCTGACCCAGACCAGTGCAGGCCCTGTGCATGCTGCTACACTCACTGTGAATTCATGTATTCATCACTCCTGCTATTTCTTTCATGCCCTCCCCTGGCCCTTACAAATCTGCTTCCTTGTCCATGATGTGCCCTGAACCTTGAAGAGATGGATTTGATGGAGATATCCCAATTAGGAGTGAGTGTTATGGTATCTTACTCTTTGCACCTTGCTCAGTCATTTGTTCCCTTCTTTTGAAGGAGGAAGATTCTCTCATGATAGCTGAGCAAGATACTCATCTATAAGTAGAGCAGAATTTCATATGAAATCATTTTATTGGTATCTTCCTTTAATGAATATTAATACTGTCCAGTAGTATTTGGTTTTCTGCTACATTTCTAGCCTATCAAATCTCAAGTTCTTGGCTACCCTGGGACTATTAATCATGGGTTTCATCTCATGATATTGACCTTAAATCCAATGAAATGTTTGTTGGTTACAATGTAGTGGCACAGATTTTCTGCCACTATTGCAGTGGTGTATATTGCAGGCAGGCCATAATTGTAGGTCTAAGACTTTCTCATTGGATTATGGTTTATACTTCTTGTAACAGACAGAGTACATTTCAGTTCCATAAGCACTGATCAGTATGGGTGAAGACTTTAAGTAGGTTCTACTCAACATCTCCATGTGCAGTAAGTGTTTAAGTGTTGTCTGCAACAATAGAGTCTTACCATCAGTCTCTGAAAAGTGACTAATAGCCTTGGAATCAGCCTGTGTTGCCTGGGAGTTATGGAGAGGCCCTCTGAACAACAACTCTATTGTATGGAACCCACTCCCAGGATCGAAGTTTCATAGAGGAAGATGGTCCACTCTTGCCATATTAATCCTACTGATCTTTACACCCTCTTATATCTTCTTCAGTTTCTTTTTCAGTGGCTTAATATTTTTATTATACTTAGACAATTTTAAATGTGTAATTTGCTATAGAACTCTCTGAGTTTTCTATATCTGTAGCCCAACGAGTTTTCTCTGCAATCTGTCACCTGTTCAAACTATTAACACACAAGTGGCCTTTCACTGACAAGACAATGTGAAATAGCCACAGGGAGTTCAGTGCTTTCATCAGCACATAATTTCCAGATTTATACTGGGATATGCAAAAGAGACAGTAAGCCTTTTTCATCATTGCTATAGAGAAGCCATCTGATTTGTCCTGTGTTTCAAATCTCAAGATCATTGGAAATCAATGGGGAGCACTGGTTATTTCATTTTGCAAAGTGTCACTGGGCAACTTGAACTCACAGGTGTCATTCTGTTTCGTGTTAAATGTTCATTTTCTAAAGGCTGTATTATCTGTAATAGTATTTCACTTACCATCAAACACCAGATACAACATCCACCTGATGACTTGAACGCAAACAACAGTAAGTAATGATGACCTTGAGAATGAGATGCTGACATATTGTTGTACCATAAGCAGGGCATGCTGCTGAGGCCAATGGCTATCTCTCTCTCCAGTATTGACCTATGCATGCATGTTGTATAAGTTAAAATGGAGGCAATGTATAACTGAGATATTTTATTGTAGGAAGAAGAAAATAAGCTGGTCAAGTAGAGAAAAGGAGAGGAGAAGAGAAGGAGAGAGAAGAGAGGAAGAAAGAAAGAGAGCAAGGAAACAAGAGAAGAGAACAAAGATCAGGAAATAGAGGAGAGGGAGAGTAGGAGAGGGAGAACAGAGAGAAGACTAAGAGTGAGAGAGTGAGAGAGTGAAGAGGGGGCAAACTGCCCCTTATATTGTATGGGGTGTGGCATGTCTGGTTTGTGGTCAGATGACTGGGTTTCTAGTCTGGCTAGAATGGTGGGAGCTTGGGTCATTGTCTGCCTGATGGAGAACACATCTCCTGCAGGTGGAGCTTTGAGGGGTTGTGACTGAAACAGGAACCAAAGACTCATGAGTTATGGCCAAGCTCCTTGTGCCCTCTGCAAACAGAAATTGCTCACAGGGAATCCAGGGCTCAACGCCAAATACTAGACTGAGTTTAAGTTACCTGAGCAGACCACTGCCCACAACATATGGCCTCATAGTACAGATCATCCTGTGCTTAACAGGACTGAGTAAGGACAGTTGAGGCTTGTGTTCCACACAATGAGGTTTCCCTCAGCAGGAGGCTTTGTGTTTGCTAATCCTAGGCTTCATCTCCACTAAATCCCCATGGATTCTCAGAATACATACGTGGAAAAACTACTAATTCTGTAGACTAAGACTCCATATGATAGACACAGGCACTTCTCTTAATTCAGGCACAAGAAAATACTCCAATATCCCATAGCAACTGACAATCAATAAGGAAATGAGGAAATTCCAGTTGCATAATAAAAACAAATAAAATGGTAAACATAAGAGTTAACAATTCAGTGGTCATAGTTCTGATATAGGTTTTAAGCAGGAAATAGGAAGACGTCAAAATATGAAAGATTAAGTTGTACCCTAAAACCATGTAGTGTCTAGATGTGGGACCAGTAACCAAGCTGAGGTGGTATTAAAGAAGGTGACTCCCACATTCCAACATACACCTTGACACATCATGCACTAGGTGCCACTTCCAAAAACGACTTACTCTCCTTCTCTAATTCTTTCTTACATGATCTCAAAAAACTTGGAAACAATTGTTGAAGGATGTCAGTACATGATCTCTGTCTCTAAGACCTTTTAAGCTTTAACTACATTTAACACTATTGAGGACCCACAGTAAAGCATATATGAGAAATTGATGAAGGACTTGCAACTGCCAGTATATTATTTCTGAGGACAGAATTGGTTTTTCACAATACCATGATCCTAGGTACTCTGGTATAATTCTGTTAGAACATTCACACCTTCAAGACATTTACAGTAGATGAGTGAGATTATGGAGCAGGAGTTAGCAACATGGACTCTTTTCCTGTTCATTGCAAAAAGATATGCATAGTGAAGCTGCTCTTAGACTATCTATCTGGCTACACATAAGCCTGAATTAATATTCTAGACAGAATTCTTTCTCTAATGTATCTCTGTATCTGCACTGTGTTTTTGTACCAGTACTCATATTCTTCAATCTCAAACAAATGTAGTCAATAATCATCTTAGAACACATGAGCTATGGGTGCAGGTAGGTAGGAAGTATACAGGAATTTCCATCACTCTGAGTCCCACTGTCTCATGAATTTTGTTCCTAATATAAGGCACTCTCTGAGCTCTAAGTGATAGACACAATCAACAGGAAAATAGTCATCAACAGGAAGAACAGCACTGGGGCAAAGAACACACCTGTCCTGATGATTCAGACCCATACAAATCCTCTTGCACGTAGTTCTGACTGTGAAGGTCCATATTCCAACTTCCTTTAGATGTACAACTTCACTACTCACATTCACACCTATAGTCTTCTGCAGTGAAATGAACTTACCTGCAAAATCCAACAATGAAAAATTAATCTTGGGGGGGGGTCTTGTCCTGAATATATGAATTGTTCAGGGATGTGTCACAAGGTACCTCTTCCACATTCTAAAACCATGACCATGATTCATGGGCATCTCACTACCATATGGTAGTCTGAAGCTCTGGCTACCAAGAATGCACCCTGTTCAGGGTACAATAGATGCTCAGGTACCAAATTGGCCTTTGCTTATAGAATAAAATGGCCAGTCTCATGGGGAAGTTCTTGTAGGTCTCTTTCTAAGCAGACTCATTGCTGTCTTCCCTTCAAACTTTCTTTTTCTGGTCACAAATAAAGATCAGGAAAAATTCCACAAAGGATAGCATCCCTTCTGACCCTTGAACTCCCACCTGGTCAATACAATACAATTATATTTTAAATTCTATAGAAGATAATAAATTTATATTTGATGTTGCTTTAGAGTTTGGCAGGTGAGTTATATTGTCTTGGATCTGTTGTTAATTTATTTCTCAGTTAGGTATTCGACTTGTTCAGGTGAATTAGCTCTTTACTCATATAAGAGATGTAAACTTCCTCTTAAGGTTTGTATTTTCTATCATTTCTTCTAAAGATTTAAAAAGATTATTATTGAATAACAACCTTAATGGATCTCAGGGAGAATATAGTTTTATGGCATGTGTTTTTCTCTTCCCTCTTAGCTTAAACTTATACCAATACCTAATTTCATGTTATCGCAAATATGTAAATTTGTTTGATTCTCTTTTGGTTTTGCTCATAATTATTGAAAATAAAGTCATAAATATAATGGATAGAATAAAATATTTATTAATATTTATCTACAGACTAAAAGGGAGAAATGCTTGTTCCAACACACCATAGATAAATCTAACAGGCTGTGATCACTACATAGTTAGTGGCTGGAGTATGATGTCAACAGAGTCTATGACTACATAGATTTCCCCATCTGAAAGTCATGTTATTTCTTTGTTGAAAAGAATTCCTATAGAGACACTATCTTGTTATTATATGGATGCATCCCTTGTTAATTAAAAAATCTATGGCCTGTAGAAAAGGGTTCAGTAGAAGTTGGACATCTGGGAGGGAAATAGAATTCTGCAGTAGATACAGGCATGGGACATCCACTTAGACTGATGTGAAGATACAGAAGCATGGTACCTCAGCACAGATAACCTGACCACATGGAAGAATGTAGATTAAAATAAGTAGGCTAAGTAATGATATAGTCAAAGAAGAGTCTACCTATATAGCCAACGTATTTATAAATATATTTTGATTCTGGGTCTTATTTCTGGGAGCATGGGCCTGGGAAAAACTGGCATATATTTTTCAAACTCCACTAGCTATTTGTAAGTTATACATGGGAGAGTTCCCATGCTAACACTGGGATAGCTGTGCTTACTGGTATCTAGCTTTTTAAAAAAATATAAATGAATTATATGTCCCACTGATAGCTGTTAAAAATGGAAATTTCTACTAACCAATGCCCTTGCTTCAAGCAGCAAGCTGAACATTGGAAACAATAACAATAACAATATTGTTTAGTGACTTCATCCCTTTTATACTGTGGATTCATGTTGTACATGTTAGTTAAAATCCATGTTGTGGTTTTGAATGCTTGTGAGTAGGGTACATGTGAGAGCCCCTCAGGGTTTAGTGTAGAAACTTTCCTCCTGACATTTTATCTATGTCTGTTTCTACCCCTGTACTGCCTCTGTTAAGCAAATCTTTACTGAATACTATTATTCCCAGAATGTTCAGCTGAATGCAGACCAAGTTTTAACACCCATAATACTTGAGTGAGTTCACTGGTTTTATCCTAACTTGACTCAATCTTGAGTTAATTTAAAGGAAGAGAACCTCAATTGAGAAAATATCCCTCTAAGATCTGGCTGTAGGGAATTTTCTTAATTGGTGATTGATATAGGGGAGGAGAGCCCATTGTGGGTACTACCACACCTGGACTAGTGGTCCTAAGCAGGTTGAATAAGCCATGATAAGCAAGCCTGTCAGTGGCACCTCTCTGTAGCCTCTTCTCAAGCTCCAGACTTCAGGACCCTGCCCTTCTTATGTTCCTGGCCTGACTTCCTTTACTGATGAACAGCAATGCGGAAGTATAAACTGAATAAACCCTTTCCTTGATACTTGATTTTTGTTTGTTTTGTTATTGTTTGTTTGGTTGGTTGGTTTGGTTTGGTTTGGATTGGTTTGGTTTGGTTTGGTTTGGTTTGTTTGGTCATGATGTTCCTTTACATCAACAGAAACACTAAGACAAATGACCAACTTAATTTTAGTAATGACCTTTGATCACAGCAATTGAAACTAAATGAATCTATCCAGCAAAAAAAGGCAAAAATTAAAAAAAGGCAAAAATTAAATTTTGCTTGACTGTTTTACATACTTAAATGTGTACCAAAGAGTGCACCAACAGTTGTTAATAGATAACTGGAAAGTTCCACCTTTTATTCGCTGTAGTATGCGATTTACTGTTAGATGGAGTAGTAAAAGACCTAGGAAAATGATGAACTTTTTTCTTTTTGAAAACAAAAGAAATGAACTATCTCTATTTCCTCACTAAAGAGAATTAGGTTCATCATTTCCTTACCACTAGTACTGAATCTTCAATCAGAGAAGAGATGAACTGAAAGTATTCTACAACTCTGTGATCCCTCATCACCTACATAACAGTGAGACAAAGTCAGCTGGAAATTTAGTGGTTAACCCTATTATTTTAAAGGCATTTTATGAGATTGTTTGTGAGGCAGTGATCCATGACAGGGAACTTGGTAAGATTGAATAGGTCCAGAGATCTTGGCCCCTAGGTATCCACCTGAGATGGTAAGTGGATCTTTGCTCCCTAGCAATTGCTCCCTACAATGTTCCTGGCCTGGAACATGTGCCACACTCTCCACATAGGAATGTGACCCATGGTCACACAAATGAAAACAGAGTTCTCCATGCTAATAAAGTATCAGATGGGCCCTGAGGATTTAGCCAATAAATGTCCCTTCTAAGACAATCCACCCTGCAAAAGATACTTAATCTTGGGTCCAACCTGAGGAAGTGGTATGCATCCCTTTTCCCATGATGAGCAATCAATAAACAGTTTGAAACCAAGGACTATCTTTCTTATCAAGAACCCCTGTAGGGAGCATGAATAAAGCCTTCATCTACAGAGCTAAACTAAGTCTCCTGCAGAAGGGCCTTCCATGCTCCTGGGCAATAGCTGCTAAGGACAATTATCAGTGAGCAAATAAATAAATAAGTAAATTTGAAAATAGATATAGTCCAATATTCATGATGAATGTGAATTTTAAAATACTCAATAAAATATATGCCAACAGAGTGCAAACATACATCAAAAGGATTGTATACCATAACCAAGTTTACTTTAACCCTAAAATGCAAGGGTGGTTCAACATATGCAAATCAATAAATGTAATAAAGATTTAAAAGAACACATAATCATGTAAATATATCATGCAGCAAAATCTTCTGACAAAATTCAGTAATTATTCATGTAAAGATCCAAGGTAATATACAGCTAAAGAGAACACATCTCAACATACTAAAAGTTATATGTGATAAATCTACAAGTAATTTCATCCTAAGCTGAGAGAACTTGAAGCAGTGGCAATTAAATCAATAACATGAGATGGCTGTCCACTCTTCACACACATGTTTTTAATATTTTCTCTGTCCTTTCTAGCTTGTATTCCAACATGATGCAAGCTAGACTCATTTGAAAGAAGAAACTTGAATTGAGAAGGTGCCACTATAGTATTGTCCTATAGTCATGTTTGTAAGGCATTTTCATAATTAGTTTTACCATAGGAGGTCCTAGCCCAAAGTGGCTAGGGTTAATCTTGAGCTGGTGATCCTGGGTTCTGTAACAGAGCATGCTGAGGAAGCCGTGAAGAGTAAACAATTAAAAAACACTCCACCATAGCATCTGCATCATCCCCTGCCTCTACGTTTCCCCATGTTTGAGTTTCTGTCCTGACTTTTTCTATGTTCAACAGTGATACAGAAGTATAAGCAAATTAATTCCTTATCTTCCCAAGTTGCACCTGGTCATGATCTTTCATCACAGCAATAGAAACCCTAACTATTACATGCTTAAGCTTGAGCTATAAGGCAAAAATGTAAATTTAAGAGATAAATAGAAAAAGGAAAACTATCTTTATTTTCAAATGACATGATATTGTATATTAGTGATCCTAGAAGATCTACAAGACAACTTTAACTTAGTGGAACATGTGTCCTTTTTATATGTTGGAGCATCTTTTGGGTATATGCCCAGGAGTGGTATAGTGGGGTCCTCAGGTAGTACTATGACCAGTTTTCTGAGGAACAGACAGACTGATTTCTTGAGTGGTTGTGCCAGCTTGCAATCCCACCAGCAATGGATGAGTGTTTCTTTTTCTCCACATCCTTGCCAATATCTGCTGTCACCTGAGTTTTTTATCTTAGCCATTCTGACTGGTGTGAGATAGAATCTCAGGGTCATTTTGATTTGCATTTCACTGATGACTAAGGATGTTGAACATTTCTTTAGGTGCTTCTCAGCCATTCCATAATCCTCAGTTGAGAATTCTTTGTTCAGCTCTGTACCCTATTTTTAGTAGGGTTATTTGGTTCTCTGGGGTCTAACTTCTTGAGTTCTTTGTATATGTTGGACATTAGCCCTCTATCAGATGTAGGGTTGGTAGAGATCTTTTCCCAATGTGTAGGTTGCCATTTTGTCCTGATGACAGTGTCCTTTGCCTTACATGAGCTTTTTAATTTTGTGAGATCCCTTTTGTCTATAGTTGATCTTAGAGCATAAGGCATTGGTGTTCTTTTCAGGAAATTGTCCCCCGTGCTGATGTGTTCAAGGATCTTTCCCACTTTCTCTTCTATTAGATTCAATATATCTGGTTTTATGTGGAGGTCCTTGATCCACATAGACTTGAACTTTGGGCAAGATGATAAGAATGGATCAATTTGGGCGGTGGTGACACACACCTTTAATCCCAGCACTTGGGAGGCAGAGGCAGGTGGATTTCTGAGTTT
>NW_022196913.1:66236156-66238550 GCF_008632895.1 Mastomys coucha
AAAAAAAAAAAAAAAAAAAAAAAAAATGGATTAATTTGCTTTCTTCTACATGCCGACCACCACTTGAGCCAACCCATTTGTTGAATATGCTGTCTTTTTCCACTGGATGGTTTTGACTTCTTTGTCAAAGATCAGGTGACCATAGGTGTATGGTTTAATTCTGGGTCTTCAATTCTATTCTGTTGATCTGTGTGTCTCTGTACCAATATCATGCAGTTTTTATCACTACTGCTCAAGCTCTGTAGTAGAGCTTGGGGTCAAGGATGGTGATTCCCTTGCTGTTCAGAATAGTTTTCACTATCCTTGTTTTTTTTTTTCCTCCAAATGATTTTGCTCTTTCTATCTCTGTGAAGAATTGAGTTGTAATTTTGATGGGGATTGCATTGAATCTGTAGATTGCTTTTGGTAACATGGCCATTTTTACTATGTTAACCTTGCCGATCCATGAGCATAGGATCATCTTCTGAGGTCTTCTTCAAAATATATCAAGGACACATGCTCCACTATTGTGGGCCTGTGTGCTGGAGGCTTTCCATGGAGATCTCTCGCTCAAACTGGTGGAAGCAAGCAAAGGGAAGCAAGCATGGGTGGGAAGGAGAAATAACTTCCGCAACTCATCTGTGGCTGTAGTTGGCTTCACCTCCATCTCTTCCATGTCTTCCAGGACGCTCCCTTTCTCTGCCCCGCCCTACACTGAGTTGGGTCAGGCTAGGCTGACAGACTAGCTAGTGAGGAGAGAAGAGAACAAAGATCAGGAAATAGAAGAGAGGGAGAGTATACAACTTCAGGCCATGTTTTGGGAAAGCAGACCTCTTCTCAAGTGTTACAGCTCTTAGAACAAAAGGCTCATACAATGGAGTAGATCTTTCATGCACTTTTACTTCCCTGCATAGAATATATATACAGTTTGGGGGGTCATTCAGATTTTGACAGCAGTAATCTCTCATTGATTCAGGCTGAGAGTCTTTATTTGCATGTAAGAGAGCGTGACCAATATCACACACCTCTCCTGCTGTGGCAGCTGTGGGGGGTTGGGAGTGAAATGTGAGCCAAGGTCCCAGGAGTCATGGCCCAGCTCCTTCTTCAGAAATATTGCCCTTGCAGGCAGAAATATTGCCCACTGGGTCACCAGTCTTCCAGACTTATACTCGACTGGGCCCAGGCTGCCTGAACAGACCACTGCCACATACACTATGTTAATAGCAACCTTATTTATAATAGCCAGAAGCTGGAAACAACCCAGATATCCCTCAACAGGGGAATCCATATAGAAAATGTTGTACATTTACACAATGGAGTGCTTCTCAGCTATTAAAAACAATGGCTTCACAAAATAATTAGGCAAATGGATGGAACTAGAAAGTATCATCAGGAGTGAAGAAACCTATTCACAAAAGAACACACATTATATGAACTCACTGATAAGTAGATATCAGTCAAAAGGCTCAGAATATCCACCATTCAATTCACATACCATGTGAAGCTCAAGAGGAAGGAAGACCAAAGTGTGGATGCTTTAGTCCTACTTGAAGGGGAAACAAAATAACAACAGGAGTTAGAGGATGGGAAGGACTTGGGAGGAAGAGGAAAAGGGGAGGAGAAAAGGGGGTAGGATCAGGTGTGAGAGGAGACAGGAGAGATGTACAGAGGGTCAGGAATTTGAACAGAGGTGTACAGCAATAGTTGGGATGGGAAACTGAGGGTAGCCACCAGAAGGTCTCAGATACCAAGAAATCAAGAGGGTCCCAGAACCCAACAGGGATGACATTAGCTGAAATACCCAACTAAAAGGGAGAAAGAACCTATAGAGACCATATTGTGAGGTTAGGTGTGGCCCCCAGCTGAGGGATGGGGCCACCCACTCATCTCAAAAATTTTAACCCAGCATTGCTCCTGTCTACAGGAAATACAGGGACAAAGAGTGGAGCAGAGCCTGAAGGGAAGACCATCCAGAGACTGCCCCACCTGGGGATCCATCCCATATACAACCATCAAACTGAGACATTACTGCTGATGCCAAGAAGTACTTGCTGAGAGGAGCTTGATATAGGTGTCTCCTGAGATGCTCTGTCAGAGCCTGACCAATATAGATGCAAATGCTTGCAGCAGACCATTGGACTGAACATGGGGACTACAATGGAGGAGTTTGAGGAAGGACTATAGGAGCTGAAGGGGTTTGTATCCTCATAGAAAGAACAACAATGTGAACCATTCAGACCCCCCAGAATCCCAGGGACTAAGCCACCAACCAAAGAATACACATGGTGGGACCTATGGCTCCAGCTGCATATGTACCAGAGGATGTCTTTTCTGGTATCAATGGAAGGGGAGGTCCTTGATCCTGTGAAGGCTTGATGCTGCAGCTTAGGGAAATGCTAGGACAGTGAGGCAGGA
>NW_022196913.1:66238607-66253416 GCF_008632895.1 Mastomys coucha
CACCCTTAGAGAAGCAGAGGAAAAGGGGGGTGGGGGATGGGGTTTGTGGATGTGAAACTGGGAAGGGGAATAACATTGAAAATATAAATAAAATATCAATAAAAATGAAAACTTCAAGAAATATAATAAATACCACAATGGATAAAATATAATCAACTTGCACAAATCAATAGCTTTTCTATACACAAACATACAAAGAAAGATATCATCAATACATTTCCATGCACAGTAAGTTAAAAGAAAATAAAATTCCTAGGAATAAACCTAACCAGGAAAGTGAACAAACTTTGCAATAAAAATTAAATCTCAGAAGAAAGAGACAAAAACACTTGAAAACAGAAAGATATCCTATACCTTTTTGGTAACATTAACTTTGTTGATAGGCTACTTTACAGTATGATAGGATAGGATATAAAAAAAACAGCTTTTGCCAAAATTTGTTTACAGATTTAGTGCAATCACAGTTAAAATCCCAATATGGTCCTACATAGAAACAGAAAAACTATTCTAAAATTCACATGAATGACAAAAGTCTCTGGACAGCCAAAACCATCTTGAGTAAAAAAGAACAGGGCAGGAGGGATTACCATTTCAGATCTCAAGGTATATTACTGAACGATAACAACAAAAGGAATATGGTACTGGTACAAAAGCAGACATGTCAACCAATGGAAAAACATCAGACTGAAACATAGTATATGATTTCTGACCAAACAATCATGTCAGGTATGGGTTTCATCTTGTTGAACAGTATTTAATCTAATTTAAAAGAGGGTTGGTAACAAAAATTGTGCTTGTGCCACTATTACACCCATAGGTTGTCTTTCCAGGATAACTTTACTGGAGATCATAAGATTCTGTAAAGATGATGACCACATTTCTTCTTCAGTTGTGTGCATAGTACATGCCATTATTGTGAAAGCTAGTTAGAGGAATCAAAGTTTCGTGTCAGTACCAGGTTGATATCTCATTGGTTTGAGATTCAAAGTGTCTTCAGCAATATGATCTTAACATCTATTTCCTGGAAGTAACAAAATGCATGCAGAACAACCTACAATGTTTAGGATTCTATCAGAAGTCATCGGAAGCTTCCACAGTAATAGAAAAATTTCCATACTAATGGTATGGTGTTTAGTTTTATTTATTTCTCTCATCATTCCCCGACCTATCTTGACCTCCCATTCCACACCAATTTAACTCTTCCCATTCTATTATTTTCCTAAGACCCTTAATGCTACTGTATTATATTTCCCCCCTTAAAGGCACCCACCCAACCAGAACTAAACTGCCTATTACTGATTTTCTGTCATCTATGATTGAAGAATGATGTCAATATGTCAGAATAGTCATGTGTAACTACATTTAGGATATGGAAAATTGTCATTAAGTGGTAATAAATATAAAAGAGCCCCCATTTCCCACATCAAATACATTATCCTTGCAAACAAGAAGAGGGGGGAAATTAGTCAAAAGTACAAGAAAGAAAGACTATCAATTGAATATTCTAGTCCATGTAACAATCCATCCTCAGTGTTAGAGGAGAGCACAACAAATGGAGGTGAGCCCAGGTTCTCTAATTGTAGGTTCAATGGTCCATTTCCACCTAGTACGTCCTAGTTATTATACTCGTGACTTTCATTTTTCCAATTTGGATCCATTATTCAGGTTTTTTTTCATGACAATTTCTTGTGGAATCCGTTCAGGGCTGCAGTAGTGACCTCTTCTCTTACTCCTGCAAACCTTTGGAGATCGAATCCCCTCATTTGGCTTAGCTCACCCCTAAGAGTTGAAGGAGTAGATTTCTCTTTGTGTGAAATGTTGAAGATAATATTTGCTGAAAAAATGAATTTTTCTACCTCATCTCCTATTGCCCCTTACCATCTGTGGACATCGGGAGAACTGGCCTCAGGGCCATAAGAGCAGAAAATTTGGCTCTCCTCCTCACCACCACATCCCTAGGTAAAACAGACCCTGCATCTTATTGGGGCAGCACAGTAGAAATTGTCTTACAGGCAAGTGTGAAGGGGAGCTAGCCCAGAAGTCATGAGCACAAAAGAGCTGGCCCAACCATTCACCTCCCATGATAGCATGGGTGTAGGAAGGATGCCCTGTGGTTATGAAAGTGCAAGAGCTGGCTCTGCCTCTCTCCAGTTGGAACACTTTAGAGAGTAGGCCCTACACTTTGCCTGGGCAGTACAGTAGAGACTTGATCCAACATAATGTGAGAGTACTAAAGTGAGAGAACTGGCTCATCCCCTCACCTGGCTGCAGCACTGTGTGAGGTAGCCAGGGCAATGCTGGAAAGCTCAGCTTCCCTGATAGTGCAGGTGCTAGAGAGCTGGTGGACTGACCCACTAAACTACCACTCAGGCCCAAATCCAAGGCTTTGAGTTGGCTCATCCCAACATCTACCTCATCTATGAACTGCTAAAGTATAAGAAAAGGCCTGTGTTGCTGGTTCAAAACTACTTGATCATGAACTCCATGATATAGGGCAACAACATGATATACGAGAGAAGGTCCAGTGAGAATCCAGTATTGATAGTACAGCAGAAGCCAGATGTATTGATAGTACAGCAGAAGCCAGATGTATTGATAGTACAGCAGAAGCCAGATGTATTGATAGTACAGCAGAAGCCAGATGCTTTTAAACAAACCAATGACTTATTGCAGGGAACATTGCAATGAACCTTGTAATGAAGCAATTAAACTGTATGGACAAAGAGGCACACTGTGGGACACACTATGGAACACTATGGCTTCCAGAATAGGATGTTTTTTAAGGGCCGGGTGGTTGTGGTGCATGCCTTTAATCTAGCACTTGGGAGGCAGGGGCAGGTGAATTTCTGAGTTCGAGGCCAGTCTGGTTTACAAAGTGAGCTCCAGGACAGCCAGGGCTATACAGAGAAACCCTGTCTCGAAAAACCAAATATATATATATATATATATATATATATATATATATATATATATATATATGTATATTATGCTTTGCTTTAGTTTTGGTTCTTTATTTTTGTTTTAATGTTGTGTTTTGGCCTGAGGATGCAAGGGTGTATACAAAAAAAAAAAAGACAGGGAAATGAGTCAGATTGGGGTGCATGCTTTGTAACTCACAAAAATATCAATAAAAGTTTTTTTTTAAATGATCTTTTCAAAATTTCCTAACTCAGAAGTTACAAGATGTTATAATACAAAACTCAACTGACATTTATTAAATTATTAAACTGTCATTTATTAATAGTCAACTTTGTCATTTATTTTTCAAGGAATCAGAGCATTGGGGTCAGAGCAAGAAAGATCTACATTGGCCTTCTCAAGTTCCCAAATTCTTAAGACAATAGAGAATTCCTGAGAATTAGGACTAATTACAGATCTCCATTTCTAGTTCTACAGAAGTAGATGAGCCTCAGTGTCAGGTCACCAGGGAATCTCAAATACAGGGAAGAAAACTCAGTTACTAAGCAAGGATCTCCCCTTGGATTTGCTGAATAAGCAAACTCTCAAATGTTTATACTGAAAGACAGGAGTAATTATCCAGTCCAGGGGCCCTTCTCTTAAACCTGGAAGATAGCTAAGCAAGAAATTACACCATAAAGCAGAAGGCTGGCCTGCATGCCTAGGAGCAGTTGCTGTTCAGCATTGTTCAACCCTGGGCAGCTTTGTGATCCTATGAGATAACAATGGAGTACCAAATAATTGCCATCTCCAGCTATTCCTGTGAATCATTAAAGGACCTCAGACTAGTCTTCAGATGTCAATGCCTTATGAGTCAGATAATTCCACATGAATAAACCACCCAGTATAGACATCACTGTCTTCATTATGTCTGCCATCATTATTGCTCTCTGGCATTCTTATCCCAAAATAGTCTTTACAGTTACTTGTCTCAATGTTTGACCTTGTCAAAGTTTTTGTGAGGCGTTCATAGCCTGTTAGCAGTTAACCCATATGAGATCCAGACTTTCAGTCAGCTCCAATACACACAAAACCCCTATCCTGTTAAAAAAAAGTACCAATTTATTATTTAATTCCCAATAATCTGAGATGAACTTTCACACTGTCAATAATGATATAAGAAATGAGATATGGCCAACATAGACCATCAAAAGCTAAAACTCAACTAAACTACCAAGTCCTCTCTCAAGGTCACTCCATTCAAATCCTGAAGATGTTATAGCCAATAAGTCAAAACATCTCAATTACAATTGGATGTCTTTTTGAGTGGCCCATTGCTGATTGGCCCAATGTCCCCAAATTTCAATGCCCTGTATCCACTGATTAATCATGGTTCCAAATGATCAAATTAGCTACTTGGAGTGTTGTAGTGACTACCATCCCTGTCAAATAAGCTTCACCTTATAGTTTCCCACATATGTGAGCCACTGTGGATGGCATATTCTCAAGTGCACCATAGGGGGCAATCCAACACCTCTGTAACTCTTCATGGGATATCTTAAGTTTCTGAATTTGTTACTCCTCTCCTAACTGAACCCAGGCTATAGTACTCTTAAGGGAGCAATTATCCTGATGTATGTCCATGAATTGATCAATAGGGCAAAACAACACTGAGATCAATATATTCTTTTTCCTGGACATAAAAGTCCCAGACAAAAGGCCTGAGATTAATTATTAAGGAGCCAATATCCAAAAGGATCCAGTTGCTTCTTTGCTATAACCACAGGCATTTAGCATTTCCTGTAAGCAACAAAAGGCAAGTCCACAAAGGATTAGGACCTAACTTCGTGATTACTGAATAAACTGAATGGGCAGCAGATGTCATTCCTGCCCTATCTAAGAGCATCAACCTTTGTTCTCTTTCCATAGGAAAAGCACACAGCATTGGAACACCTGGCTTCAGAAATTGATGCTAAGTTTTATTGTCTCTACTACCATATAATATTCATTATATTCTTTTCCAGCATAACTCTGGGATCATGATGTATCAGAAGAAATAAAATAAACTACAATTCCTGCGGGTATAGGGATTGAGAATTCAGGCTTTACTAAAAACATGGTCTACATTTGTTTATGGTGCCTACTTCTATAGTGCATTACAGAAGAAAAGTAAGGGGACTACAGTTTAAAGATGAATTATGTCATGAGCATTACTAAATATCTGTTTAGAAGACTGTACCAAAGAGTGAGATAAAGATATTTGGGTTACTTATATGGAGTCCAGCAATAAGATGGCAGGGGGTGCTTCATCTCATGTGTAGGTAGATAGGTATATTATACAGCATGCACCAGACTGAAACAACATAAAAGATTGTTAAGGAATGGGAGGTGAAGATGATTCTGGCTAAGTAGACCTACTCATCCATCTAGATGTGCAGAAGACCACTTCCATGGCTTATCCCTCCAAGGTGGCCCTGCAAGTAAGGTTATTAAGACCCAAAAGCCAGTCTCTGATGCCAAGCATAGAGGAACTGAATTGAGATCTGACTATCCTAGAGATTTATTATCAATTGGGGATACATTCTAATGTCTGCCCTAAATGATTGAGTTTTATATAATACTAAATAGTATATATAGCTAATGAATATATATGTATATGTATATATATATATAAATTTACATATATATAGTATATATTGCCATTTTTTCTGAAATACATATCTATGGCAAAGTTAAATGCATCAGATAAGTAAGCTCAATGCTTACCAAATGTAGACAATACTAAGAGGAAAGTGATTGCAATAGCCTGTGTTGAAATGGTTCTGTCAGCACTCAGCACATTGACCACTGAATATACTGAATATTTATGTAACAGCAGATATGTTCACTCTGATTTCTATATCACAGTCACGGGGCAGCTAATAAGGAACTGAGATGCTGAAAACAGAGAGTCACAACTCCACATAATGCAGTGGGGACAAAGTAACATCACACTGCACAGAGTGCCAAATAAATGAAACTGGGTGAATTCGTGTCAACTAAAAATATCAAATATCAACATTTTCATATTGTCTTTCAGAGAAGAATTGTTGTATATAAACAGAACTCTCTACAGAAACCACAGCCAATGATAGAAAACCATCCATCACAGGAGTCACACTCATTCAGCCACACCCTCATTTAGTCACACAGCGCCTCATTCAGTTCAGTTCTTAAGATAAATATTGTGCTTGTTCACAAAAATATCACTTTACAAAAAGACAGGCTAGATCATACATTTTAATTTAACTTTCAGTTCTTAAAGGCATCATGTGGTACAATGAAAAAAAATTAAAATCAAGTGACTGGAAAAATTCTCAATACAAACCAATGCAAGGCATCAATTAAACCAGCAGCCATATCTTACTAGAGTAAGCTTATCACAGAATTGACATCTTATCTTGGCTTTCTAATGAGTCAAGTGTTTTCTACATACAGTAGAGTCAGCACTTTGAAGACTACAAGGCTATTCTGGATGTGTTGCCTCTTCCTACACTGTTATCTTCAGACAGCTCACAATACAGGGTACATGGCATAGGAAGCAATTCCACAGTAGTTGTTCTGACCTCTCGGAATCTTCATGTAGCCTTTTTCACCCCATCGTTCACCATAGCTGAAAGAAATCAGGTATTGCATTTAGTAGAAAAGACACAGTACAGTGGATTGCTACAATAAATCTTGGTTTGAACACTGAGGTAGAGACCAACTTAATAGATTGTATCAGAAAATTCAGAGGATCAGTGCTGGGGTACCAAAAGTTTTCTCACCAAGGGTGGTAAAAACTACAACGGGAAATTTTAGGACATCTTTCCACTCAAAGGTATTTCAGACACAACAAATGGGAAACAGAAAATCAGTGGAACAAATATGATATTGGTCTCTAAGAAACCAGTGACAGAATCCAACCTCTGTGACAATATATTATACAATGATTCTTCTAGGCATAGAAAAATATAGGGAGTAAAGCCAGATCACACAAGTGTAAGGTCTAGAGTTTGAGTTCAAGTTCTTCTTAAAGCCAAAATGAAGCTGAAGATATGGCTCAGTTCCTAGGAGCACTTGGAGTTCTTCACAGGACAACAGTTCCTACCCAGCACCCATATCATTAAGCTCACACCAACACCCACATCATTGAGCTCACAATCCCCTGAAACTAGAAATAGAGTGTAATGCTTTCTTCTGATCTGCAAGAGCTTCTGCCCACACAAAACACTCATTCATACAAATACTCAAACTTACAAATAAATGAAAGTAACTCATTTAAAGCCAGAATATTTTTGCTAATCAGTACTGGCAGAAGTCAGGAAACAAATAGAAGGAACTAGACAAGCACACTACCCAAAACAGAAAAATTTGAATCAATGATATTCACTACATCAATATGTAAGGTAGAGAACAACTCAGGAAGACAAGTGATGTCAACATCAGGTCTATACACAAATGCATATCTGTGAATGTGTATGCGTGTGCTTACACACACACACACAAACACACACACCACATACATTTGATCAAAGAAAAGAAAACATTTCTTTTTCAACTTAAACAGTTCTTTTGGTGATTTGTATGTAAACTCCAACTATAAAGAGTATATCCATTAGAAACCTAAGGTAGGAACAAGTTTAGCAATTCATACCTGTTTTTTACCAGCCAATATTTTCTACCCTCTGACTCCTGGCCTTCATAGCCAAAGCCAACCAACAGCATAGAATGGTTGGGAGAATCACTTTTGCAATTTGGCTCATGATATATACCTAAAAAAATAAGATCAAGAGAATGAAAGACACCAGAAGCTTGAGATTGACCATAGTCAACCTCAAAAAGTGAAGCATTTTCTAATTAAATTGAAATGACAGAAAAAATGAAATCATTGTTTAGAGAAATCCTCAAACAAGTTCTCAACAACATATAAAAAATTAATAAATGAGCATAACTTTGTTGACAAATACTTCACTTTCACATCTTGCATTTTGTCTAATAAAATTCCATTCTACAAAGGTGCTTTCTAGAATTCAGTTCTAGAAAAATAATACCTTTACATCTTGAGACACACTGAGTAGAGAAAAATGGAGTAAATAAAAATAAATGATAATGACAAATAATGAAGTGCTCATGTACATTAGATGTCATGTGACAGAGAAACACCACTTGTGATTTTTCTGATGGGCAAGTGTAAAATTAGCAAAGCCTATTATTGCCATCAAGTTTTATACAATATTAAGACATCAACCTGGCATGTCCCAAAGAGTCACAAACGTTCATTATCAATATGTAGAAGAAGACACACTTACCTCCAGTGTATTTTTTAAAAGATTCATGTTGAGCATCAATTCCAACAGCAATGGGCCCATTAGTTACTAGAGCATTGATTAGGGCTTCTTCATTCCTTGGGATGACCAAAAAGCGGATGATTTTAACAACAGAACGTTCAGGATGGTACCTGCAGTGTCCTTCCTTTAAAAGGTAAAAAGTTAAGAAACTTGGTTACCTATCTACCTTCTGGATATCATGAGTCAAAAGTACAACACTCTATACATTTGTGTATACACAAAATACAGCGCTGTATTTTGACATCTCCACATGTGAGCTGTATAAATTATCCTAGGAAATGAAATATTTCTGGGAGATTTGGAACTGAATATATATTATACATAAAAAAGTTAACTCATTCTCCATTAGAAAAAGAAGCAGAAACAACCACATAAAACCATGGAATCAGAAAACTTTACAGTTCTGAATACTGTAATGACAACATTGATGGTATTCAGAAAGATTCTACATTCAATATGAAATCTGAATACACTGTTCTTTATGATGTATTCCACTTGCCCAACCTAAACTGAAATGACAATACAGGAAGCTCACTTACCTTTGCTTCATATGGATAGGTTGCCTCAGCCTCCAGACCTCCATTGTTCTTCACATATTGGAAGGCATTGTAGATCCTGCCTCCTTTACATCCCATAGTGCCAAAAGATCTAGAACAGTCCACTAGGTTCTGAACACTCAGTGGGAGCAATCTGCCTGTTTTATTGAACAGCTGTCCTTCTATGGAACCAGCCACAGCAAAAGCCCAACATGCACCACATGCTCCCTAAGCAGGGAAGAAAAGACAGTCATCTACCAAAAAAAATGCTCATTGACACAATAATTCATCCAGTTGAGTTGTTTATCAACAAATGAACTTTTAACATTTGATGAATGCCTAGGTAAGAAGGGTCAGTTTCCATAGGAAGATGTCTCATGCTACATTGGTTAACCCAATAAACACACACATATGAACAAGCAGCCATGATATACCTAGACTCTAGGTATGATAAATGTACTTAAATAAGTCTGGAGAGAAATACAGTGGAACCATAGGTGGAGATTTAAGAGGAAGTAATGCATTTAAATGATACTGTATATGTATGGCCCCTGCAAGTGCTAGGAAAATACATGAATTAGGGATTCCTCACTCCTTGGGACTAGCAAGAAATAGTTGTTACTAGCAACAGAATGCTAAGGACAGTACCTGTGGCTCTCATGCTATAGAAATGTTTTTAGTGAATAACATGTCATTTCACAGTCAAATAACAGACTGTTAATAATGTGTTGTACCTTTAGTAGTTGGGTAATTCAGCCATATGATAGTGTCATACCTGTCTTCTCACAGGAGTCACATAACCTTCCTTTCTCCAATCCAGAGTTTTGGGAATTTTGACATTGCGTTTCTGGATGTGTTTCACATTACTCAGAGTCAGAGATGAACTATCTGTCATCATTCTTATTTCTTCACCAGTCTTCATGGAAAAGAACATCAAGACTCCATTTAAGCAACAAAACAGCAAAGGCAGAAAAGTGGAACAATTTGAGTCACACTCACCATGTCACCAAATTTATTCATTTCTATGGTGAAACTCACCATGTCACAAAATTCATTCATTTCAATGGTGAAGTTGTTCATCCACAGGCCATTCTCCACAGTGTGCTGTTTAATCATTTTCACATTTTCTTCCCACAATGCTCTCCTCTGTTTTTCTTCCTCCTGGAAATAAGTGTAATGGATTGCATTTAGTTCTGATTTTGCCTCTGCCCTAGCTGACCAGGTGAACCCATTACTACAAATGTATAGAATTATATAGTGCAATCTCAGTACAAGAGAGGCAATTGCTACCTTGTGTTCACCCCATATTACAGCTGAGGTAGCTGTGGCATCTAAGGCTGCTATTATATCTATGAACCTCCAACAGAACTGAGAATTCTCTACAAGGACCCTCTTTGTGTGTCCATATTACGCACTGGGCTGTATGTTTTCTCATAGCTTCTCTTCCACTCTTCCCATTCAGCATCCAAATTGCAGTCAGGTGTTGGAGCAGCCAAGATCACTCCCAAACATATGGTAGCTAGAAAGACTGCAGGAATCATGTCTCAAGCACCTAGAAAGTGAAGGAAAATGAATGGGAGAATGAGCTAACACTCTTGAGAAATTAAGTCATTGATGCTGGATAAAAATATTCCAACAAGTTGTCCCAAATATTTACCCAAGATTTTGGAAATGGCTAAATATAAGTTTGGACTTAAGATGTTATGCAGCTGTTTTAAAACTACAGAACATGTGGGCAAAATTCTAGAAATGTAAACTGACATGTTCTGTAAATTTACATGATCAGAAAGAATGTGGACACCAAATTTCATAGTCTATATAACTGGGGACTTATAACAGTTAACTAAGGATTTGCAATTATACAAAATTTCTCTTGTGGGTCATCTGATTATATGTTTAAATTTTCCCCAGAAGTTGAGATTACATTTCGTCACACACCTTCTTAATACAGAGCAGGATATGGGCTTGTTTAGAACATTCTCTCTTGAGAGAAAACATTCGAGATTGTCCTGCTTTAAAACTACTGAGAAAATCAAAATTCCTAGTACGCTATTCAACCACTGGCTTTTGCCTCACATTCATTAACTCAATGAGAAAAAGCTCAGATGGAAAAGCCACAAGAAACTGTGATGATGGAGTGCTAAAGATACCCTGAAATCTCAGCATCAAGCCTTCTTGGGTCTCTTAAGCAATGCTCCCTATAACAATTGACAATTGACATGTCACCTGCTACTCCTTCTGCCCATGTCAGTCATAAAAAAAGAACTATTTATCCAGTGGTAATGTGCAGTACAATGATCTCTGTAGGCCTAGGATGAAGTAAACATGATCCTGATGCATGTAGTACCAGCTGTCACTCTCTTCCATGGACAAAAATGTACATGGAATTGGAACCTATATAAACCTGGATCCAGGAGGTATCTGTTTCCTCTCTGGCTTCCCCACCCTCCTCTGCCTCCATGCAGCAGGGTTGGAGAACTTAGGTCATTCTTATTCCTGATCCTCTACCTGATTTTCCAAGGAGTCTCTCAAGGCTTTCCTCCAGGGTCACTTCTCTTTCTGCCTTGACAAAGGTATGGCCTCACGTGTGGTGATTACTGCTGCCTCGGTGCACCCCACAGCTCTTCAGAGGTTGCTAAGGTGTCAGAATCTGACCAAGCAACACCTCAGGCTTTAAATCCCATGTCTATGACTATTCATTCCACTCAATCATAATTTCCCTTCATCTTATTGACTATCAGGTCACTGGATTGGTCCTTCAAGTTCTTACTGAGATCTGATATTTTCTATCCTAGAGGGGTGGGTGTGGACTGTCTGAGTGTCTGTGTGAAGCATAACTTATAGCTTCTCAAACACGTAATTAGGGAACCAACCTTCACAGCTTGGATCACATAATAGATGGGCATTTTACCTCAACAGTGGCTCAAAGTGGAGGTGAAGAGTTTCCATGCAAAGCTGTGTAATATTTTATGTTAGCACTTATTTTAAAATAAATTTGGATTACCATCATGGAATTGGCTAGTCAGAATATCCTAGTCTCATATTTCTTGTTTAATTCAAAGCTACATTGGTATCCTTTGAGAATATGGACCTTCATATACTTTGTTAAAGTGTCACAAGGAAAACAGATGGATCTCAGAAGAAGTTCAAAGTTGGATGGATATCTTTATACAGGAAATATTGTTCAAGGCCAAAGCTAAGGTGGGAACTGAATGCTCTGGTATTTGTAGTTTCATGAAACTGACAATTTTCTGCTTGATGTTAAATTGAGCACTCATCACAAAATAAGAACAAACCTATCAATCATTTCATTCAGTAACAGACATTACATAAAATTTCTGACATTTACAATTTTAGATAAAAATCTCAGTAGCCTTAGGAAAAACATCAATTGTTAAAAAAAAAAAAAAAATCACCAAGTAGATGTCTGGTAAGATTCCTTCTGCTTCCAGGAAGCCATGAACTAATTAAACAGTAATCCTCTAAACCCTGTCCTCAATCTCAGAATTATTTTCTTTGTTTAGGAATTTGCATGGCACTATAGCTGGAGTGTTTTACCTCACCATTTTCATTTTGAAGTAAATTTCTACTGTGGTAATATTGAATGGGTAACCAATCCCCAGTAGCTAAAATCAAAATATTCTCTTTATCCAAGTTATATGACTTTTTATGACATTGACACCCATATTCTGTTTGTACATTCATTGTAGCATTATGTTGTTCCCTTGGATCAGAGAAGATATATATGATATTTATCTACCCTAAATCCTACACTAACATATTTGCATAAAATCTAAACTCAACCAATATATTTCTAGTGTTCCTAGTTTTGGCATAAAGAGTGTTATGGTTCCATCTTGGCAACAGTTTCTTTAGATTTTCTTTACCCAATATAGCACCTGGTGAGTAAACACATTTATCAAATCATGACCATGTTCTTGTACAGACTTAAGTATCTTCTCAGATGGCCTCAAGAATCAAATGTGGTCAAGAAATAAAGTTGAAAGATTCAAAGCTTACCTGCCTTTTCTAAACTGCTTTAGCATGGACTAAATTAATATTATTTCCTCACATTAGGAAGATACTTAGGAACATTATTTTAAAGATCACTTTTAATCTACATCCTTCACTACAGTGCACACTTTCATGAATAAATTTGGTTTTGTAAGATAACTCATCATTAATGCAGTTTCATACATCTGAGTTCATGATCAGTGGCAACTTAACCCCCGTTCTTCTAGGAAAGCTAATTCTTAAACCTATCTATAATCGACTGAATCAAAACTGCAGGAAATTACATGAAGATATGTGTGTTTTCTCAATTTCTGAGGTATGTACTAATGTAATTGAAGTTTAAAGAGCCCTATGAATAGTGGTTGTAGGACTGATAGGAAGACCATGTGTAAATATCTCACAACACTGGGTAGCTTATTGCTTGGAGCCAGCCTGACCTGAATGGTTTGAAGTGAGACACAGAGTTGGATCTAATTTTAAAGACTGATGGTGTCAAAGGTAGCTTTAAATAGTGATTGTCTCTGGGCTGTTACCTCTCTATCTATACTGAATGCTTGCTGATAACTTCTAAAAATCCTTTTAAAACTTTTTATTTATGTGGAAGTCCTTGATCTACTTGGACTTGAGCTTTGTACAAGGAGATAGGAATGGATCAATTGGCCTTCTTCTACATGATAAATGCCGATTGAGCCAGTACCATTTGTTGAAAATGCTGTCTTTTTTCCACTAGATAGTTTTAGCTCCTTTGTCAAATGTCAAGTGTCCATCTATTTGTGGCTTCATTTCTGGGTCCTCAATTCTATTTCATTGATCTACCTGCCTGTCACTGTACCAATACCATGCAGTTTTTATCACAATTGCTTTGTAGTATAGCTTAAGGTCTGGGATGGTGATGCCACCAGAGGTTTCTTTATTGTTGAGAATAGTTTTGGCTATCCTGGGTTTTTTTATTATCCCAGATGAATTTGCAAATTGTTCTTTTTAAGTCTGTGAAGAGTTGGAATTTTGATGGGGATTGCATAGAATCTGTAGATTGCCTTCAGCAAGATGGCCATTTTTAGTACATTAATCCTGCCAATCCACAAGCATGGGAGATCTTTCCATCTTCTGAGACCTTCTTCAACTTCATTTCCTTCTTTGGATACTTGAAGTTTTTGTCAAAAAGATCTTTTACCTGCTTAGTTAGAGTCACACCAAGGTATTTTATATGATTTGTGACTATTGTGAAGGGTGTTGTTTCCCTAATTTCTTTCTCAGCCTGTTTATCCTTTGTGTAGAGGATGGTCACTGATTTGCTTGAGTTAATTTTATATCTAGCTACTTTGCTGAAGTTGTTTATCAGGTTTAAGACCTCCACATAAAACCAGATACACTCAAACTAATAGAAAACAAAGTGGGAAAAAGCCTTGAGCACATCGACACAGGGGGAAATTTCCTGAACAGAACACCAATAGCTTATGCTCTAAGATCAAGAATCGACAAATGGGACTTCATAAAACTGCAAAGCTTCTGTAAGGCAAAAGACACTGTCAATAGGAAAAAACAGCAAACAACAAATTGGGAAAAGATCTTTACCAATCCTATATCTGATAGAGGGCTAATATCAAATATATACAAAGAACGCAAGAAGTTAGACTCCAAAGAAACAAATAACCCTATTTAAAAAATGGAGTACAGAGCTAAACAAAGAATTCTCAACTGATGAATACTGAATGACTGAGAAGCACCTAAAGAAATGTTCAACATCCTTAGTGATCAGGGAAATGCAAATCAAAACAACCCTGAGATTCTACCTCACACCAGTCAGAATGGCTAGAATAAAAACTCAGGTGACAGCAGATGCTGGAGAGGTTGTGGAGAAAGAGGAGCACTCTTTCATTGTTAGCAGAATGGCTAGCTGGTACAACTACTCTGGAAATCAGTTGGTGCTTCCTCCAGAAATTGGACTAGAGGACCCAGCTATACCACTCTTGGGCATATATCCAGAAGATG
>NW_022196913.1:67596444-67603302 GCF_008632895.1 Mastomys coucha
GATTTAGTGTTACTATTTGTCTAAATATAAAGAGAATTCAGGTCTTAAGATTTCTATAACTTTGTTTAGATTCATGTTGTTCCCCTTCATTATGAGTTGTTTTTCACCTTCACTGATACCTGAGATGGTATGAGCATTTATTACATGGCTTGGCATTATATATTCTTTTTTTATAAAAGGGTTTTCCCATATTTGAACAAAAGTGGAAGAACTCAGACCTTTACCATACTAAGTGTATTCCAATTTATTCTGTACTGTGGGTCATACTATATTTACAAAGTGAACCAGCAGAAAGAGAAGCATTTCCACATTTCTAGTACTCAAGAGAATTTTCTACAGAATGAGGTTTCTGATGTATTGCCCATGAAGTTGGAAAACCAATGAAATATGAAACTTGTATCACATTCAAAAAGTCTACCCTAAGTACAACCCACTACATATCTTCTTATTGTTCTAGGAGGCAGAGAGGGGAACACTACTTCATTCAATACCCCTTATGTATACATGGCTTGTATCCATTATGACATATAATATATCTAACAAATACAAAATTTGAACATTGAATTTACTAAGTGTAACATTTTGTTCCTCAGAGATATGTGATATCGGGACTAAATTTACCATACAACATCATTCTTACCTCCCATAAGCTGCTCGTCTAAATAAACTTAGCAATTTCACTACTAAAATAAGAACAACACTAGCTTTACTATAGACTATTTGCTCCTTAGAAGCTTTTGGACCTATATGTATTACCATTTAATGTGAATAGCTTTTACATAATAAGAAGAAATAGATTTCCAGTTGTACAGTGTAGCTCTAATAGGCTATGTTTCAAATGATGATACACACTAAGGCATTGTTTCCATGTCCTCTTTCTTAAAGGAATTCCTTGCAAAAACAAATCAGATAAAGAACATTGAGGACCATGGTTTTGTTAGAACGTAGGAATCACCAATACACTTATATTTGTGCTTATTTACACTGTTGTTTTTCTTTAAAACTTTCAGCACACATCAAAATTTCTTCAGAAACATATTTGCATGAGCTTGTACATGAAAATTACCTTCTACGTCTTCTAGATCTTAGGCAATGTTCTTCAATATTTTTGGTCTTCCCAGTTAAATCCTAAAATAGAGTAACAGAAAACGTACGTATGGAAACTATGCAAAATGGAAGGTACTATCTTCAGTGAACCTTAGAGTCATGCATGATTTACTCACCATATTCTGCATCCATCTCAACTGAAATTACAGAAGTGCATCAAAGGAAGGAATTGTTTTCTTGAACTTTAAAACAGGAAAGGGAATTCAGTCTTACCTACAGCATCAAGGTTCCTGTAGGTCTCCAGCATGACATCTTTGTAGATCTTCTTCTGGGAAGGATCCAGCAAAGCCCACTCCTCTTGAGTGAAGTTCACATGCACGTCCTCATAAGTCACTGCATCCTAGAGTATCCCATATATGTGTACAAAAGAGAGCACAGCAGAGACAACACTGGGCATGTATTCTTCATAGACAATGTGTTCATATAAATCTGGGGCCTGCCCCACTTATTTCCAGACACAGAAGTTCCACTGTTAACTACCAAGTCATATTAGAAGAAAACTTTTTTTTTAAAGATTTATTATTATATCTAAGTACACTGTTGCTGTCTTCAGACATACCAGAAGAGGGCATCAGATCTCATTACAGATGGTTGTGAGCCACCATGTGGTTGCTGGGATTTAAATTCATGACCTTCAGAAGAGCAGTCAGTGCTTTTAACTGTTGAGCCATCTCTCAAGCCCCCAGGAAGAAAACTTAATAATGAGGTTCACCCCTGTCATTTCTTAGCCCTTTGAATATGGTGTAACCTTTCTAGAGAAATGTTAATTACAGACATAAAGAAGAGATAAGCTCTACAAGATCAATAGTACTTACTATACATCAAAGAAATTGTATTAACATTAACAATTACTAACTATAAAAAGCAATAAGTGGGGCTGGTGAGATGGCTCAGCGGGTAAGAGCACCATCTGCTCTTCGGAAGGTCATGAGTTCAAATCCCAGCAACCACATGGTGTCTCACAACCACCCATAATGAAATCTGACATCCCCTTCTGGTGTGTCTGAAGACAGCTACAGTGTACTCATTTATAATAATAAATAAATCTTAAAAAAAAAAAGCAATAAGTATGCTGGGTCTATTGGCTTATGCCGTTAACACTGCAGTCAGGAGACATAGGCAGAAGTACCATATTGAGTTGGATGCCTGTGTGATGTATACAAAGTATTCTAGGACAACCAAAGGTACATAGTAAGAACCTGTGTCCCTTGCCAGAGTTAATGAACCAAACCAGAAAGTTAGAAAGAATTCATAGGTTTTTACTTAAATTCTTAAGAGAGTGATACATACAATCCAGTTCTGTATTCATCGTCCAGAAACCTGAGGTGCACCAGGTTTAAACCTGGTGAGGTTCAAACTACAACATTAATAAGATATTATCAAAAAGGAATATATGTTTAGACAGTTACAACTGGACAGAAGAAAATATTAGCAAAGGTAATGTTGATTAAAGGTAAACAACATAGGGCAGGAAAAATAGCTCTTGTAGGGCATGGCTCTGATGCTCTGACTGGGATTCGGCCTGTAAACTCTGAAAGTTTCTTTTCTCTAATTGGTTCTTGACCAATCAATCACGTTGCCATCAGCCCATGGAAGGGTGAAAGAGGCAGGACTTCCACATTCCTAAAGGTGAGGAAAGAAAAGGTAGGAGTCAGGAAAGGAAAACTGGCCATGCTTGGGAGGGAGAAAGAGTCACCAGCCATGTGAGATCCCCAGTGGAGTAGACATTGGACACTTTCCCAGGTGGGAGATGACAAATGCAAATAAGCTGAGAGCAGATTTAGGGTGTTGAGCAAGGAGAAGGAAACTGGGCAACTAGGCTGAGGGCAGATTAAAGATGTTGGGCAAGGAGAAGGTAATGGCAAATAAGCTAATGGCAGATTTAGAGTGTTGAGCAAGGATTAAAGAAGAGACACAGTAGCTGCAAGAGGCATGGAAAAGCCCAGCTACTGAGCCATAAGGTAGGATAAAAATGTGTGTGTGTGTGTGTGTGTGTGTGTGTGTGTGTGTGTGTGTGACTTTCACCCATGGATCCAAGGGAACCAGAGTGGGGGCTGGTAGTATACCTGTTTGGATCTTAAGAAGGATAGTTAACAGGCTACATACTATATGAAAAGCTCTTACTGGCCCTGCAAATAAGTGAGCTCAATTACCTGTATTTACAGGGGAGTCACACCTATCTTCATTCTTCCACTTTCAGGAGGTCTCAGGCCATCTTCTGGCTACTCTGAGGACTGGGCACACATGAGGTATATATTCATGCATACAGGCAGAAGGCTCATAGTCTTTCTAACCTAAGTCCCAACAAATACATCACATAGAAAGAGGGTCAGCACCTGCCATCCAATGACTGAGAACGCTCAGCAGCATTATCATGAGTAGTGCCATCCTGGAAAATAGAATGAGAACGCATCCAAAATTTTAAAAATCAAGATGTGGTTGAAGTTCAGCACAAAAACATATGCTTGCCATATAAAAACACGTACATTACAGACCGATCTGACAATAAAAATAAATAAATAAAAAAGGACAGGCATGTTGGCCCACATTTGATCCCAGCATTTTAAGCCAGAATCAATTTTACCTCCACATTCAAGGCCTGCCTGGTCTACAGGCCTACTAAGAGGAAAGCAAGGGTCACAAAGAGAAATGTTGTCTTCAAAAATAAAAACAGCTTTAAACTCTGAAAACATTAAGTCAGCAAACAGCTGAGCGCTGCAGAGCTAGCTATTGCTTCTACTGCACCTTACGCTATTTAAGGACAGAGTCTATTATGGGGAAGGGATGACACAAGGAAGAACATGAGAAGCAAGCTGAAGGATGTTTCAAGCCAAACAGAATAAACTGAAAGAGGAGGAAATGGATGAAGTCTGTAGACACTTAGAATCCATTTCAATAAGGAGTTGCATCTATGCAAACACATTTTGCTTACTATTTTATTTTTCTAACTTGCATGTTAGAACTGTTGTGATTAAAATCCTAAGAGCAAAAGTGTCTCAAGTAACAAACAGGTTCATTTGGTTCACTCTTCCCAACCACATTCCATTATTTAGGAAGCTTACGGTAGAAACTCAAGTTCCAAAGGAAAAGCAAAAACCATGGGCAAACATTCTTTCTTGGCCTGCTCTCTTGCTCAGCTAGCTTACTCATCCAGCATAGGCCCACTTCCTCTTATATGAAAGGCTAGGTTGTGAGCCTAGCCTTTAATGGCTGAGCCATTTCTCCAGCCCCTAGGCCTGCTTCCTTAGGGATTCTTCCACTCTTAGTGGAAGAGCCTCTGTTAGTCAATTGTCAATCACCACAATCTCTCAGAAAGTCAGCAAAGAGCTATTTTGATTGGGGCAACTCCTCTCAGTTGTAGTTCCCTCAAACGATTGTAGGCTCTGAAATGCTGACAATTTAAGCAAATTAGGAGATGGAGACAGTAATATATGAGAAAAATTTAAAAATCCCAAACTTAATCAGTCACTTAAATATTAAGAATCCAAACACTGATTAAAGCAAGAACTGAAAAACACAGATTTTCCAAGAAATAAGACAGGCAATCCTTTTGGGTTAAAAAGAGAAAACTAAAATTTTTTTTCCATGGAAAGTTCCCAAACCAACAAAATCTCAAAGATCTTATAATACAGTACGTTGTCAGAAGACAAAAAGAAGTGAAGGTTTATCATCTACTAGAGAAACAACAATATAATTAGATTAAAGGCAGCAATGAAAAAAGGAAACACAAAAACAGACCTGTGAATCTAGCAGGTCATTTAAATTAAGAACTGCAAGATTAGCCGGGCAGTGGTGGCTCATGCCTTTAATCCCAGCACTTGGGAGGCAGAGGCAGGTGGATTTCTGAGTTCGAGGCCAGCCTAGTCTACAGAGTGAGTTCCAGGACAGCCAAGGCTATACAGAGAAACCCTGTGTCGAAAAACCAAAAAAAGAAGAAAAAAAAAAGAACTACAAAATTATAATCAGAATAAAAATTATAAAATCAGTGGCCAGCACTCATCCTGTTCATTCTGGTGCTCTCCCCTTTGACAATAATTTGAGACCGATTGAAGAGATTAAGTATTCTGATACTTTTGTTTTGTTTTGTTTTGGTTCGTTTTGGTTTGGTTTTTTTGAGACAGGGTTTCTCTGTATAGCCCTGGCTGTCCTGGAACTGCATTCTGATACTTTAAATTTGGAAGAACTAGGGTTGATAACTAAAACTGTCTCCCTTTTTTATGTTTAGAAGAAAAGGTATCTATTAGGATCACTTAGAAACCATGTTGTTTCCTATGATTGATGACTAGATGTTAAGTGTGTGCCACATTTATGAAATGGAAACTTTAAAAAAATGCAAAATAACACATTAAAAAAACAGTGTATGATTCGTATTATGCACATAAACTTGCTTGATTTGCTTTAATTGCCTTATAAGATATTAGCACATTGGAACACATGTCAGTCCCTATTTTCCTATGTATGTTTTGTGTGATACAGAATATTTTCCAGGTGTGTGCAAGTGACACACCACAGAAGAGGGTGTCAGAACCTCTGGATCTGGAGTAGTAACATGGGTGTTGGTTTCTGAACTCAGGTTACTCCAGGCAAAATGCTTCCTGAGTGATCTGCCCAGCTCCCAGGACAGCCAGGGCTACACAGAGAAACCCTGTCTCAAAAAACCATAAAAGAAAAAAAGAAAAAGACTTTCACAGATTAACAACAACAAATATTTAAATTAATAAAGAAGTGAATAAATTAATCCAGAAACCCTGAAGCTCAGTTTTTAGATGTTAGTTTTGGGAACAGGTTAGAGGCCTGGGGACCATCACCAGTGACTAAGACCCAGTAATCATGGTTGCTCCTACGGCTGCATATTCCCCTGCCTTCTGACAGTGCTACCAATGTGACCTTCCTGGATGGGGTGAGTGGTCCTCACTCTCTCCACTAGACTACGGTCTCCCTCAGAGTTACTATTCTCTGTGTCTTAGCAGAATCCTGGAAGAACCTGCAGGTTATCACCCCCTGGTCCTACGCAGTCCCGTAAGATGGGGTTTACCATCGCCACAAAATTAATTCCAAATGGATCTTAAATGGCAAAGACACAAGTTCTAAAAGATACCAGAGAACATGGACCTCTCCAAGTTTGGCATCCTCCCAAGGATGTTTCTATATGCAAGCCCTTCCTCCAAATGGTTTTTGTAGATGCAGCTCCCATAATGAAGTTATTCAAATGCCACCGCTGAGTACATCTAGTGGCTAAGACCACAGGGAACCTCTCAGGTGGCTGTTAGTTTCCACCTGACCCAGGAGCCAGCCCACTACCAAGACTCCTGCTTCTCAGAACACTGCTCCTTCAGTTGAGGGGCAGTGGTCCCATACTCACCATGATGAGACTTAATAGCTCGCCCGCGTTCTGCTAAGGCACCCAGTAGCAGAGGTCAAAATTCGTCACACCACCCTTTCTTGTCTGTTCAGCAATGGAGCAGCACTAAACAAAGCAACCGAAAAAATACTCCTCTTCTCCTGATTGGACGGTTTTTCTGGAGGCCCTGATTGGCCAGTGAATCTTGAGTGACATGAGCACTGAAGGCACAAGCCAAATGGTTTCCTGGCCCAGGAATTAAGTACAGAAGCTGGTCTTTTCCAGATCTGCAAATTTTTTGTTTCAGTATCCTGTTTGCTTGCCATCCAATAGCCTGTCTTTCTGTCTTTCTGTCTTCCAGCACTCAGCAAGAATATCTTCCTCCTCCTCCTCCTCCTCCTCCTCCTCCT
>NW_022196913.1:67603416-67614805 GCF_008632895.1 Mastomys coucha
TCTTCTTCTTCTTCTTCTTCTTCTTCTTCTTCTTCTTCCCCTCCTCTGCCTCTCTTCCTCCTCTTTGTAGAATAAAGATGTATAACTTGCACAGTCCACCACTATTCACCCTGGAGCAGAGGAAACTATATGACCCATAGGCAGAATGGTTCCATGCTTATTAACAAAGAGACATTTTAAGACACAAAATATGATATTTGTTTCTGTGACCTTACACTGATGTCAGGATTACTGCAGCTAATATTCATCTGCTATATACTGTAAGGGTCCAAAAGTTGCTGAAAGAAAACCCCAGATTCAAATAGTATGCAAAAACAAAAAGCACGTATTCTGCAGAAACAACCAGCATTCTTTGAAATGGCGACCCCAGATAAAGGCACAAACACCTCCTTATAGGAAACAATTGGAACTCTCCAGAAGGACAGGACAATCTCAAATTCTATTGGCGGGTGCTAAGGAGTCACAGGTTGTCAGTGATCTGTATTCCTATGTCATAAACTTTTCACCATATGATGAAGTAGGGCTACCTGCCAGGATGGCCCATTCTGAGACATTTTCCCATTTCTGTGGTTATCCCCAGTCTGGTTTCTGGAAGGAGGTTCTACCATCTTTTTCTGGATTTTATGGTTTGTTCCTAGACCTGGTGTCTTATGACTTACTTTTGGGATTTACAGTGTATTCCTTTTTGAAATCAGGACTGGTCTTCAAATGGAAACAAATGGGCTCCTTAATTGGAGGCAAATGGGGATTATTTTGCCCTTTCAATATGGCTCTCTAGACAACCCTGGGAGAAAAGCAGGAGATGGATGCCAGTCACTATGGAGCACTATTGTTAGCCTGCACATCTTCCTAAGTGAGAAGGTTAATAAGCATATCTGCATTAGTAAAGGTTTTCCAGAAGAACAGTACTGATAGCATGGATCTCTCTATGTATGCTGAAAGTGGATAGATATATAAGAATGGTTTACAAGGGACTGGAGAGATGGCTCAGCAGGTAAGAACACTGACTGCTCTTCCAAAGATCCTAAGTTCAAATCCCAGCAAACACATGGTGGCTCATAACCATCTCAAATGAGATATGATGCCTTCAGGTGTGTCTGAAAACAGCTATAGTGTACTCATACATAAAACAAATAATATCTTTTTAAAAACCCAGATAATCTTGATTGTTCAAGAAAAAAGAATCAAATGTTTATCTAAACTATAGTTTCAAGAGAAATACATCAACTGTAACAATAAAACAAGGTTTTATGTGATTTTTATTTGCTGTTTGTTGAAAATCTCAACCTATAGCTATCAGAGCTTTTCCTGTATGCTAACAAGCAATCAACTATAACAATAAAACAAGGTCTTATGTGATTTTATTTGCTGTTTGTGGAAAATCTCAACCTATAGCTATCAGAGTTTTTCCTGTATGCTAACACACAATCCCTTGTCACAGTCAGATTCATTGTTCAATTCTGGACCATGTTTTCTTTTCACTCTTTTTGTTTTTTTTTTCAGTTAAATAATAATTAGTGGGATAGCTTTCATGTGTCCATAACAATGTGTTCTGTATCACGAAGCAAAATTTTCTCTGTCTAAAAAAACTGCAGGAACAAAGATGAAACAGAGACTGAAGGAATGGCTAACCAATAACCAGTCCATCTTGAAACACATTGCATGGGTAAGTACTAGTTTCTAACATTATTAATGATACTCTGTTATGCTTGTAGACAGGAGCCTAGGATAGCTGTTCTCTGCGAAACTCTCCCCAGCTGCTGACTAAAACAGATGCATTACCCCAAGTCAAACATTGGACAGAGGTTGGAGAGCTTTTGGACAAGTGGGGAGAAAGATTGAAGTCCCTGAAGTAGGTGGCAACCCCACAAGAAGACCAGCAGAGTCAATTAGCCTGGACCTCTGGGAGCTCCCAGTGGCTAAGCCAAAAACCAAAGAGCACACATGGGCCTGAAAGAGGTTCCTGACACATATGTAGCAGGTGTGCAGCTTAGTCTCCCTCTATGCTCCCCACCAACGAGATATGAGTGCCAGGAGCTATCTAGGAAAGGCTAAGGCAAGCAGGAGAGTGGGCCGGAGCTAGCGGAGGCCAGCAGAGGTCCTGAGTTCAATTCCCAGCAGCCACACACATGATGGCTCATGGCCATCTGTACAACTACAGTGTACTCATACACATAAAATAAAAATAAATCTTAAAAAAAACTAAAAAAAAAACTAAAACAGAACAAAAATATGAATAAAAATTGAAAATATATTTATTTAGTGTGACTAATTTGGAACACTGAAGACAATATAAGGCAACTAATCCATCCTTGGGGACCTAACACATTTTTATATGCAAAACTTAGTAATATAACCATTTCATTTTTAATGACTATTTTCCCATCTGATTTTCAGCTCCATTCTCTCCTGTAAGGTATTCAGATAATGACTAAACATTTATTCAGCAGAGAAGTTCTCATCTGGAAGAATCGGTCTTTTTCCAGCTGTGATTCCAGGGAATTCTAATTGAATGGGATGCACTGTTTCACTAGTAATTAGCCAAAGGGAGGGATATGCATGTCTCTTTAGATATGAATGTTCCTTTAGAATATACAATTCCTACCACACAGGCACCTTACAGGGATGATATGGTGGGGACTGAGCAGCTTTAGGGAACAATGAGAGACTGTCAAATGGGACCTGCAGGGTACTTCCACTGACAGCTACAGGAAGCTGGCAAGAAAAAAGAGTGGAAGACCTAGAGGGGCTGTCCAACCACAGCTGAGTGGACACAGACAATACAATAGCAGCCAGCTGGTTCTCAGGTATACACCAAGTGTTGCACTCAGGGCTTTTCTTCCTCTTCCTTTGACATTCAAATATTCCTCCTTAATAGTTCATCCATAATCCACAGCTCTTTTGTAAATGCCTGATGTACCTAGCCTTAGAGTGACTTCTGTTTGAGGTTCAAATTCCTCAGACAACAAATTTGATGTCATTCAGAGTCACCACCACTCAGGACTCTTAACTAAATCTAGAAGGCAGGGAGAATACGATTCCATTTAGACAGTCAATCTTTATGCTTGCATGTTCCTTTTCTCTCTTTCCTGAAAGCAAAAATTACACTAACTGACAGGTGTCCTTGTGGGCTCACATGAAATTGGATAATAATAATAATAATTGCAATTGTGAATCATTTCATATGTTCCCAATAATTTTGTGATTTTCCTTGCTTTGTTAATTTCACAATACAAATGTTTGTATGGTGTTTGTGGATATACACCTGTGCCATGGTGTGTAGCTTACAGTGAGAGAACACCTTACAGGTATTTGTTTTCTATATCCACTAGCTGAGGTCTAGAGATAAAATCCAAGGAGTCATTAGGCTCCAAGTGTCTCTTTCGGATTTAAAACTTACTTATGTAAGTGCTGGTGTGTGACCATGCATATGCCAGAGCCTAACTGTAAAAATAAGAGAAAAGTCTGTACAAGTAATATGGGTTTCTCAGAGATTAAACTCAGGTTTCCAGGCTTAACAGCAACTGACTTTATTCATGGAGACAATTCTCTGTCATTCATTTGTGGTTCTAAGAAAAGTGCTATGCAGCAGTGTTTACTCCAAGGATAAACTTCAAAAAAAGAAGCAGCAGTATATAATTTCCATTGGCAAATAAGATTTATTATCCTTTGACGACAATACATTTGTATTTTGAAAAGAAGAAAATATTTTACTGATGGAATCTTTTACCTAATCTTATTTGAAATCAGCAAGAATGCTTAGTGTAAAACATTTTTGGTACACAAAACTAACAATCTTACCTTGATCACAGTCATGTTGGCCAAATGTAGACCCTACAAAGCTGTCTTTCATTCTCCAAGTATCTGTGGTGGCCTAAAAATCCATCATCACATCACACACACATCACAAAAAATGAGATCTCGTTTTTCTTACATAATCTAGCACCTATACCTAATTTCCACTGAAAGTTGTACTTGAAGATGAAGTGGAAAAAAGGATACTTAATGCAGGCATGAAGAAGCATGGCTCATCAAATAATACACACATATCCATAGCACAGCAAGCTGCATTGTGAGATACACAGTAGATTCTTGATTATCCTACTTTATTACATCTGTGCGAGACAGTTGAAAAAGATGCTTTGGATACACACGTGAGGTATTCAGTGTTTATCATAGTCCCTTGTATTAAGCATTTTAGCATTAATATTATTGAAAATTGTTGACAAGTCAGAGCACATTGGGGGTACATCTTCTACTCTTGGACTTACCCTTACAAGGTTGTCACATGAGAATGAAGAATTAAAATGTAGCCCTGTCTAATAGCACACCTCCAAGCCAGGCCACATAACAAGCAACAAGTCAAAGGAATTTGATAAGATGTGTAAAACAAAACCAGGCAAAACAGCTCACAACCCTTTCTCAGGCATCCTTAATTGAAAAGAAGGATCAAGCACAGCCTGATATTTACTTAAACAGTGGAGCACTGAGATGATGATGGGAATCTCATTGTATACATTGCACCAGAAAACTACCTATCACCAGGTAAGAGCATATTCCAAGATGAAGAGTAGCCACGGAAGGAATACAGGAACAGCCAAAGAAACTTCTGTGATGGAGCCGTTACAAATAGAGCAATGTTGGAGAGATGGCTCAGCAGTTAAGAGCACTGACTGCTCTTCCAAAGGTCCTGAGTTCAATTCCCAGCAACCATATGGTGGCTCACAACCATCTGTAATAGGATCTGACACCCTCTTCTGGTATGTCTGAAGACAGCTATGATGTACTCATATAAATAATATAAATAAAGATTTATCCGGCCAGTGGTGGTACATACCTTTAATCCCAGCACTTGAGAGGCAGAGGAAGGTGGATTTCTGAGTTCAAGCCCAGCCTGGTCTACAGAGTAAGTTCCAGGACAGCCAGGGCTACATAGAGAAACCCTGTTTTGAAAAAACCATATATATATACATATATATACATATATATGTATATATATATATATTAAATGAAATGTTTCAAAATATAATCAACAACCACAATTGGAGATCTCTCCAAAGATACTTGAGTGAACATGGTAAATAATTTACTTCCTTCAGGGCTTTGAAAAGAAGAGATGAAACAGGATGCTTTTTTTGAAATTGAAGAAACTCTGATGTCTACAGTTTACCAAGTCATTTACATGGATAAGGTTTTTCTTTTGTATACATTTTTATCCTATTTATTGACATTAAGATGATACAAAAGACTTGAAAATAAATACAGTGCAATAGACATAGTTAAGCAGTAAAGAAAAGTTTTGGAGAACAAATTCAGGTTTTTGACAAAATCCAATAATTCCTGCTAAAAGAAAATCCAATGGTTTAATCTTCTTGGAATTCAGTATGCACATCCTCTCACAAAGACACACAGACATCTCAAAACAAAAGTTAAAAGAAGTTGTTGAACAAATAAAATTTCCCTTGTAAATATTCTTCTTTTACGAGCATTCATTCCTATAACCTAGGTGCTGTGGCATGTGAAGGCTTACCCACAGAGTTTTTCTTCATTATGAATTCGCTCATGTAACAGGCTTGAAGTCAGAGACATTAACCTTTCTCAGTTAGTGGTGTCTTTTAGCTGGAGGAAATATGTCAGTGCATGTGAACTGGAGGGAGAGAGAGAGAGAGAGAGAGAGAGAGAGAGAGAGAGAGAGAGAGCTCCCAACTCAAAGGCCCAGAAAATATTGTCAACAAAGGCATAGAAGAAAGTTTCCTAATTTAAAGAAATGCTATAAATGTACAAAAAGCTTACAGAACACCAAATAAATTAGACTCAAAATCTTCCTACTACTTAATAATCAAAGCACTAAATGTACAGTACTAAGAATATTAAAAGCTGCAAATGATAAAGGCCAAGTACCATATAAATGTATACCTATTATAATTATACCATACTTCTCAACAGACTTTAAAAGGCATAAGGGCATAGGTAGATGTCTTACAGTATCTAATTGATCAGAAATCCCAGCCCAGATTGCTTTACCTAGCAAAACTTTCAACCACCATATATAGAGAAACCAAGAAATTCCACTACAAAATTAAACTTAAACAATATATTTCCACTAATCCAGACCTACAAGAATACTAGAAGGGAACCTCCAACACAAGTAGGGTACCTACACCCTAAAAAACATAAGAAATACGTAATTCCACACCAGAAACTCCAAAAGACACACAAACACACACACACACACCATACAAATACCATCATCAAAATAACAATGACTAGCAATAATTGGCCATTAATATCTCTCAACGTTGATGGTATTAATTCCCTAATAGAAAGAAACAGGCTAACAGAGTGGTTAACTAAACAGGATCCATCATTCTGCTACTTAAAGGACACACACCCCAGCAATAACATATACCCCTGCACTAAAGATAGACACTAGCTCAGAGGAAAGGACTGAAGAAAGCTTTTCAAGCAAATGGACCCATGAAACAAGCTGGAGTAGCCATTTTAATATCTAACAAAGTAGACTTTCAACCAAATGTGGTCAAAAGAGACAGGGATGGACAATTACTGATCATCGAAAGAAAAACCTACCTAGATGATATTCAAATTCTGAATATTTATACACCAAATGTAAGGACACAAATATTTGTAAACAATACATTACTAAAGTTTATATCACACATCAAACCCACAATTGATAGTAGGGGACTTCAACTCCACCGACTCACCAAATGACAGGTCATTGACAGAGAAACTAAACAGAGAAATAATGAAACTAACAGAGTTTATGAATCATAAGGATCTGACATAAACAGAACATATCAATCTATCAAAGAAATTACAGTTTTTTTAAAAGATTTATTTATAGATTATATGTAAGTACACTCTAGCTGTCTTCAGACACACCAAAAGAGGGCGTCAGATCTCATTACAGGTGGTTGTGAGCCACCATGTAGTTGCTGGGATTTGAACTCAGGACCTTTGGAAGAGCAGTCAGTGCTCTTACTTACTGAGCCATCTCTCCAACCTGAAACTATTGTTTTCTAAGCACCTCATGGAGCCTTCTTCAAAATTAACTGTATACTCAGCCATGAAGCAAGACTTAAAAAATACAAGAACATTGAAATAACCCCCATGTATCCCATGAAACCTCCACTGATCAAAGGTTGACATAATATTGATAGAAACAACAAAAACCCTTCCAAGTTTTTACACTTGCATAAAGATACCATGAAGTGCAAACTTTTACCACAGTGACTACATATTTAGGGCTTCCATGCAGTGTGGATTTTTCTCATGATTTTGAAAATGACTGATATATGCAACCTTTACCACATTGCTTATTTTTATAAGGTTTCTCACAAGCATGTGTTCTTTTTTGCACTAGGAGGTAACTATAACATGTAATGGTTTTACAACATTGATCACAAAGAGTTTCTCTCTAATATGTATCCCATTTACTGCATTGAATACTTTTCTAGGGTTTCTTTCACCTGTGTGTTCTTTTATGTATTCTGAGTTTTGTGAAAAAGCTGCATTATATTTATTACATTTGCAGGGTTTCTCTCCACTATGTGCCTTTTATGTACTTGAAGATGACTGTGGTATGCAAAGGTTTCCCACACTGAGTGCATTCATAAGGTGTCCCCCTCTCTCCACTATGTACTCCTTTCTGCATTTGGAGATACCTGGGCTGAGCATCAGCTTTACCACATGGATTATATTTAGAAGATATCTCGCCAGTACACATACATTCATGATGATGAAGACTCTGGAAATTCATAGACTTCTCTATATAATCTAAGACACATTGATAAGGTTTCTCTACAATATGAATTCTTTTATGCTTTTGAGATGACTGGGACATGTAACAGCTTTCCACCATTCATAGGGTTTCTCTCCAGTATGTGTTGTTTTATGCATTCAGAGATAATGGTGCTGCAAAAAGGCTGTCTCAAATTGATTGCATTCGTAGGGTTTCTCTCCAATATGTGTTCTATTATGATATTGAAGGTTACTCTGTTTGGAATAGGCTTTATCACATTGATTACATTTGTAGAATTTCTCTCCAGTCGGTGTTCTTTTTTGAATTTTTATAGTACTGTGTTGGCAATAGGCTTTATCATATTGATTATACTTTTTTTTTTCCAGGCAGAGTTTCTCTGTATTATCCTGGATGTCCTGGAATTCACTTTGTAAACCAGGCTGGCCTCAAACTCAGAAATTCACCTGCCTCTGCCTCCCAAGTGCTGGGATTAAAGGCATGTGCCACCACTGCCTGGCTTGATGATTTTTTTTTAAATATTTATTTATCATTATATGTAAGTACACTGTACCTGTCTTCAGATCGAGGCCAGCCTGGTCTACAGAGTGAGTTCCAGGATAGCCAGAGCTCCAGAGAAACCCTGTCTCAACCCCCCCCCCAAAAAAAAACCTATGAAAATTTGTAGACTTTACTATATCAACTACTTTCATAGGCCTTCTCTACAGTATGAATTATTTTATGCTTTTGAAGACGACTGTGACATACAAAGGCTTTCCAACATTGATCACATTCATAGGGTTTCTCTCCAGTATGTGTGGTTTTATGTATTTGGAGATCATTGTATCGTGAAAAGGCTTTCTCACATTGATTACATTTGTAGGGCTTCTCTCCGGTATGTGTTCTTTTATGTATTTGAAGACTACTGTTTTGGCAATAGGCTTTATCACATTGATTACATTTGTAGGGTTTCTCTCCAGTATGTGTTCTGTTATGCACTTTGAGATGAGGATATCGTGAAAAGGCTTTATCACATTGATTACATTTGTAGGGTTTCTCTCCTGTATGTGTTCTTTTATGACTTTGGAGATTATTATGTTGGGAAAAGGCTTTATCACATTGATTACATTTGTAGGGTTTCTCTCCAGTATGTGTTCTTTTATGTATTTGAAGACTACTGTTTTGGGTATAGGCTTTATCACATTGATTACATTTGTAGGGCTTCTCTCCGCTATGAGTTCTTTTATGCTTTTGTAGAATACTACGATGTGTAAAGGCTTTACCACATTGATTACATTTGTAGGGTTTCTCTCCTGTATGTGTTCTTTTATGTATTTGGAGATCATAGTGCCGTGAAAAGGCTTTATCACATTGATTACATTTGTAGGGTTTCTCTCCACTATGAATTCTTTTATGCTTTTGTAGAATACTGTACTGTGAAAAGGCTTTGTCACATAGATTACATTTGTAGGGTTTCTCTCCAGTATGTGTTCTGTTATGTACTTTGAGATGAGGGTAGTGTGAAAAAGCTTTATCACATTGATTACATTTATAGGGTTTCTCTCCCGTATGTGTTCTTTTATGATTTTGGAGATTATAATATTGGGAAAAAGCTTTCTCACATTGATTACATTTATACGGTTTCTCTCCAGTATGAATTCTTCCATGCCTTTTAAGTTGATCGTGATTTGTAAAGACTTTATCACATTGATTACATTTGTATGGTTTCTCTCCACTATGAATTCTTTTATGCTTTTGTAGAATACTGTACTGTGAAAAGGCTTTGTCACATAGATTACATTTGTAGGGTTTCTCTCCAGTATGTGTTCTGTTATGTACTTTGAGATGAGGGTAGTGTGAAAAGGCTTTACCACATTGATTACATTTGTACAGTTTCTCTCCAGTATGAATTCTTCCATGCCTTTTAAGTTGATCGTGATTTGTAAAGACTTTATCACGTTGATTAAATTTGTAGGGTTTCTCTCCAGTATGAATTCTTTCATGCTTTTTAAGATGACTGCAATTTGTAAAGGCTTTACTCTGTCTTTTACCATCATAGCATTTCTCTCCAGTATGTAATCTTTCATGCATTTTAAGATGATTGTTCTTTCCAAAGGTTTTACCACACTGATTACATTCATAGGATTTCTGTCCAGTTTGTGTTCTTTTATGTATTTGGAGATTAGTGTAAGGTGCAAAGGCTTCAACACTCTGAATCACTTCATAGGGTTTCTTTTCTGTATAAGTCTTTTCATCCCTTTGTGCACGACTATGAGCATGTAAAGCAAAGGCTTTACCACATTGAGTATACTCAAAGGTTTTATCTGCACTCTGACTTCTTTCATGCCTGTGAAGATAATCAGTACATGTGAAAGTTTTACCATATTCATTACACTGATGAATATTTTCATCTGTGTGAATTAATTTTACAATTTGTCTAAATGCAAAGAGGAATCAGATCTTAACACTTTTTCACTCTGTGTACATTCATGTTGTTCCCCTTTATTATGGGTTGTTTTTCATCTTCAAAGATACCCATAATAGTAAGAGCATTTATTATATGGCTCAGTTTATCCATCCTTTTTCTATAAGAACAATGGATACACTCAAAATTTTTCTATAATTCGTCTCCCACTACATTTGTAATTTGCAAAGTGATCCAGGAGAAATAGGAGCATGTCCACATTCCTAGTACTCCAGTGAATTTTCTACAGAATGAGGTTGCTCATGTATTGCCAATGAAGTCGGAAAAGCAATTAACTCTAAACTTGTATCACATTCAAAAATTCTACTCTAACTGCAAACCACTACATATCTTCTACTCTAACTGCAAACCACTACATATCTTCTCATCATTATGGCATGGAGAAGAGTACACTGTTTCCCTCAATACACCCTTTGTATACACGGTTTGGATCCACTATTATATATGATATATCTATGTAAGAAAGACTAACAAATAAAATGCTTGGACATTGCATTCACAGAGTGTGACTTTTTTTCCTAATAGACATGTGAGATATAAGGATTAAGATTACCCCACAACATCTATATAACTATATCTATATAACTAGATAAGTTGTGCAATACACTAAACGTAGCAATGGCACTATTAGTGTATGAGTAACACTAGCTGTAGTAGAGAGTGTTGATTAGAAGCTTTTGGAGAAAGTTCTACCACCTATTCAACATGTACACCTTTTACAATATAAGATTTAATGGATTCCCAGTTTTACAGAGTTGTTGTAATAGAGCTATGTTTCAAATGGTGATATGAGCTAAGGCATTGTTTCCATGTCCTCTTTCTCAAAGGAATGCCTTGCAAAATTAATTCAGACACTGCACATTCAGGTACATGGTTTTGTTAGAAAATAATAATCATCAATACACTTAAAGCTCTGCTTATTTACACTGCTGCTTTTTCTTAAAACTTCCAGGACATATTAAAATTCCATCAAAAGCATATTTGTAAGAGGAGTTTGCACATGTAAATTACCTTCCATGTCTTCTAGAAATATGATACTGTTCTTCAATATTTTGGCCTTCACAATTGAAGCCTAAAACAGAGTAATAGAAAATGCATGATAAGCAGGGCATGGTGGCACATGCCTTAAGCCTGGTCTACGGAGT
>NW_022196913.1:67614815-67616336 GCF_008632895.1 Mastomys coucha
TTAGAAATTATGAAAACTGTAAGTTACTAATTTCAGTGAACCTTAGAGTCATGCACGACTTATTCACTTAATTATTCCTCCATCTCAATTGAAATTACCAAAGAGCATCAATAAGAAAGAAACAGTTTTCTCTAATTTTCAAAGGGAAAGGAAACTAAGGCTTACCTACAGCACTGAGGTTCCTGTAGGTCTCCAGCATGACATCTTTGTAGAGCTTCTTCTGGGAAGGATCCAGCAAAGCCCATTCTTCCTTAGTGAAGCTCACATGCACATCCTCATAAGTGACTGCATTCTAGAGTATCCCATATATGTGTACAAAAGAGAGCACAGCAGAGACAACATTGGGCATGTATTCTACATAGACCGTGTGTTCATATAATTCTGGGGCCTGCTGCCTTTATTTCCTGACACAGAAGTTCTACTGTAACTACCAAGTCATTTTAGATGGAAATTTAATGAGATTCACCCCATCATTTCTTAGCCCTTTGAATAGGATATAGATGTTTTAAAGAAATGCCAATTAAAGATGTATAAGGAGAAGAACATGAGCAAACACATCAACATTGCTTAGCCCACATCAAAGAAACTGTATGAATAACTACTAAGTATAAAAAACAATAAGCAAAAAACAAAACACAATAAGCAAGCAAGGACTATATGCTCATTGCCTTTAATGTTGCAGTCAGGAGATGGGCAGAAGTATCACATTGTGTGATGTATGGTGTATGGAGTGCTAGCATGGTGTATGCATTGAGTCCTAAAATAGCCAGAGGTACATAGTAAGACAATGTCTCCCCTGAAAGAATCAATGAACCAACCCAGAAAGATAGAAAGAACTCATAGGTTTTTACTTAAGCTTTTTAAGAGAATACACAGTTCAGATGTGTATTCATCTTCTAGAAACCTGAGGTGTCCCAGTTTAAACCTAGGACGAGGACTTGGACTCGAACTAGATGGGCTAAGACTCAGATTCATGCAATCCGCAGTCCCCTGGGCCCAGAGCGCTTGGGCCTGGGGGATGCAGTACCAGTCCAAAGGAGATAGCTATTGCTTTAGACCCAGTGTGTTTTGGGTAGCCTCAGATGTACCGCAACTGCTGAGCTGCCAGATTTACCATCTCTCTTTTACAATGACTGTAAAAGTCTGATGCCATTTCTAAGAAATATATTCAGATCCTGTACTTCATGTGTCGTCTCTGCCATCATTTCTTCATCTACGCCTTGTCTACCTGACTAGGACCCCCATTTCTCCTGCAGGTTGAGGGAGGCCCAGATCGGCCAGCCTGCGGCACACTTGGAAGCCAGAATCACTTCATCCCTATGTTCAAGGCATACATAATCTATAATCTACTTTAGAGAACAGCCAGGACTAACAGAAAAACTTTGTTTTCAAAAACAAAAACAAAATTTAAAAATATAAAAACATTAGGTGAACAAAATAGCTTAGCAGTGAATAGAAAATGCTTCTACTGTATCTTATATAATTTAGGAATAGAGATATTAGGGGGAGGCATGACAGCAT
>NW_022196913.1:67616611-67617008 GCF_008632895.1 Mastomys coucha
AGCACCAAGGCTGGACAAGTGTGTAAAGACGACATGATGTCTGGAAGCTCTTTGACGCAACCAAGTATCCTCTGACCTTGGTAACTATAGACTCATGCTCATTCAATGAGGAAAACACATTTAACTCTAACTCCAAGGATCCTTATATTCAGCAACAGCCCATACACTGTTCAAATGTCCAACGTTTCTTTTGACACTCAAGGCAATCTTTGGACTGTCACATCTTCAAAAGTCAGAAAACAAGTGAAATCTTTATAATATAAAACACCACAGAATATCCCTTCCCATTCCAACAGACAGGAATGTGTATATAGGGAAAACTGGAGCAGGGCAAGAAGCCAGCAGGACAAACAGCAAACTCTACAGCTCTGTGTCAGACACGTGTGGCTTCAATTTT
>NW_022196913.1:67617974-67618669 GCF_008632895.1 Mastomys coucha
ATTCCCAGCAACCACATGGTGGCTCACAACCATCTATAATGGGATCCAATGTCCTATTGTGACTGAAGACAGCTACAGTGTACTTACATATAATAAATACATAAATATATCTTTTTAAAAAAACCACCAAACCACTTTTTTAACCATATCAGTCATTTGAGTAGTAAAAATCCCAACACTGGAAAACACAATTTTCCAAGAGATGAGAGAGGCAATCCTTTCAGGTTAAGAAAAGAAAATGAAAACTGTTTCTCCACAGAAAGTTCCCAAACCAACAAAAATTCAAGGAACTTACAGTAAATTTTCAGAAGACCAAAAAGGTGATCATTTATCATTTCCTAGAGAAACCACAATATAATTAGATGGTACTCTCTTTGTTCCATGGAATGGAATTTGCCTAAATCACACTGTTGGGACTGGTAGTCGTAGAAAGTCAAAAGGATTCTAATCAAGTAAGGATGAAGGAAGATCAGTACCTCCATTCTACCAGTTTCTAAACTATTTATAAAATTTGTCCAATGAAAGTGAATTGTGGGGGCTGGTGAGATGGCTCAGTGGGTAAGAGTACTGACTGCTCTTCCAAAGGTTGTGAGTTCAAATCCCAGCATGCACATGGTGGCTCACAACCACCTATAATGAAATCTATTATCCTCTTCTGTGTACTCATTCATAACAATGAATAAATCTTTAAAAAA
>NW_022196913.1:67619303-67620799 GCF_008632895.1 Mastomys coucha
GGAGTGTGGTCTCCCTCCAAACTGCAAATGGCTTTGGATGAGGAGAATCCTACAAGAACCTGCATGCTGTCTCCCCAGGGTGCTTCTCACTGAGAGGCCTATCCATGACCCTCATTACCCTGGACAACCCAGCTAGTCCTCAGGACTGTAGTAGGTCCCACAAAAGGACAGAAACCTCAGAACAAACACTCACAAACTGGTCTTTTTTCCTTCTCAATGACCAGTCAGGACACAGACTAGAAGGTGTTGCAGGACTATCTTCCAGGAACTGTGTAGCAGAGGCAAGATCATGTGTTCAAAGTAATTCTCAGTTACATAGGATAAGATGAACCTAAGCTACAGAAGATACTGCTAGGAAGAGAGACAAAAGAATTAAAGCAATTTGGAAAAAGAATTGAAATTCTTAGTGATTAGGAAACACTGGAGAACTGAAACAAATAAGGGATTAAGCTGTGATTCTTTTAAAAATAAAATTTAAAAGGTACTGCCAGCAATGGACTTTAAGGGAAGATAAATATAATTGCAAAAATGCATAGGTATCTTGACTTTGAAAAAGGGCAGAGGGAATGGAATTAGTAAGATACTTTTTGATCTTACCCCTTTAAGGACTATTAGCTGCCGAGTCCTGTAACCTGACACACACAGCAGCCAATGAATGGGCTGTGTCTCAAATATCTGAGCTGACTAACTATGTCAATGAGGACAGCACAGATCCACAAAGGACAGTGTCCTAACTGGAAATTCAATATTCACTGGATCAACCCAGTCTCTCCTAATTGTACACCCACCAACCTTCTGTGTTTACCTTAAAATGTATGAACTAACACTTGTTAGGAAATTACAAAATCACCCACCCTGCCTCAATCAGGTCCTTCTTCATAAAGGTGAGCCCTACGGCCGAGTGCCTTAAACTTTAGTTAGTCTGTGATGTAGCTATTGCCTACCCTGTTTCACACTGCAGTGGACACAGGACACTGTTCCTCCTGTTCTGGTCTGAGGGCAGAAGCCATGCTCCACATGTAAAATCCTTTCCCTGTTACTGCAATGCACAGTTTATTTCATGACTAAAATGGGCAATTTTAAATCTCTGCTGTGCTACTACCCTTTAACTTAAGAATTTAGAAACTTTAATCAAGACGAAAGCAAGGTCATTGCCCTGGGGAGCAGCACACTGGGATCAGTGCCAGCGCCCCTGAAGCAACACAGTTTGTGTCAGAAACATTTCTCTAAAGGGCTGAAAGTATAGCTGTTCTAGAATTAATGTCTTCCTGGGGAGGAAATCAGAAGGAAATCAACCAAGACACAATTAAAATATTAATTAAGAGAAAAAAACTTTCTGCAACAATACTAGTCATCTAGCTCTGGCTAATGCTGAAAGAGGAGCCAGGCTAGAAGGGATTTTCATCCCATATATGCTGTCATCCTTACGTCTCTTTTAGGTTGACACCATAGATTATATTGTGAACAATTTAAGGATGGAGTGGAGACTCCTTGGT
>NW_022196913.1:67621808-67623128 GCF_008632895.1 Mastomys coucha
ATCACGTCATTATCAGAACATACCAGGAACATTGGAAACCATTTGTGATGCGGAAATCACAAGATCATAGATAAAGAATAAGTCAAAAAAAGGTGACTTTTAACTTGGAATCAAATTTTAACCTTAAGATTAATTGTTAAAAGAAAGAAAAACTAGAATCTGCAAGCCTACCACAAATACAATTCTGATCATTTCCTTTGTTTGAGACAGGGTCTAGTTTGGATGCCCAGGCTGACTTTGATTCCCTAAGCACACTACAATGTATAATACATATTAAAAGTATTATATATATACATGTATATATATATATATGTGTGTGTATGTGTGTGTATCTATATATACATGTATATATATATACACATATATGTCATGCGCCTTTGAGCAAACATTCCTCGCATTAGATTCTTTTATAGGAGAGCTGAGAAGTCATTTGGCATTGGTCAGATGTTAGGCCCGGCCCCTGGTTGAGTGATGAGGCTGCCCACCCATCTCAAATATATTAACACAGAATTGTTTCTGTCTAAATGAAATGCAGGGACAAAGAAAGGAGCAGAGACTGGCGGAAAGGCCAGCCAGACATTGCCCCACGTAGGGATCCATCCCATCTGCAGACATGAAACCCAGACACTAGTGCAGATGCCAAGAAGCACTTGCTGACAGGAGCCTGGTATGGCTGTCCCCTGATAGGCTCTGCCAGAGCCTGACAAATACAGAGGTGGAAGCTCACAGCCAGCCATCTGACTGAGCACAGGGACTGTAATGGAGGAGTTAGGGAAAGGACTTAAGAAGCTGAAGGGGTTTGCAACTCCATAGGAAGAAGAACATTATCAACCAACCAGACACCCAGCTGCACCCTCTCCCGGGGACTCCCAGGGACTAAACCACCAACCATAGAGTACACATGGAGGGACCTAGGCTCCAGCTGCTTATGTAGTAGAGGAAGGCCTTATCTGGCATCAATGGGAGGCGAGGCCTACAGTCCTGTGGAGACTCTGCACCAAGGGAGGGCAGTGAGGGGGTGTGGGTGGGTGGGTGGGAGAGCTCCCTCACAGAAGCAGGGGGAGGGGGAATGGGATGGGGGACTTGCAGAGGGGAAAGCAGGAGGAGGATAACATTTGAAATGTAAATAAATAAAATAACTAATAAAAGTAAATAAATTATAAAAAATGAAGTTCAAAATGTGAAATCAAGTATTTGCTCTTTATAAAGAAAAACATTATTAAAACTTAAAAAAAACCACATATATGTACATATTTTGAAAAAGTGCAGGCCCTTCCCTGGCAGAGAGAAGGCAGAAGAAGATACAGTTTGACCTCACCC
>NW_022196913.1:67623763-67630751 GCF_008632895.1 Mastomys coucha
GCTACTCACTCCCCCGCTGTTTTAAGAGGAGGTGCTAAATACCAGCGATCGCAGCTTCCAGCCTGACTCGGGCAGGTCAGCTACAGCTGCAAAGCGACTGAGACTTAAGATAAGTAAACGTCTTAAGACTAAACAGCAACCCTAAAATATCTCTGAAGACCAAGTCTTGCCCCCTCAGACACTCTTACTCCCCGGCTGCCTCAAGAGGGACCTAGAAGAAATAACAGCCAGGCTGATGCTCTGCAGTCCACTACCCGGACTCCGGCTGCTCCGCCCCCTCCATGCTCCTTCCAAGTATGGGAAGTGGTCACGTGCTCACCATGTCCGGACCTAGAGGATCCGCAGCTCGCCTTTAAGACCCCTGCAGCAGAGATCAAAACACAACAGACCAATCATTCAAGCCTGCCCAGCAAAGGAGATGAATCAAAAGCAGGGAAACAAGGCACCCGGAAGTACACTCCTTTTCTTCTATTGGAGGGTCTGCCTGGAGGCCTTGATTGGTTAGTAAATCTTGATTGGCAAGACCACCTTTCTTAGGGTTATAGTGAGCTGAAGGCAGGCGGCATAGGGCTTCCTGGCCCAGGTTTCTAGTCCAGGAGCTGACCCTTTTCAGATCTGCGAGACGTTGTTTCAGTACCACTTTTGCCTGTCCTCCAACAGTCTATCTTTCTGTCCTCGAGCACTCAGCAGGAATTTCTATTTACCCTCCTCCTCCTCCTCCTCCTCCTCCTCCTCCTCCTCCTCTTTCTCCTCTTCCCCCCTCCCGTTCCTCCTCCTTCTCCCCCTCTCCTCCCTCCTCCTGCTCCTCCTCCCCACCCCCTCAGAGTAATCAAGTACCTTGCTCAGTACTTGGAGCAGAGTAAACTATAGGTTCCAAGAATATTAACAATTAAGGAAAGATTTTAGGGCACAAAATGTGATGTTTGTTTCTCTGATTTTACACTGACGTCAGGAAAACTGCAGCTAATATTCAACTACTACATATGAGACTCCAAACAACCCTGGGAGAAAAGCAGGGAATGGATGCAGATCACTATGTTACCCAGCACATCTAAGGTGAAAAAACATCTCTGTATTAGATTTTCCAGAGGAACAGAGCTGACAGAATGGATCTCTCTATGTATGCAGAAAGTGGATATGTAAGAATGGCTCACAGAATGTGGTCCCACTAGTAAATCAATGACTGTGTACCAATGGAGAGTGGAAGAATACAGTAGTGCCTGTATGTCTCAGCTGGTCTTCCACATATGCCATAATCCCAAGGATGGAATCTCTAATGCTAGAAAAATAAACTGATTTTGAAAAAGAGCAGCCCATTTCCTGGTAGAAGGGATAGCATTTATCAAATACTGTTTCACTTTGCCTCTATGTGGATTGTTGTCTGCTGAGACCTGTAACTTGACACACACAACTATAAGCAATGATGGTCTGTGTTTCAAATTTCTGAGCTGATTTAACTATGTCGATGAGGATTGCACATACCTCCATAGGACAGTGACCTAACTGCAACTCCAGTACTCATTGGCTTAACTGACATCACAAATCCTACACCCACTAATCTAGTCTGTTTTCATTCTCCCAACATGAACTAATACATGCCACAAAATTACAAAATCACCTCCATGCCAGGACCAGGTCCTTTTTCATTATGGCTACTCCAGCAGCTGATTACCTACCTGGTTTCCCCAGTAGTGTACACAATAAACTTCCTCCTATTCTGGTCTGAATGCAGAAGCTATTCCCCATATGCAAATCCTTTTCCTCTTGACTCACTAACAGTTGATTACATACATGACTCAGCAAGTAGAATGGTAAATAATCTACTTCCTTCAACGCTACGAAGAAACTCAGTAATGAGTTTTACCCCTGTCAATTCTATGCCCTTTCAAGAGGATGTAGCTTTGCAAGAGAAATGCCAATTAACAGACATAACCAGGACACAAAGAGATCAATAATACCACACATCAGAGAAATTGTATGAAAATTATAACTAAAAAAGCAACTAGCAAGGTGGGTCTGTTGGCTCATGCCTTTAATCCATGCACAGGAGGCAGAGGTAGAAGTATCTCCTTGAGCTGGAGGCCAGCTTTGTGTATGCAATGAGTTTGAAGACAGCAAGAGGTACCTATTAATCTCACTTCCAGAACTAGGAATCATAACTTTGTCTACTCCTTATATTTATTGAAGGCTTCACAGAGCAAGGGCCATCTCTTTCCTGGACAATACTCTTGAATTGCAGTTCATGCTTCTCTATACTTGACTGCAATCAGAAACTACCTAGTGCTGTTTTTCTCTTTAATCCACAGACTAATCAGAAATCCATTCATTTCTGCCATACTTGGTTACTGCAGTCCTGAATGAGTCACTGGTAATAACCATCCAACAGATTCATTATTCCATCTAAGAAATCAGCCCATTACTTTTTAATTCTGCCTTACTCAATGTCTTTAGGAGATAGTGAAAATAAGGAAGGTTTTGGGCAATAATAGCATACAAATTCCCTGTAGCTTCATTTTTCATGGAGTCTATTTTTCATAGAAATTCCCATGTCCTCAACTTCCTATGTCTGCATTCCTCAACATGCCAGTCTTTCAATTCCTTCAAGGACAGCTGATTAAGCTGGGTACAGCTTTCTAATTCTTTTGTCATGTAAAGTCCTGGTGTTTGCAGTATTCTCCAAAAGACAGCATTTCCAGGTTTTTTTCCAGCAGGAAAACCACTTTTTGCTTACTATTTTTTTTTGTTCTAACTTGCTTCTCTGCTGCTGTGATTAAATCCTTAAACCAAAAGGGTCCAAGTAATGGATGAACAAAACTTCATTTGGCTGGTCCTTTGAGATCACATTCCATCTTTTTGGGAACTTAGGATGGAAGCTCAAGGTAGAAAATAATGGCAAAAAATGATGGGCAAACATTGTTTCCTGACTTGCTCTCTTGTTTGGTCACTGTTTCATGCTCAGCTAGCTCACTCAGCTAGCTCACTCTTGGCCTACTTTCTTAAGTTTACTAACCTCCTCAGTGAAAGAGCCTTTACACATCAATTGTCAATCAACACAATCTCTCACAGCCAAGGCAAGCAGACTACCTGATGGGGGCACACCCTCAACTGAGGCTCCCATCACATGACTGTAGGTTCTGAGATGTTGACAACTCAAGCTAAGTAGGAGACAGACACAATCAATATATGACAATGTTTTAAAAAAACACAAAAATAAAACCCAAAACCAACATGTGAACTATATCAATCACTTAATTACCAAAATCCCAAGCACTGTGAAAGACCCCCAGAACTGGGGAGATCCTTACTCAAGTCTCGGGATGACACGACCACCCAATGACTCACGAGAGACCGAACTTGCTGCAATCACATGAGGTTTATTGGGGATAGGCCGGTACCGGGATCGATCTCGTGACCTTGCCGTCCAGAGGAGTTCGACCCCGAACACAAGAAGTGAGGGGTATTTAAGGGAAAAACCACAAGCTGGAGGCAGGGAGAGGGTTACCAAGGAAACATAACAAAAACAGTGGAAAATTTCAGAGGGACTCAACCCAAGGTATTCAGTTAGGGAGGGGAACATATTCCTTCTAGGAAGGTAATCTTTATCGGTTGGCAGAGTGGAGGGCCTCAGCAGGGTGGAGAGCCTCGTAAACCTGTAGACCTTCATTCCTAGTTCTTCCCTCATTGTGGATCAGTCAGGAGGGGCAGGTTTCGGGAACCAGAGCCCTGAGGCTCTGAGTTAGCCAAGTTCCTAGAACTGGCTACTCCACATTTTTGGTTTGTTACATTTCTACTAATACATTACTTTCATTAACATGCTTTTTCCCAAATTTCTAAGTCTCTCAGTCTTTCAACTGATGATTCCCAAAGAGAAAACTAAAACTGCCTCTCTATGTGTTGGTTATACCTGGTTGTCAACATGACTATATCTGGAATGAACTACAATCCAGAATTGGAGGGCTCACCAGTGATCCAAATCTTTTTTTGTTTTGTTTTGTTTTGTTTTTTCGAGACAGGGTTTCTCTGTGTATCCCTGGCTGTCCTGGAACTCATTCTGTAGACTGGGCTGGCCTCAAACTTCTTGAGGCTGGAAGAAACAACTTTCTGATCTTGATCTTGGCATGGAGATCTTGAAGTATAGAGCCCATGAAAAGCTTAGACCTAGGCAAGGTATTGCATGCCTTTAATCCCAAGAAATTGAGGCTAGGAGATCTCTGAGTTCAAGGTCAGCCTGGGACAAAGCAAGTCCTAGATCCAGGTGTGGTGGTACACACCTTTAATCTTGGGCACACCTTCTGCTGGAGACCTCCATAAGGACATTGGGAGAAGGAAGAGTCCCTCTTGTTAGACTGCTTGCACTTACTTGCCAGCACATCTGTTGGAACCTACTTCTACAGAAGACCAGCTGAAACAACTAGCCTCGTGGGACTGAGCAGCTACTAGATTCTTGGACTTCCCATTCCCAGATGAGCATTGTTGGGTTAGTTGGACTACAGGCTGTAAGTCATCACAATAAATTCCCTCAATATAGAGAGACATTCCATACGTTCTGTGACTCTAGAGAACCCTGACTAATACACACTACATAAAGTTCCCAAACCGACAAAAACTCAAAGGATTCATAATATAACATAGTAAATATTCAGAAGACAAAAACAGGTGAAACTATTATTTTCTAGAGAAACAATGATATAATTACAATTTGATTAATAGAATCCCACAACATAGATGACACCATAGAAAAAAAGGAGACACAAAAACAGACCTATAACTATAACATGGTCATTTAAATAAGAACTACAAGATTATAATAAAAATCAAAATCAGATCACTGGCCAGCAGTCATTCTGTGCGCTCTGGTTCTCTCCTTTGCCAATAATATGAAATGAATTGGGAGATAGAGAATATTTTCCATGTGTATACAGGTGACACACCAAAGAAGAGAGTGTCAGACCCCCTGGATCTGGAGTAGCAGGTAATTATGAGTGTCCCAATATGGGTTTTGGTATTTGAACTTAGGTTTGAAAGACCCCCAGAACTGGGGAGATCCTTACTCAAGTCTCGGGATGATGTGACCACCCAATGACTCACAAGAGACCGAACTTGCTGCAATCACATGAGGTTTATTTGGGATAGGCCGGTACCGGGGTCTATCTCGTGACCATGTTGGCCAGAGGAGTTCGACCCCGAACACAAGAAGTGTGGGGTATTTAAAGGGAAAAAACCACAAGCTGGGGGCAAGGAGAGGGTTACCAAGGAAACATAACGTAAAAATAGTGGAAAATTTCAGAGGGACTCAACCCAAGGTATTCAGTTAGGGAGGGGAACATATTCATTCTAGGAATGTAATCTTCATCTACCAGTCTATGGGGTGGAGAGGCTGGTAAGCCAGTAGACCTTCATTCCTAGTTCTGCCCTCATTGTGGATCAGTCAGGAAGGGCAGGTTTCAGGAACCAGAGCCCTGAGGCTGAGTTAGCCAAGTTCCTGGAACTGACTACTCCACATTTCCATGCCCCCTTTTAGGTAAAGGTTATACATTATACATACATTTCTATTAAATGTTCTCATTTTAAATTCTAAGATTTTCCAGCCTTTCAGGTCAACCCCAAGAAGTAACCTGGGCAGCCACATTGTGCTTTCATCCAATAAAGGGAATGCCTATCACAGATTAACAACAACAAAAATATGAATAAATAGGAAGTAATGGAGATATTTCTGGTAACATAATGCTTCAATATTTAGATGTTGGGTATTTGATAAGGTAGAAGGACTCTGATTTACCCCCACTCTCTGTTATCTGGGATATAACATTGAAGATTGCCCCTACTGCTTCATCTTCCTCTTCTCTCATCCATATCCATTACAGATACCACTGACCACCCTCATGTGTTCTTCCTTTCTGTCTCATGCCTGTGTCCAAGCCCCCATTTTGGGCAGACATTCCCTGCCTAACCAAGCACATGTCATGCCTCCAAAGGACCAGGTAGGCCATCCATAGATCTACCACATTATGTGTTACCCCCTCACCCAGTTTTCACAGTTGTCACCAGCACTGAAATACAACACCAGAGGCAGCTTCCTCTCCCCAGTGTCCAAGTCTCCTGGGGGTCTCTATGATCATCTCTCCCTGGCATTTCCCCAAACCTCCAATAACAGTAAGCATCACACTTTGAATGCAACAGCCAAGCAAGGAAGTAAAAAAAAAAAAAAAAAAAAAAAAAAAAAAGGCCATACCCAGCCAGCTTGCTCAGGGAAAATTCAGAGAGACAACAGAAACCCTGAGAAAAACTCCCACCCAATAAAGTCAAACCCAGAAATCAGTAACTGATTATAATCATCCCAAGCCCAGATGCACAAAGGTCAGCTAGGAACATAATCAAAAATAGCCGAGAAATATGTCACCAACAGTGTTATCTTACCACAGCAGGTTCTGAATATCCCAACGTAGCTGAAGAAAACCTTAAAACTGACTAAATGAAGATGATACAGGTCCTTAAAGAGGAAATGAGTAAATCACTTAAAGAAATCCAGAAAGACACAAACAAATAATTGGAGAAAAATCATTAAATCCCAATAAGAAAGACAGGAAAGCACAAACAATTAGAGGAAACCAACAAGTCCTTTTTTTTTTTAATTTTATTTATTATTATTATAAATGAGTACACTGTAGCTGTCTTCAAATACACCAGAGGAGGGTGTCAGATCTCATCACAGATGGTTGTGAACCACCATGTGGTTGCTGGGATTTGAACTCAGGACCTTCAGAAGAGCAGTCGGTGCTCTTACCCGCTGAGCCATCTCACCAGCCCCACAACAAGTCCTTTAAATAAAGCTAAGAAAAAGCAAAGAAATGATTGGAACAAACAAATAGAACTCTTCAAGACCTGAAAACAGAAATAGAAGCAATAAACAAAACAACAACAACAAACACAAGCAAACTGAAGAAATCTAGGAACTGAAACTTTAAGACTACAAAGACAAACTATAGAG
>NW_022196913.1:67630847-67631913 GCF_008632895.1 Mastomys coucha
AGCCTGGTCTACAGAGTGAGTTCCAGGACAGCCAGGGCTACACAGAGAAACCCTGTCTTGGAAAACCACAAACAAACAAACAAAAACTATAGAGGCAAAAGATTCACCCAAGGAATCTAGACGGGAGAGAGAATCCCAGGCACTGAAGATGCCATAGAAGAAAACTATAGAGGCAAGGTTCACCCAAGGAATCTACACGGGAGAGAGAATCCCAGGCACTGAAGATGCCGTAGAAGAAACTGATACATCAATCAAGGATGATGTTAAATCTAAAAATTTCCTGGCACCAAACACCAGGTAACTCTGGGACATTATGAGAAGACCAAAACTACAAATAATAGGAATAGTGGAAGTATAGGAATACCTGCTCAAGCCTCCAAAAAATATTTTCAACATCATAAAGTAAAATTTTCCAAACCCAAAGAGGAAATGCCTATCAAGGTACAAGAAGCATAGAAAATTCCATAGAGATTGGGCCAGAAAAGGAAGGTCCCTTTCCACATAATAATCAAAACACTAAACATAGACTCAAGAAAGAGTATTAAAAGGTGCGAAGAAAAAAGATCAAATAAGATATAAAAATAGACCTATTAGAATTACAGCTCATTCCACAATGGAGACTCTGGAAGCCAGAAAGGCGTCGACAATGTGCTGTAAACTCTAAGAAACCAGAGACACCAGCCCAGATTACTATGCCCAGAATACTTTCAATAATCATGATTGGAGGGAATAAGACAGTCCATGAATAAACTCAAATTTAACAATATCTATCTTCAAATACAGCCATACAGAAGGTGCAAGAGAAAACCTCCAACTCAAGGAGGCTAACTATATACCTGAAAAGAGAGGAAATAAATAATCTCACTTTATCAGCATAACCAAAAGAAGGAACACACACACAAACGTGCACACACACACACACACACACCACCACCACCACCACCACCACCAAAATAACAGGAATTAAGAATCATTGCTCACCCGATGGTGGTGGCGCACGCCTTTAATCCCAGCACTTGGGAGGCAGAAGTAGGCAGATTTCTGAGTTTGAGGCCAGCCTGGTCTA
>NW_022196913.1:67631923-67645139 GCF_008632895.1 Mastomys coucha
AAAAAAAAAAAAAAAAAAAAAATCATTGCTCATTGCTGTCTTCCAGTATCAATGGCCTTAATTCCCCAATAAAAAGACACAGATTAACAGAATGAAAGTGAAAACAGGATCCATCCTTCTACAGCATAAAAGAATACAGTTCAACATCAAGGATAGACAGTATCTGAAGATAAAGGACTTAAAAAAAATATTCCAAGCAAATAGACCTAAGAAGCAAGCTGCTGTAGCTATTTTAACATCTAACAAAGTAGACATCGAACAAAATCAATCAAAAGAGACAGGGAAGGATACTACATATTCATAAAAATAAGTCCTGAAAGAGAATCTTTTAATACTTACATCTGTGCCCTGCAGATGTAAAAGAAGCACTTCTTCAGTTTAAATCACACAGGGACCCTCATACACTGATAGTGGGAGAATTAATTGTCTCATTCTCACCAATGGACCGGTCTTCCACAAAGACTAAATAGAGAAATGCTAGTGCTAACTAACATTAAAATAAATGCAATGTTGGGGCTGGAGAGATGGCTCAGCAATTAAAAGCAATGAATACTCTTCCAGAGGTCTTGAGTTCAATTCCCAGCAACCATATGGTGACTCACAACCATTTGTGAAGGGATCTGAGGCCCTCTTTTGGTATGTCTGAAGACAGCTACAGTGTACTCATCTACATAAAATAAATAAATAAATAAGTCTTTAAAAAAATAAAAGTAATGTTAACTCATATTTAGAGAATGTTTCACCCAAACACAACAGAATATACCTTCTGCTCAGCACCTCATAGATCTTTCTCTGAAACTAACCAAATACTTGAAAACAAAGCAAATCTAAATAGATAGAAGAAAAACTAAAACAATCCCCCCTATCCTGTCAGACCACCATGGACTAAACCCCACATCAACAAACAACAGAAAGCTTACAGACTCATGGAGACTGAACAGTGCTCTACTTAATACAAATGTGTCAAGGCAGAAATGAAGAAAGAAATCAAAGACAACTAGAATTCAAACAAAGTGAATATACAGCACACCCAAATTTATGGGATACAGTAAAAGTAGTGATAGGAAGAGAGTTCATAGCACTAAGTGCCTACATAAATAAATCAGAGAAATATCATACTAGCAAGTTAATAGCACATCTGAAACCTCTGGAAGAAAAGAAGTAAGCATACCAAAAAGTAGGAAACAGGAAGAAATCATTCAATTCAGGGATAAAAGAAAGAAATCAGGGGAACAACATGATTCACAATAACCCCAAATAATATAAAATATGTTAGAGTAATTATAAAAGAACAAGACAAGACTTGCATGATTAAAAAAACCTTATTTTTTGAAGAAAGAAATTGACGGATCTATCAGAAGATGGAAAGATCTCTCATACTCATGGATTTGTAGGACTAATAGAATAAAAATGCTCATCATAACAAAAGCAATCTACAGATTCAATACAATCCGTATCAAAAGTCCAAAAGAATAGTTTATAGACATTGAGCGAACAACTCTCAGCTTCTTATGGAATAACAAAAACAATGAATAGTTAAAACAATCCTGAACAAGAAAAGAACTGCATGGTATTGGCATAAAAACAGACACACTGATCAGTGGAATTGGAAGACCCAGACATAATTTCAACCACATATGGAAAACTGATTGTTGATTTGGAATCCAGAAGTATACAATGAGGGAAAAAAGACAGCACCTTCAACAAATAAGGCAGTTTAAACTGTGTCTCTGCACGTAGAAGAATGCAAATAGGGCCATATACAGCAGCCTGCACAGCACTAAAGTCCAAGTGGATCAGAGACCTCAAGAGAAAGCCAGACACACTGAAGCTGACAGAAGAGAATGTGGGAAACAACTCTGAAGGCCCTGGCACAGGAGACAACCTTCTGGAATGAACATCAATAGTTCAGACCCTAAGATCAACAATTAATAAACAGGACCTCATGAAACTGAAAAGCTTTTCTAAGTTGAAAAAAAAAACCAAAACAAACAAAAACAGACAACTGGACAAACAGACAGCCTAAGAAATGGGAAAAGTATTTTTCCCAACTCCACAACAAATAGAGGCCTAACTTTAAAACAATGTATAAAGAACTCAATAAATTAGATGTTGAAAGAACAAAAAATTCAATTAAAAAGGGGTACAAATCCAAACAGATTTCTCAACAAAAGGAATCTCAAATGGCTGAGAGACACTGGAAGAATGTTAAACATCTTTAGCCTTAGGTAAATGCAAATCAAAACTACTTTGAGATTCCATTAAAAAAAACTGTCAGAAGAGATAAGATCAATAATACAATGGACAGCTCATGTTGGCAAGGATATAGAACGAGGGGAAAAATCTTCCGTGCATGAGTGGGTGAAAACTAATAAAGTCACTATGGAAATCAATATCATGGTTTCTCAGAAAACTGGAAATTCATCTATCTCAAGACCCAGCTATAGCACTCTTGGGCATCTATCTCAAGACCCAGCTACACCACTCTTGGCATATATCCAAAAGCTGTTCCATCCTAACATGAGGAAACTTGCTACATTATGTTCATAGCAGCTTTATTCATACGTAACAGAAACTGGAATCAACCTAGATGTCCCTAAACTGAGGAGTGGATAAAGAAAATGTGGTACATTTACAAAATGGAGTATTACTCAGCTGTTAAAAATAACAACATCATAAAATTACAGGCAAATGGATACAACTAAAAAAATTACCCTAAGTGAGGTAACCCAAACATAGAGTGATAATTTGATGTGCATTCAATTATGCGTGAATATTAAATATTAGGTAAATAATAATCAAGCTACCACCGTAGACCAAGAGAGGTTAGGTAAAGAGGAAGAGAGAGTATAGGCAGGAAGCACGGATCTTTTTATTAAAAGTCTTGAGTCTATAAGACTACCTACTTCCTGTAATTATTAACCAGATTCCTTGGCCAACCTCACATATGTCTTCTGATGGCTCTCGTAGTATCTGAATGTCACTTGAGAGGGGAATTGTATGGCTCCCAATAAACTTTTGATAATTTCCTTATAGTTTATGAGTGAGCTCTTGGCACTTAACCACTCTCCTCTTTCCTGATGGTAGCATTGAAGACCATGAAAGCATGCTTTGAAGAAGTCCAGATGTTAACTCTTCTTTTCTTCCCCCCAAATAAGTCCCCTTGTTTGGTATGTTAGTTTAGCATTCTTGGCCAACAAAGAAGGGGATATTGACTCCACATCAAACGCTGCTCTTTGACTGACCACTCTGCATCATGTCTTGTTCTTCATTTAAAAGTAACAACTCCTGTTGGTAAACCAGTCTCTTCTGGATTGGCCAGGTTAGTTACTTAAATCCCACCATTAGGCACAAGTGAAGCAGATGGTTTCAGTACACAAGTGTTCTACATTAGAACAAGCTTCGGTGGGCATAAGTAATATGGGATTTAAAGTGCCACACATTTTAATAGTTACATCTGGGTTGTCTAGGAGGGCTGCCTGAAATGATGTTAGTATAATTCTGGTCAACATAAGCTTCCTCTTTAATGAGTACAACCTTTACCTTTTAAGATGTCAATGTTTTTAATGACTACCCCAAAGATACTTTATAAATTTCTTCAACTGGCAGTGTCATAGCAACTGCAACTGCTGCCCAGAGGGGTCTCCCTGATGTTACATAGCGTTTCTTTAAAGAGTAAGCCAGAGTTCTCAGTTCAATCATAGACCTTAAGTCAAAATGCCAAGGGCCAGGCCTTGCTTTTCTTCTTCATATAAAAGAAGGCCTTTTAAAGATTTGAGAAGTCCAATGTTGAGGCTTCTTCAAAAACCTACTTTATTTGATTTAGGGATGTTCCAATTGAGAAGCTGTGAATGTGTGATCTTGGTGGCCTCACATACAGGTTCTCCCAGAAGTCAGGAACCCACATTTGACACAAGCCACTGGTCCCAAGAAGGATAAAAGCTGACTCTGTTCTGGGGGAGCTACTTCAATTAAATCAAGAAAAGGATAATTACCCTGCCCTGAGAGTCAAGATATGTGACAAACCTTGAATTTGTGTGGAATTATTTGGGATCTTGCAGGGGAGGAATCTAAAAGCTTTGGGGAAACAGAGAGGTTGGGACTCTGATGGCACTGTTGTCTGGGCTTTTTTTTTTTTTTTTTTTTTTAAGATTTATCTCATTTATTAGGTGTAAGTATACTGTAGCTGTCCTCAGATACTACAGAAGAGGGCATCAGATCCTGCTACAGATAGCTGTGAGCCACCATGTAGTCACCGGGATATGAATTCAGGACCTTTGGAAGAGCAGTCCATGCTCCCAACCACTGAGTCATCTCTCCAGCCCTGTCTGGGCTTTTTATAGTACGTCTATGAAAGACTGGGAGATTTAGAAATTTGAGGAAAAGCATGTTAATGAAAAAGGAAATATATTAATAGAAATGTAACAAGCCAAAAATGTGGAGTAGTCAGTTCCAGGAACTTGGCTAATTCAGAGCCTCAGGGCTCTGGTTCCCGAAACCTGCCCCTCCTGACTGATCCACAATGAGGGAAGAACTAGGAATGAAGGTCTACAGGTTTACGAGGCTCTCCATCCTGCCGACCGATAGATGAAGATTACATTCCTAGAAGGAATATATTCCCCTCTCTAACTGAATACCTTGGGTTGGGTCCCTCTGAAATTTTCCACTGTGTTATGTTATGTTTCCTTGGTAACCCTCTCACCCCCCCTAGTTTGTGGTTTTTCACAAAATACCACAAACCTTTAAATAGCCCTCACTTCTTGTGTTTGTGGTCGAACTCCACTGGCCTGCTGGGCTACGTGTTTGACCCCAGATCTGGCCTGAATAAACCTCATGTGATTGAAGCAAGATCGGTCTCTCGTGAGTTATTGGGTGGTCGTGTTATCCCGAGACTTGACTGAGGGTCTCCTGAGCTCCGGGATCTTTCAGTTACATATTTAAATTTCATGTTTATATCCCAGAATGGCTCTTGGTAGGAAAAATGGGTCTGTAGGGATTTTGTTTGGTTCTCTAGCAAGTAGCAAATATCAGTACATAAAAAGGTTTTCATAATGATCTAGCCTAAAGTTGGGCTGATCTTGGACCCTTGAAGTAGAACTTTCCAAATATATTCCTGGGACTCTCAAAAGCAAGCGAGTACTAAGTGGTTAGGTGTGAAGGATGGCAAAAGACAGGCATATTTCAGCACTATGCCACTTAGAATGAGAGAGCTCAGAGAGACAAGAAAAGATTCCCCACCAGAAAGTGTAAGGGGGTGAATAAGCTTAAGGTCTTTGTTTTGTTTTGTTTTGTTTTGTTTTGTTTGATTTTTTCTCTGTATAACCCTGGCTATCCTGGAACTCACTCTGTAGACCAGGCTGGCCTTGAACTCAGAAATCCTCCTGTCTCTGCCTCCCAAGTGCTAGGATTAAAGGCATGTACAACCACTGCCCAAGCTTAAGGTTTTGTGCCATAGATGTCTGAATGTTTTCACTATGCCCAGCTTCTAGAAGAATCCAGGTGTTTCATAAGTAATAGTAAGAGATCAACAGGATATGTTTTAGAAAACTTTCAGTTATAGGTGGTAGCCTGATTTGGAAATCATCTTGAGTAAGTATTGGTTTTGGTTGGTGTAACTTATGTAGGATCTAAGTGAACTTTTATTTGACATGCAGGTTTTTTCATAAAGACTTACTTTTGTTTTTTTATTTAAGTGTTTATCTATGTGTGCCACATGTGTACATGTGCACCAATTCTATAAAATCCTAAGAGTCCATTTTAGCCCCAGCATCTGAAATGACCCAAGATATCTTAACAAAAAAGAACCTATCTTTCTTATAGCCATGTGTGGTGACACACACTTTTAATCTCAGTATGCAGGAGACAAAGACAAGAAAATATCTATGAGTTTGAGGCTAGCCTTATCTATACAGCAAGTTTCATGACTTCCAGGACTACATAGAAAGACTCGATCTTAAACAACCAAACTGCTTATCAAGAGGCTCAGAGACAGCTAAATGGTCTAAATGGTTAGGAAGACTCACTGCTCTTCTAGAGGATCCAAGGTTTATTCCCAGAACTCACTTTGGGCAGCTCACAACCACCTATAACTCAGGTTTCAGGAGCTCCTACCTTTTCTGGTCTATGTAAGAGGGAATGATTGAAAGATGCCTCTTCTGTTCTGTATAGGCAGTGTTTGAAAGCCCCATTGCTTGCTCACACTCAGTCTGAATTACCTTTTTTTCTGATCCATTGGTGTAATTGGGAAAACATGGAGTTAGCTTGGAGCACTACTGCATGGGATAAGATAGTTCATCTTGAGGTTACTGCCCATTGTATGCTTTTCGGAAAAGGGGCTGGAACACAAACTAGCATCAATCAAAATCCCAAAGGTGTCCCCTTTACTTCTATCCTTTGATAGTGCCCTTCTTGGGTGAGAGCCATGAAAGCCATGAAAGTATACATAAGGCCCTTGAAACTCTTTCCCTAAACTCCTACAAAATAGGTCCAGCTGCTGGATAATGTAGCTTTGGTTTCGATTCTTTGTCCAACATTCCCTGCCATCCAGTTTGTACTAAGCCTAAGTCATCACACAACAAAATATCGACCTCTCTTCTTTAGATTCTCAGAATCAAGTTTATTCCAATCTTCAGGATACACCATATCAGAGAGTCCAAAAGAACTGTCCAGGTGAACTGTCCTTGATGATTCAAAGGAAGAAACAAAGAAAGATACAAAGGAAGAAAGAAGAGAGAGAGAAGAGAAGAATAGAGAAGAGAATGGGAGAGTGTGAACTGGTGTGACTAAGGCAGCCCTGCAGGGCATTCCCTGTCCTCAAGGAGACTTGATGGATTGGAACTTCCTCTCTCCAGCTATCACAATTTGGACAGCCTAGTGTACCAGCAAAGCCATAGAAGAACTAGATACACTAGTCTGAGGGTTAACTCTTTTAGGGTTACCCTTCCCCCAGCTAGGATTTGAAGCAATTTCCTGCATTGTCTCTTGTTGCTGTGTAGCTGCCTCTGAGATAAAACCATCCATCCTGTACAGAAGGTCATTAAGGCATGGGATGCTCTAAAGGAAGGTGACACTCTGAAACAAGATGAGCTGCCTTAAAGCAAACACTCTCCAACCTGCTGAGCTGCTTACATGTGTCCTGAGTTCCAGGGGTTCCAGCTTTTGTGAGTTGTCACTGTTAAATTTGGCGTGGGTGCCTCACTTGGGAAGAATCAGGAGGGAGATCACTCCAAATTGCATGAGGTTTTTATTGAACTAGTATACTAGGGTCATCCTGCATTGGGACAAGAGCAACACTGAGGAAACAAAGCTCACAGTTTTTATACCTTTTCAGAACAGAGTTTTACAGTTTACAATGCAGGCTGGTTACAACTTACAACCTGGGCTGGTTACGCTTTATCTTTTCCATTGTTCTTTTGTTTCTATTGACCTTTCTTCTCCAGGTGAGGAGTAGATACCTGTTGCATGTAGAGGGTCGAGGGGAGATCCACCCTCCCGGGGATGTTTCCTGGAACTGGGCATTTCTTGGGGATGGGTGTTTGCTCTGTAAACCCTTCTGAAGCTCTGTCTTTAGGCTTAATGAACATTCCTTGCTCCTTGATATTTTTATGAGCTGTCCCTGTTTGCTCAATTCTTACATCATCTACATTGGGTAGACTTTGAGTGATACAGCTGCCTTTGGGTCATTTCTGCTCCTGTAAGTAACCCTGGCAGAACTCCATAGTTCACCAACCTGGGCTTCTGTCATATCCATACATTGGTTTTCTATCTGGGGTCAGTAGATATTTGTCTATATCTTCAGAGGAATAATGTTACCCAATATCTAGCCTCCTGGACTAAATCCCACAATATATGGCTGCAAGTTCCTGCAATAAGCGTCTCTGAGGCTATACGTTTTACCTTGGTGGAATAAGATCTCTTTCTTAAGAGGCTAAATAAAATAAATAAATAAATAAATAAATAAATAAATAGCCACCCATACTATTAGGCTTCTAGGTTTAGAGAAGAGGCTCACTTGCATAACTGACACTGGTTTTTGTTTTGCTCTGCCATCTGGGTAAAATGTGGGAATGGTTGTGATTTTTATCTCTAATTTAGTGGTCATAGAAATGTCTTAGGATTGCCTATAGTAACCAAACAGGCAGAATTTGAGAGCAGTTACAATATGATGAAATAGATATAACCAAGACACCATGTAAGGACAGTGTAGACATAGAGGGGTGAAAACAAGTTACCTGGGATCTGAAGAGAGGAAGAACATGTTACCCCAGCCTGACCTACATCCGGGTTCCCTATGACTGGACAGCATTTGGCTTGGCTTCCTTTCCTCCAAGGAGTTGGACACCTGTGTCTGAAGGAATGATCACATGAAATCAGCAGACCTTCAGCAGCCTTGGTGTGAAAGCCATCTCCTCCACCCGGAGCTGTAAAGTGGGTGTGGATCTGTGGAGAATGACCTTAGCTGTGAGAAGGGAGCAACCATCACAGTCCTCCTACCCAAGCTCACTGCCACAGGGTCTGCAACTCTGATTATCCTGGCAGGACTCTGCATAGGTAAAAGAAAGGAAGAGTGTGGGGGAGACCAAGTGCTGGAAGAACAGTAAAGTCTTGGGGTGTGGTAGTGCTCTGGTGTTGTAGAACATGGACAGCCATATGGGCACCGTTCTTTTTGTTTGCCATCACAAAGCTTCCATCACTAAATTTAATTGTAGCCGTCTTCTGCCTGGAGTTGGTGGGGTGTTCCACTCAGTCATGAGCTTAATCACTTCTTGGGCTTCTGGAATTTTCCAGTCTTTCTCTGACAACTGTGTCTTCATGTCTCTAGACTCTCTCTCCCTCTTTCTTTACCCTACTCTACCTCGGGGCCACTGTGGGACCCCAACAGTTTGACTGGTTAGATGTCTCCATAGCAATTACCATCTACATTTCCTCTAACTATGGGTAGTTACAATCTTCATCTACACATTCACAGATGTTTAGAAGGCAACTGGGTAGGCATAGGATATCTGTGTAACAAAGTATCAGTAGCTATCTTGCTGAGAACTACCATATCCCAAGCCAGGAGTTGTTATCTTGGCTTTTGATTTCCTACCCGTTAGGTTCTAATCCAATTTAAAAAAAAAAAAAAATAGGGACACCTAGAACAGTCATCCATCTGTTTTACCATCAAACTCATCTTGGCAGCCAGCCAGGCTGATTGTGATACACAAGGGCCGTAACCAAGTAGGCTGCAGGTGATAGTTCTCAGTAGTAATCTGCACAGTGCCTTCTGGAACTACAAGTACTACTGGGCATCGGGGAAGCTTCCAGACAAGCTTGCTTTCTTCATCCCCAGCAGCTAGACCACACAAGCCTTAAGCAATCCTTAGTATGTCTGCCACCCACAGCAGTGGGAACACGCTGTGTGTTTTAGAGATTTCTTCATCTCCCCAGCAACAAGTCACAGGGAAGTAGTTCCCCCATAATGAAAGACCCCCAGAACTGGGGAGATCCTTACTCAAGTCTCGGGATGACACGACCACCCAATGACTCACAAGAGACCGAACTTGCTGCAATCACATGAGGTTTATTGGGGATACTGTACTGGGGTTGATCTCGTGACCTTGCTGGCCAGAGTTCGACCCCGAACACAAGAAGTGAGGGGTATTTAAGGAAAAACTATAAGCTGGGGGCGGGGAGAGGGTTACCAAGGAAACAGAACATAAACAGTGGAAAATTTTAGAGGGACCCAGCCCAAGGTATTCAGTTAGGGAGGGGAACATATTCATTCTAGGAATGTAATCTTCATCTACCAGTGGAAAGCCTCAGCAGGGTGTAGAGCCCAGTAGACCTTCATTCCTAGTTCCACCCTCATTGTGGATCAGCCAGGAGGGGCAGGTATCAGGAACCAGAGTCCTGAGGCTCTGAGTTAGCCAAATTCCTGGAACTACCTACTTCTCGTTTTTTGGTTTGATACAGAGGTTTTCTATGCCCCCTTTTAGGTAAAGGCTACACATTATACATACATTTCTATTAAATGCCCTCATTTTAAATTCTAAGATTCTCCAGCCTTTAACACTGGGGTTTTGTTTGGTAAGTGTATTTCTTCTGGGGGTGTCTTTTTCCCATTTACATGGGGTTCCCTGTTTAAATCATCTTCCTGCTTTTTTACAGTTTTCACAAATGATTTCTAAATGTGTAGCATTCTAGGAGGTTAGCATTACAGTATCTGTGATGAGACCTCTTTCCCCAGGCAGGCGAGATCTCTGAAAGTCCTTTAGAGAGGTGAGTTGCAGACTGGAACTCAAGCAGCTAAGGAAATATGACTAACGTTAGAAAATCCAGGAGAGCTCAAGACCCACACAGTGTGTGACCTTAGAGAATAACCAAAGATGGTTGCTGAAAGACCTTGCTAGGAATGTACAGTCCCTTCCTGGAATGTCCCAGCAATACAAACTTTACATCCTGACTGCAGGGCAGGGCAGGTGCAGATAAGGACCAAAAATGTTTCAGTTCCCCCTTCTGGTGATTAAGACCACACCTTGCCTGGGGCCACAAATGCCCGGAAAGGGCAGCAAGGGACTCATATGGGTATAAACCAATTCATGCTTCTACCAAAGTCTACTTTAATAACTGTATAAAAACTGTGTGCTTGGAATGTTGGGGATCGCTTCTGCCCTGATTGCAGGACAGCCCCAGCATGCTGGATCAATAAACTGCATGCTTGTTGCATCGATCCCCATCTCTTTGTTTCTGTGAGTGGGACATCCCAGACTCTTCAGGTCTTACAACAGCACCTGACTTATTGGAAAGTAAATTATTTGCTTTCTATGCATGTCCGTATTTTCCCAGAGTCCTTCCTTGATATTGATATCCAGCATTACTACAATGTAGTTGGAAAAAAGACTTGATATGATTGTAATTCTCTTTAAGTGTATGGTGATTTCTTTGTGGCCTGTCACGATCTTTCCTGAAGAATGTTCCCACATTGATGAGAAGCCTATGTCATCAACCACTGCTGGACAGAATGTTTTGTAAGTTTCTGTTACTACCTACCATCTGGCCTAAGATTCAATTTAACTCCTCTGATCTTCTTGGTTTTTTGTTTGTTTGTTTGTTTGTTTGTTTGTTTTTTAATCTGGGTGATCTGTCCATCCGTGGCAGTGGGGTGCTAAGTCCCTGTCACTATTTCATTCTAACCCATCCCTTCCCTGAGCTCTAGGAATGTCTATAGGTCTAGGTGCTCTGTCCTGGGTACACCCACATTTAGAACTGATTCCCTGCAAGCTAATTACTTAACCTTGACCTTTGTCTGCCAGTCTCTTCATTTAAAGCCTGTCTTATCTGATAACACAAGGGCAAATTCTACAGTTCCCTCACCTTCAGTCTACAAAGGCAAGGTGAAGATAATTTGCTGAAGGTAGGGCGCAGTTGGTCTGTTTCTATTCATTCATCTTGACTTTTTTTTTTTTTTGTATGAGTACACTGTAGCTGTATAGATGGCCGTGAGCCATCATGTGACTGCTGGGAATTGAACTCAGGATGGTACACCCCACTCTCTCCCAGCGCACTTGATCAGGTGTAATACACTGAAGCTGTCTTCAGATGCACCAGAAGAAGGTGTCAGATCTCATTACAGGTGGTTGTAAGCCACCGTGTGGTTGCTCTGATCTGAACTCAGGACCTTCGAAAGAGCAGTCAATGCTTTTACCAGCTGAGCCATCTCGCCAGCCCCTCGTCTTGACTTTAATTGCAGTATTTAACCTAATTTTATTTAAAACCGTTATTAAGAAGATGTTGCTTAAAAGCACTTTTAAACTTATTTTCTAATGGTATTGTTTACTTCTCCTCTCTTTCTCCTAGAGTACTCTTCACATAGTCAGATGATTTACCTACTCTTGGATTTTCAGTTCCTTACTTGGAGAAGTTATAGTTCATAAATTGTTTTTGCTTTGTGTTTGCCATAGACTCACAAGAAAAAAAAAAATCTTTGGATTGTATCAAGCTACTTTGACCTGGCGGCTGCTGAGAGATTAAAAATAAGTTTTCAAACTGTACTGTGGGAAGTTAGCGTTGGTTAGACTCAGCGGGAGGCCAGTTCCCAAGAACCCAGAAACAAGGGAACCAAGACAACCTGGCCTGAGAACCCAGAAACAACCTGGCCCAAAACAATTGCCAGGTGGCTAGCCCGCCTCTGGACCCTAGCACGAGCCAGCACCAATCAGAAACTACCCCACACCTTCCCCTTACCCCAGTCTTCCTTTTTGCCCCAGCAACTGCACAGGAATAAAAAGCTGCCTAAGAGCTTGCTCGGGGCCAGAGTCCTCTACCCCTGTGAGGGATATGAGTCTCGCCCCAGCTAGCTGGAATAAAAGCCTCTTGCAGATAGCATCAAGTCCCTGTCTTGGTGGTGTGTGGGGTGGTCGCTCCCCAGATTTGAGTGTGGGGGTCCCTCCGGGAATCTCACACTGCTACTTAACACAGTCATACAAATGAGGAAATCAAAAAGTAAATGGAAAAAATTTACTTGTTACTTCCTTCTGGGCCTAAGTCTTATCACCTAAGTGCTATATAGCCTGTCCTCTAGGACAGTGAGGGGCACTGGTACCAACGTGCAAAGTCGAGCAGTCCTCTAAGGGGAGAGTGAGGATGATTATAGAAAAGGCAGAAAAGAAGACTCAGAGACAAAGTTTAGAAATCCAGTCAGTACTAAGGCAGCCCTGAGTTTAATTCTCTTAGGCTTTATATACTTTACAGTGAAAGGCTGGAGAATCTTAGAATTTAAAATGAGGGCATTTAATACAAATGTATGGTGTATAACCTTTACCTAAAAGGACATGGAGGGCCACTGTAGCCAGCCAGAAATATAAAATAGCCAGTTCCAGGATCCCAGAGCCTCAGGGCTCTGGTTCCCGATACTTGCCCCTCCTGAATGATCCACAATGAGGGCGGAACTAAGAATGAAGGTCTAGTGGTTTATGAGACTCTCCACCCTGTCAACCAGTAGATGAAGATTACATTCCTAGAATGAATGTGTTCCCCTCCCTAACTGAATACCTTGGGTCAGGTCCCTCAGAAATTTTCCACTGTTTTTATGTTCTGTTTCCTTGGTAACTCTCTCTCCACCCTCAGCTTCCCTTAAATACCCCCACACTTCTTGTGTTCCCAGTCGGACTCCTCTGACTGGCAAGGTCATGAGATCGACCCCGGTACCGGTATCCCCAATAAACCTCATGTGATT
>NW_022196913.1:67645247-67676886 GCF_008632895.1 Mastomys coucha
TCATTGGGTGGTCGCGTCATCCCGAGACTTGAGTAAGGATCTCCCCAGTTCTGGGGGTCTTTCAACAGTATCATGGGAAACAAAGTCACAAGCTAGCGGAGACAATGGCTGATGTACATTCGATATTTGTACTCATGCAGAAGTCTCCCCTGCTCCTTCCTCCAAGATTAACAGAAAAGTCAGCCCCTCTCCTTGGGCTTCAAGTGTATCCCTTCTTATCATTCCATGCCTCAGCAGGCCAGGAAATCTGACAATAGACCCTGACTTGACTCTGCCTGACAGCCAGGCTTTCACAGGCAAAATGGCTCCCAGCTGTGAGGAATCGCTGGCTACCAGATAAACGGAGAAAATGCAAGCTGTAGACTCAGGGAGAGTCCTGCCTCAAAGTGATAGAGGTCAAACAAGCACCTCTTCCAGCCCCCATAATATACACTTGCATATTCTCTCTCTCCTTCTCTTCTCCCCTTCCCCCACTCACACACAATCTTTAAAAAAACAAAAACAAAAAAATCCATAAAAACAAAAGAAAAGTGGCTATGGTAGCTCATGACTTTAATCTCCACAGGACAGACAGAGCTTGCTAGTGAGACCCTATTTCCAAGAAAAATAGCACAGAGAGACAGACACACATGGGGAAGGGGAGGCAGGAGCCTTTTTTTTTTTTTTTTTTTTTTTTTTTTTTTAGTTACTCAATAAAGAAAAATGTTTAGGTAGATTAGATAAATGTGTAAAGAGGATTGAAAAAAAATAGAACAAAGGAAAAATAAATAGAAATAAAATTGAAACACAGGAAAAAGGGAAAGGGCAAACCTAAGTGTAGGAAGGTGACAGACAGACAGACAGACAGACAGACAAAGTGGTACATAAGGCAATTATCATCAATGCCTCATTAGCCTAAGCACAGAATGACGGACTGGGGACGCTCTTGAGACGGTTGACTGAGACATTTAGTTTTCCATAGTAAATCATTCCTCAAGTCATACGTATTACCAAGAGGCTTGTAGATTTATAAAGCCACCACTTTTAAAATAATTAGAATACAAATTGATAGGAGGAAAACGTGGCACTTTCACAGTTTGGCGAAACCTGGAACAAGAGGCACCCAGTTTCTCTTATCTCCTCGGCCTTAGGTCACAATTGTACAGAGATGAGTCAAAAGCCAGCAGATTTGTATATGTTATTTCAATGCTTTGAAGTGGATAGTAATATGGGAGGGGAAGGGTCTAAGATCCAGCTCATCTCGCTAAGTAGGCAAGAGGAGAGAAGCAGGCAGTCCCTAACTCTAACTCTCTGGGTTCCCTCCGTCTGTACATGGCATCAGATCCACTCGAATGCTATCTCACTTAAGTGAACTCAGTACGCATACAGTAGTTCAAACCTGGGCCAGCGGTGTTCTACATTTCTTGTGGGTACTTGAAGCTTTGAGCTGCAAGGTACCGCCACATCTTACCATAACCAAGCTAGCAGTTAGCACTGATCCATTCTTTGCAATCCCAGGCAGCTGCCGAGAACATCCCTCCGCATGTCTTCACTGACCCCCATCCTTAGCTGTTTCTATAGGTTTTATGTAAATAGTTGGAAGAATAGTGTGAATAGTTTTAAGCTGTGGTAGGCTGAGTTTCTCCCTCCGTAGAGTCAGACTGGTATTTTTTTTTTCCCTCTCTAGGTACATAAGGACATGACTCCTGTTCTCTTCCTAGCCTGTCCTCTTATCTTCCTGTGTTTGGGAGTGTCCCCATCTGTAATCGGATCCGACGCCCTCTTCTGGTGTGTCTGAAGACAGCTACAGTGTACTCATATACATAAAAAATAAATAAATATTTAAAAAAAATAACTACATTACTTACTGGATGGCTTCACTTAATCTTTTCCAATTGTTGGGTCTTCAAGACTTTTACTAACGAGTTCATTCCTGTAATTTTACACTCTTTCTTTTGGACTAATGCTTTCTAAGCAGAAATACAAGGTTTTAAGGGGCAGTTTTATGTGCACATAGAAAAAATGTCTTGCAAAATGATCTATGTTAATTTGTATTTCTGCAGTTTTTATGATAATCTCTAGCACAATGGTTCTCAACCTGTGGGTGTTGATCCCTTTGAGAGACTGAGTGACCCTTTCACAGGAATCACATATCAGATATCCTGAATATCAGATATTTATGCTATGATTCCTCACAGTAGCAAAATTATCGCTATGAAGTAGCAATGAAAATAATTTTGTAAGGGGCTGGCAAGATGGCTCAGCAGGTAAGAGCAATGACTGCTCTTTCGAAGGTCCTGAGTTCAAATCTTAGCAACCACATAGTGACTCACAACCACCTGTAATAAGATCTGACTCTCTCTTCTGGTATGTCTGAAGACAGCTACAGTGAATTACACCAGAGCGAGCGAGGCAGAGCAAGCGGGGCCAGAGCAAGCAGGCCGGCAGAGGTCCTGAGTTCAATTCCCAGCAAACACACACATGGTGGCTCATGGCCATCTGTATAGCTGCAGTGTACTCATACACATAAAATAAATAAAATAAATCTTTTAGCTTCCAAGACCAGACAAGGTAGTACATGCTCAGGGTGGTATGGCCTTAGACAAAAATAAATCTTTTAAAAAAAAGAAAAAAGAAAACAATTTTGTAATTGAGGGTTACCACAACATAAGGAACTATATGGAAGGGTGGCAGCATTATCTGGAGTTTATATCATGTCAATAAACTCATCCAAAATACTTTTTCCATTGTTGGTGGCAACAAATCACTGTGAGGTGCTTGGAGCCTCTCACCTCAGTGACTCAGCTGCCATTCCACACAGACCCCTTCAGTGACTCAGCTGCCATACCCCATAGAGCAAAGGCTGGTCTATAAAGTAGAGCATCCTCCTCTGTATCTGCCATCACCAGTCACATAGTAGTATGAATCTGTGACACTTATTGGTTTTATTTTCTGGGCATTTGAGGCATCTATTCCCATGCAAAGTACAACAAATCAGGATCAGGATCACTGTTCTGGTGATCAATAAAGAATCTGATAGAAAGAAATACTGGCTGGTCAAGAACAAGTATAGACTGCCAGAAATCTTTATGCTTCAAATTCAAAAGGGGTTTCTGTTGCAGATCCCAGAAGCTCTATCCCAAACTATTCGTGTATGGTCATAACATTAAGAATCTGTCATGGTTTGCAGAGTTGTGATGGAATTCACACCACTGCATTTCTGGTTCTGAGCCACGTGTGGGTGAGAGATATCCTGTCCATGTTCCAGGGTACTTTTCACAATCGTCTGTGATATAACCGTTGGTACTCAGGAGTTGACACTCTGCCTTTCTGGATCTGTATGTTAAGTGTGGTCTCTGGTTCGGTGTAAGGGAGATGGGTGTGTGAAGGCTGTGTATTCTTTCTGTTTGATGGTGAACATGCTTTTTCTTCAAACTGGGGTGAAGACTGGCTACGTAAAGATGGCCAAAGACAGGAAAAACAACTGTGGAATTTCTTCAAATGCTTGGGATCCTGCTCCATGAGCTGCTGGATAGTAAAAGGAAAGGAGTAGACGGGAGATGGCATGTACAGAGGAGGGTGTTAGACCAGCCTGTGCTCTGTGGGGCATGGGAGCTGAGTCACTGAAGGTCCACATTGTGGGATGAATCTGTGACGTTTACTTATTAAACTCTACTGCTACTTTAGGAAAAAAAAGTGCCGAGTTTTCATTTTCAAAAAGATATACAAGATTGTATCCTTAAAAATGAAACAAAATGAAGTTGGCTTTTTTCTCCCTGTTTTTGTCTAAATGACTAATGAGTGACTTTTTTGTGGTCAAATATGTAATTTATCCTGAAGACAGAAGCAAGTACTGATATTCTAAGAAAAAGGGGGCATGGATCTCTCAGTTCTTGAGTCAGAATTTTACCCCAGTTGTGTTTTCCCAGGATTTCCCATTTCATGGTCTGAAAATAGTAAATTGCAAAGCCCAAAAAATTTAATGTGTGTATTAGTGTGCTGTTGTGTACTTGCAAATACTTTACAAATTGAATTGTTCAATCCCAAGTTTATGCACATACATAGCAACTATCTTTCAAACAAATTGAAGTTTTAGAGGTATATACTTGTTTACTCTTGACACAAATTGATCAAGGGTGAAGCCATTTGACTAGTTTGACTAGTTTTTTTTTTTTTTTTGTTAAACTCTAGAGCAGTGGTTCTCAACCCGTGGGTCACGACCCCCTTGGAAGTCAAATGACCCTTTCACAGAGAGTTACATCCTCTCTGTATCAAATCTGTATCCTCTCTGTATAAAATCTGATATCCTGCATATCAGATTTTACATTACAATTCATAACACCAGCAAAATTAGTTATGAAGTAGCAACAAAGTAACTACCGTTGGGGGCCACCACCACAAAAGGAACTCTGTTAAATGGCCACAGCATTAGGAAGGGTTGAGAACTGCTACTCTAGGGTCTCATATTTCCCCAAAAATGAACATGCAAAAGTTGAAAGCGGTAAGCATTCAGTTTAGGTATGCAGAAAGGTAACCTCATTTTCTATGTGGTTGCTTGCCATCCAACTCAGACTGAAAGGGGCTTAGTGAGAGACTCAGCATTTGATAGCGTGAGATTCCTAACTCAAAATCTGCCCAACGGAACCATCATGTGCATATGTATCTGCATAGTTTATGTTTGTGGGCAGAGGAAGAACTTCATATACTCCTTGACTGATCCTGTGCCTTTTCCCTGGGGGGTGCGGGGGGTGGGGAGGATGGGTAGCTGCTAGCTCTGAGTTTGAGGAGTGGGAGTCCTTGGCGTATATTGCCCACTTAGGTTGTTGTTCATGACAGAAGACCCATGAAAAAAATTCTTTTTACGTTCACATTTTTATTTCGGCCCTCGGACCATATCTTTACCTCTGGCTTCTAACTCTACCCTTAGCAGCAGGACACTGTTCTGAAAGTCACCTATTGCTCTTGGCTTGTTTACCTTTCCTCCCATCTCCATTGATCATTCATTTGACAAAAACAAAGGGAAGTGGGCTCATGAGTTCAGGCTCACTACCTGCCTGCCTGGTTTCTCTGCACACAGCTGAGGTATTCTTGGACATCCTCCGGGGACCCCAGAATGAGGGGGACTCGCTGGTGAATACTCTCAGGCTTCACGTCCAGTATCGGCTGGGTGCCTGTGGTTGCCATGCCTCCTGCCTGCTCTATGATATAGGCCACGGGATTGCATTCATACAGGAGCCGGAGCTGCAGAACAAGGAAAGAGGACAGGCATATACATTTTTCAAGTGGTCAGACACCTCATCTTCAAGACATGGCCCTAAATACTGAGAGCAGTGTGAGCTGCTGAGCTGTCTGTGTGAATCCTGGGTCTGAGTGTTTTCCTGGGCCCACAGGAGCCTAGGGCGTGGGCTGCTACCCACCTCTGGGTGCTGTGGGCTAGTAACCTCTCGAGAGGCACCGTTGACCAGGTACGTAACTGTCTGGTAACATCTCGGTTTTTCATTTTGTTTGTTTTCTGGCATTAATTATTAATTAATTAATTAATTAATTTTTGATGTTGGTGTTGCTGCTGCTATCTCAAGGATACAAACAAAATGTCTTAAGTCAAGGCTGAAGAGCCAGAGACATTGAAGACACAGCAGGTTCAGACCCTACGGGAAGTGATGAGCACGTTAGCCAAACACTTGGGATGCCTTCAGCAGAGACCCTCGAAATAGCAGACGCCTGACAGAAGACCTAACACGCATGCGCACACTTGGGAGCTAATTTTGTCCCTGATCATCCACAGGAGCAACACTGGCAGTCACTCTGCCTTGACAGCTCAACAAGGCAGATCTTTGTCTTTCTTAGGTGCTTTTAGGCTTCGCTCTTTTCTTCCTCCCTTTCTTTGTCTTGGGGTCTTAAGGACAGGGAGGATTTGAATGTTGGACTGTAAGTCAGACTATAACTAGTTTGTTGATTCAGATCTATTTTAAAAGCTCAACTTTAGCACATAATGCGATTTTAAGGGTGAGGACCTCAGATACCTAGGTTGTACACAAGTAGCCTTCGTCGGAAAAAATTTCTGGTGCTTTGGGTCATATGGTCTCCTTTTCTGGTGAGGGGGCATTTAAGATCTATCACAGCCATATGGGTCAAGCATAGAAAACAAGGATGTAAGAGTGCACACGTGTACATATACACCACACGAACATGCACATAGTCATGCACATGCTCATGCACATAATGATGTGGTCACAGAGAACTAAAACAGAGATCAAGAATCGAGGGTATCTTCCATCTGGATAAGAGTCACGATGCAGTGAACACATCTCTACATGGAATTGCTTGTGTCTTCAGAACACATTTATGTAACTATAGTGGACATTTTTGGGCTCATTTACAGTCATTCTAGTAAACGTGTCTGTGTTCTACCTGCCGGAATTAGGCAGGTGGCAAGTGTGAGTTTATTCAAGAGCTTTACATCTTCTACACAATCTCACTTGATCCTCTGCTGTGCTCCCTCCCTGCCCCCTGCCCATGGCCCTCTTGTGCAGACTTCTCTGTGGTCATGAGGTCAGCAGGTTGGTAAATGTGAGATAAACACAAAGAGAGGTGCCTGATGCATAAACCTGTTTGTGAGACAGTCTTCATTCAGACTCACAGACTGTGATAAATTTATCTTCGCTTTGAATCTGGCACTCCAACAATGGAAATCTCAAAAGTCAGCTTAGAGGACAATGTGCGGCTTCTGTTGGCATGAGGAGCTACCTACCATTTCTATGGCTGGTCAAAATACAGATACATTTCTGTTGGCAGTTGCTGCCATGATAGAAGAATTTGGATCATAAGGCTCCCACTTAATAGTGGCTCTTTTCAATATTGTATCATAAAGCCAATATTGTTACTGGCTCTTCTGGAAGCTACTTTTCTAGAAACATGGAAGGGGGACACATGCAAACCCTCCAAAACAGGTGCAAAGACCAGGCTTACAAAATATTTTTCTCTGGGAAATGGATTGATTCCCTGGGGTCAATGGTCCCAGGTCAGCCAGTGCTGATAAAAATCAGACACAGCCTACAAAAGTGTGAGAGAGAGAGAGAGAGAGAGAGAGAGAGAGAGAGAGAGAGAGAGAAAGCGAGAGATGAACACGTGACTACAGAGAAATGAACACGTGACTATAGAGAGATGAGCATATGACTACAGAGAAAGAGAGAGAGAGAGAGAGAGAGAGAGAGAGAGAGAGACAGAATGAGCACGTGACTATAGCAAATGGGCCTGAAACCAGAGGAGGGGCCCTGAAAGACTTGCCAGTCATAGTCATATCAGCCTTTTCTTCCCCCAAGCTTTGAGAGCTTCAAAACTCACTGAAAGGATCAGACCTTATTTCTCTTCCTCTGTGATCTGCAGGACACATGCCCAGGAGCAGCTCAGTAGCCACATAGCATGCCAGGAGCAGAAGAATCCCCGCAGCTCTCTGACTATCAGGGCAGCCAGTGGATGCAGACAGTTACCTTGCCATTAGGACTCTTCTTGTTGGCTGGGTACATGAAGATTCCTCCGTACACCAGGGTGCGATGCACATCAGCCACCATGGAACCCACGTACCTGGCCCCATAAGGTTCACTGCCATCCTGAAGGGCAAAAGAGGGAGAGATCAGAACCACCAGGCTTAGCAGCTATTCTGCACCAATGCCGGGGTTAGAGGTCAAAGGCCTCTGCATTCCTGGGCCTAGAGAGATGGCTCAATGATTAAAAGCACTGGGTGCTCTTCCAGAGGACCCCAGATGGCAGCACACACCGTCTGCAACTCCAAATCCAGGGGATCCAATGCCCTTTGTTGTCCTCCATTGGCACCAATCATGCAAGTGGTACACAGACCACGTGTAGACAAAACACCCATAAACATATAATAAAATAACTATTTTTAAGAGTTATTCAAAGACCATGTCAGGCAGGGAAGATAGCTAAATTAGGTAAGTGCTTGTATCCAGAAGTTCAGTCCCTAAAACCCACATTAAAAGTGGGGTATGCTTCTAATTCTAGTGCTAGGGAGGTAAAGATTGGTAGATTCCTTGGGATTACTAGACAGCTAGCCTAGCCTCCTTGGCAAGCTCCAGACTGGTGAAAAACAGACAGCACCCAAGGAACTGTGTCCAAGGTATCTTTTGTCACACACACACACACACACACACACACACACACACACACACACCCCTCTATAAACATACACATACCGAAAGAGAGAAAGACAAAGAAAGATTGTGTTGTTGAGCAAGTAGACATTTTTCTCTCTGTTCTCCTCTATACTGTGAGATGGTATGGGGGCAGGGGGCAGCTCAGTCTTTCACTGTTTTTGCAGAATATATCCAAGGACCTGACTTGAAACCCCAGCATCAATAATGGCAGCATAGGATTACCCAAGATTAACAGCAAGATCATGATGATAGCCTGTAAACTGAACTGTCAGATATGATCATAGTCCATCTTAAAGCAGGGTAACTGGGTACCCAATATCTAGAGATTACAGCTTAGCAAACATGACCTGAGAATGGTTCCTTCTGGCTAAAGTTATGAATTCTGAAAATGTGGGTCCTGACAAATTCCTAGAGGGATTAAATTGGGCAGTATTCATTTTAATATATAACTTTTAGGTACAAAGAAGACTGATCATTTATGAAGAAGGGCAGAGCCCATCAGACTCATGCAGACACGAGTTGTAAACACTGGCATCAACCCATTTAAAGAGATGAAGAAGTCACACACATAGCATACCACAGAGATAACCTGCTCCCTGCTGCTGGCCCAGACTGTCTTCAGACTCACCTCAGGGAATTTCTTTCTCTGTACATATTCAGCAGTAGCAGCATCAAAATACTTGGCATAGCCCTCGTTGAGGCTAAAGATTTTCCCTCTCTTCTTAATCCGGATATCTTTTTCCACTAGCACAAATTCTCCAAGAGCCTGAGGAGAAAAGGGACTTCAGGAAGATGACCCATGCCAGGAAATAGAAGCCAGTAGCACATTACACAACAGTCAGAAGATGTTAGAAGACAGCAGCCTGCTAGGAGAACCTGGGCCTTCCCTACAGTCATCTGGAACCTGCCATGTGGTGTCTTCATAAGTGACAGGAAGAATAAAATAATATGCCATCTTCACAGAGGCTCAAGCCGTAATAGAATAAAGAATAAAACAAATCAAAGGAAATAGGCTATGATCTTTTCCCTTTTCCTCCATGTTTTCAATGTCATTTCTTTTTTAAAAAAAAGATTTATTGGCTGGAGAGATAGCTCAGCAGTTAAGAGCACTGACTGTTCTTCCAAAGGTCCTGAGTTCAAATCCCGGCAACCACATAGTAGCTCACAACCATCTGTAATGAGATCTAATGCCCTCTTCTGGGGTGTCTGAAGACAGCTATAATTGTACTCATACATTAAATAAATAAATATTTTTTCAAGACAGGGTTTTTCTGAGTTCCTTAATCTTCCTGCCTGCAAGACACTAGATGAAGATACCCAGTCCTGATTTCACCCACATCTAGACAGCATCTCATCCAGAACTGACCTATTCCTCCTCAAATCCCCCTAAGAATCTCCAGGTGCTGTAACAAACCCACGCAGATCCCTTTCACAACTCTCCCCCCACCCCCTTACAAAGAAGTCCAACTTCTTTTTACTGTGCTCCTGGTTGTCTTTGGCTCTTGATATCAATCAGTCACTGTGAGCATCTTTATTTTGTGATAGCCTGATGTTTAGTTCAACATTTTTATTTGTGTGTGTGTGTGTGTGTGTGTGTGTGTGTATGTTTGTGTGTGTGTGTTCATGTATATGCAAAAAAGCTTAGCATTCCTTTTAAAAAGGCTGCCTTTACCCAAGGTTTTCTTCCTTTGGTCAGGACTATGCCGTCACAGTTCTCATCTGTCCAGAGACCATGCCTCTTCCTTTCCTACTGCAGGACACTCTGTCATCATGAAGAACGTAGAGAATAACACAGTACCGAAAGGAACCATTTTCTACTCACTCTCCGTATTGTGGAATTCCTGCACAGTGGCATAAAATTCTCCAGGCTCTTGCTGTCCTCAAGGGAAACCACTAGTCATGTGGGCCCTACTTTAATTAATATGTTAAGTAATATAAAATCCCCTTCTTTCATTTATACTGGCCATACTTCAAGGGCTCAGTCACCACAGAAGTAGGCTGACGTGGGGTGGCTAGAATACAGAACCCATCATCTCACAGGGGCTTAGAAACGGGGCTGCTCTAAGGATCTGCAGTCTCATCTGGACATGGGTCTGGGACTGTTACCTCTCGATGCTCTGTAAACAGGGGGAACGTATTTGTGCAAAAGAAACTCTGCTCCAGAAGCTACACGAAAGGAGGCTGAAGGTCCTCACCCAAAAGAAAGGATAAACATCCGAAGAGATATATTTAACATGATTTATACATCCAGGACCCAGTAGATATGAACAATTTTATGGTTTTGTGTTTCTGTTAAAATAACTTACTTATACAAAATGTTGCATGAGGTCTTTCATATTGTTCATGATAGAGTTCTCTAACTCTATAGACAAGTACTCAGAATGACTGGGACATTTTTCTATGGAACAAGAATCCAAACACAGGAGCCCATGGAGCCCTCAAGAACAAACAAAGCAAAAAACAAGAACAACAAGAAAAACAAAAAAGAACAAACAACGCTGTATTCAGTGCCTACCGGGTCCAGCATGAAGAGATCCACTCCTTGCCCTGTGGAAAGAGCCACCAGGGTTGCACTACCATACAGTGCGTAACCTGCAGCCACGATGTTGCGGCCAGGCTGCAAAGCATCCTTCTCAGAAGGCTCATCCTCTGTGGTCTGTGGAAGACAAGAGGAAATGCACAGTGCGTTGTGCCTAGAGAGTCCTTCCTTCACAGGGAGCTGCTCCCCAGAGCTCCTGAACAGAGCGAGAAATTTTTCAAAAAGCCTGTAACCCTTGCCCATTTTTGCCTGTTGCAATTGCTTTTCACATATCTCAGCCGGTAAGCATCGTCAACCCTTGTCCTCGAAAGGAAAGTTGAGATTAACTCTTTCATCTCCACCTATTTGGCTGCTGTTAGAAACTGTGTATGAAGTGGCCTTAGCTCCAAAGGCTCATGTGTAAATAGAGGCTTGGTGCTCAGCTCACAGAATTGTGTGGGGACATTCGGGAAACTTTGCAGTGTTGGACAGAACATCTTCATTAATGTGTTTGCAGTCTACCTTTCATCAGAGACATCAGAAGAGGGGCACAGAGGAAGGAGGCCAACAGGATTATGACTTTGATGGCCCTCTCTTTTCACTCTTTATATCTCTCTCTGGTTCCTGTCCTCCATCACATGAAGAATCTTCTCCAGTGTACTGACTGGTTTTGTGTGCCAACTTGACACAAGCTGGAGTTATCACAGAGAAGGGAGCTTCAATTGGGGAAATGCCTCCATGAGATCCAGCTGTGGGGCATTTTCTCAATTAGTGATCAAGGGGGTAGGGCCCCTTGTGGGTGGTGCCATCCCTGGGCTGGAAGTCTTGTGTTCTATAAGAGAGCAGGCTGAGCAAGCCAGGGGAAGCAAGCCAGCCAGGAACATCTCTCCATGGCCTCTGCATCAGCTCCTGCTTCCTGACCTGCTTGAGTTCCAGTCCTGACTTCCTCTGGTGATCAACAGCAATGTGGAATTAAGCTGAATAAATCCTTTCCTCCCCAACTTGCTTCTTTGTGCAGGAATAGAAACCCTGACTAAGACATCCAGCATGCACTCCCACCATGATGATGTCTGTCCAAGTGCATGGTGCCAAGCAACCACAGATGGAATCCTCTGAAACCTACAGCCAAGGCAAAGCCTTCTTCCTCCCTGGGAAGTATTCTATCAGGAGTTTGGTCACCATGGTGAAATGATAACATAGCCACCTCATGTTTAAAACATATACTTGGACATGGATGGTATGTACTCACTAATAAGTGCATATTAGCCAAAAAAATAAAAAAGTACAGAATACCCAGGATACAATCCACAGAGCTCAAGAAGGTTAACAAGCAGAAGTGGAAGGGAGGAGAAAGCAATCACGAAGGATGGGATGGAGGGGAGAGGGAACAGGGTAGGTAAGGGGGGGAACATAATCAGGTATTGGAGGGGAGACAGGACTGAAGCCCTGAGGGCCAGCAGAAAGAATGGAAATATGTAACCTTAGGAGATAGGAAGTGGGGGGGGGCCTCTAGAATGTACCAGAGATGTGGGAGGTGAGACACTCTCAGGACTCAAAGGGAGGGGACCTTGGATGAAGTGCTCTACAGTGGGGAGGGGGAACTTGTAGAGTCCACCTCCAGTGGAGGGAGAGATGGGGTTGCCATTCTACAATTAAAAACTCTGATCCAGTATTGTTCCTGTCTAAAGGAACTGCAGGAACAAAAATGGAGAAGAGCATGAGAAAAAGGAGGTCCAGTGACCGGTCCAAATTGGGATCCATCTCAAGAGGAGGCCCCAGGGCCTGACACTGTTACTGATGCCATTGTGTGCTTGCAGACAGGAGCCTAGCATGGCTGCCCTCCAAGAGGCTCAACAAGCGGCTGAAAGTCAGATGCAGATACTAGCACCCAACCAATGGACAGAAGCTGGGGACCTCTGTGGTTAAATTGGAGAGAAGCTAGAAGAAGCTGAGGAGGAGGGTGGCCCCATGGGAAGACTAGCAGTCTCAACTAACCTGGATCCCCGAGATCTTTCAGACACTGAGCCACCAACCAGGCACCATACAGCAGCTGATTTGAGGCCCTTGACAAATATACAGCAGAGGACTGCCTGGTCTGGCCTCATTGTGAGAAGATGCACCTAACCCTCGAGATACTTGAGGCCCAGGGAGTGGGGAGGTCTAGTGGCGTAGGGTGGAAGGGTGGGGTCATCCTCTTGGAGACAGGGTGGGGTGTGGAGGAGGTATGAGATGGGGAGAGGTCGAGGATGGGGCAGATCAGGAGGGGGATGAAGACTGGACTATAGAAAAGGATTAAAGAATAAAAAGAAAAAAGGTATTTATTTCAGTGGTTATGGGATGCTGCACAGTGGACAAAATGGGATGACTCAGGAACAATTCTGAGCTGCAGAGAGCACATCCAGAGGAAGGGAGTTACTGGCTCATGAACAGCTCAGACTGAAAGCCAGAACCAAGGCTGCTGCTCTTGTGTCTCTGTGGGAATATCTGCTCTTGAATACTTTCAAGAGCACTATGAGATGATCAAGTCACCCCCTCCCTTGTAATTCCCACAAGCCATATCCCTAACTCACTACAGTGATCTCTACTCAGCAGCCCTACAAGGGAGATAACACTATTATCTCCACATTACAAATGAAGAGTTTGGAGCTTCAATAGTTGAAAAGCTTGAACAACATCATGCAGAGCTGAAAATGTTTTGGTTAATAGAAACTTAGAAGCTATTAAGTATTTCTTCCTCAGCATTTCCCCCACATGTGTGTGTGTGTGTGTGTGTGTGTGTGTGTGTGTGTGTGTATGTGTGTGTGTGTGTCTGTGTGTGAAGGCCAGAGGACACCCGAGGTTTATCCTCATGAACCCTGTCAACCTCCTTTGAGACAACACCTCTCATTGGCTTGGAGCTCACCAATTAGGCTATAGTGATTGGCCAGCAAACCCTAAGCACCTTCCTGTCTCCACTGCACAAGCACTAGGATTTCAAGTATATTCCACCATACCTCACATTTTTATGTGGGTCCATGGGGTTACAGTCAGGTCTTCATGTTTGTGACTCATACACTTTTGCCTACTGACTGTAGCCCCAACCCCAGCCCAACATTCTGACTTTATAATTTGGTGTTCCAGATACCTGATGGTATAATCAAGCATGTCTTCTTTGATGCCTAGCACACCCTCATTAGTGTGTTTGATGTCTACCTTTTCTTTCGAAATATAATCTAAGGAGACCCATGGTTATTTGGACTGGCCATCAGAACCTGTGCTTTATTTTAAAATTTAAGGAAAAATCCTTGTGTCTGAGTCTCTCTAAATTCAAGCATGATGGCTATATGCTGTGAATAATAACTCCTTTGTTTCTAACACAGTTGGTCTTCACATGTTAAAGGCTGCAAGGATAGAGTTGGGAAACCCATTTAAGTTGTCATCCTGCCATTACTGACTCAGTGAGCTACACTGAGTTAATTCTCCTTCTCTGTCCTTCTACTGCTCCTCAATCAAAGAGTTGCAGCATCAGTCTGTATGCACACCCTGGGACTGAGGCAAAGACTTAGCCCAGATGTGGTGGTTATCAACTCAACACATCTGGGAAGAAAGAACTTCAGTTGAAGAAGTGCCTCCATCAAATTGGCATGTGGGGATGTCTTCTTGACTGTTAATTGACGGAGGAGGACCCAGCTCACTGGGTATGACATTATCCCTGGGCAGGCAAGCTTGGGTTACATAAGGAATATAGCAGAGCAAGCCAGGTGGGTGAGCCAGTAAGCAGTATTACCCTATGATCTATACTTTATTTTCTATCTCCAGGGTCCTGCCTTGAGTAAGGTAGTAACCTTATCTTCCCTCAGTGATAAGCTGTAAGATGAGATGACCCCTTTCCTTCCAAGTTGTCCTGATAATATTAGTCCAGTCTAATAAAATGAAAGCTTGAACTTACTTGGCTTTCAAAGGCAAATCAAGGAGAGTGAAGCAATGGCAAGGAGGGGCTATCTTAGAGATTCTGAGAGAAAGCCATGGGACCTTTGTGAACTTTGAAACTGAAGAAGTCACAGACCAAATACAGGCAGCTTCCAGAAGCTGAAAAGGACTCCTACCAAAGAGGGAAAGACTTCCAATGTACTACAAAATGGAACTGAACTCCACCATCAACCAAAGCTCACGTTATCCTAAGCTCACCTGGAAGCAAATTCTTCCCAGTCCCCCTCAGCTTCTAGCTACTGATGAGATCAGATTGGCTGGTTTATGAACCCTAAGTAGATACAGCTGGCAATCCTCCTCTGATTAGGCATACAGATAATCAATTAGGTATTCCAAACCTTCTCTGATTTAGTGAACAGATAATCAACAGGTGTTTTAAATCTCCAAGAGGCTTAAAGTACACAGCAGCAACAGAAAACTAACAGTAAGCATTGAGTCTCACTCAGAAGTAGAGGATGTGTGTGCTTAGAGCCTAGTGAAAATGGGGTATCCCTCCTATTACTATCCCTACTATTACTCATGGTGGCACATGCCTGTAACTCCAGCATCCAGGGCCATAAGGCAAGAATACTGTAAATTCAAGGCCAGCCAGAACTACCTGGGAAGGCACTGCTTAAAATAAATAAATAAAATCCTCTAATATCTGAAACTTTTTAAGTACCAATATGAGCTCATAGATGGCAAATGCTATACCTGACCCAGGGTTGCAGGGTAAGAGTACTCTAAAACATATATTGTATAAAGTTACATGCAGGTGGCAGATACAAGGTCTACGAGAAACACAATCGAGTTTTGTGTTCATCCCCAAGACAACTCATGTATTTGGAAAAATTTCAAAATCAGAAGTCCCAATAGTTCTGCCCCTTAGCATTTTGAATGAAGGATATTCAGTTCCATCCAGACAATCAGAACAAGGTCCCAATGGGAGCCCTGCCATTTTGCTCTCCCAGGGGAATGCTGGGAAGAAGGTAGATGGAGATTCCCAGTGAAGATTGCAAGATAGGGAGAAGCGAGAGGTGTTTCTGGAGTTGCCTATAGTGCTTTGTCTAGTGAGTGGAAGAAAAGACAGGCCTCCAGACTAGGTACTAAATGGGAAGATGCCAGCCTGTCCACTTACCTTTCTGTAGATAGCAAATATAGTTCCAATGGAGGCCAGGCAGTCAATGTTTGAAGATCCATCCAGTGGGTCAAAGCATACCACATATTTCCCCTAGTTCACAGAGAGAAAAGCACCCAGTCAACACACCTACTTATGGGCCCAATTGTTCTGTGTTAGAGCTGCATGTGACGGATGTCTGTCCCAACAAGAGATTTAGACCCCATGGGCCTTCCATTTCTGCAATGTCAACAGCCATTGCTTGTGGACATAGCTCAACAGGTATCTGTTATGTGTCCGGTGTATGCTGAAAAATACACTAGCAACCCCTTGCTGTTTGGCTCCGGTAGTGGAACTGATGTTCAAACGCAAAGACACAATCCGCAGGCAAATGCTGTAGAGATGAGCTAAGCCGGTGAGTGTGCGGAAAGCAGGCAGAGCTAACATCTGATGACAGACCTGACTGAGATTAAGGAAAGTGGGCAAACAGAGAATTAGGCAGAAGAATGCGAGACAAGCAGATATTTGAGTCTCCTGGCATAGAAAGTGGTTAGAATATATTCAAGCATATGTAGTCAATGAAAATTGAAGATGGAGATGGGTGAGAGCCACTCTACTTCAAGTTTAAAGATGAAGATAACAAAAGTCAGACAGGTGTAAAGGGCTTAATAAACTTGGCTTTACTCTATCTTTTCAGTCTTTCTCCCAATTACAAAGAAATAGCCCTGTCCCCAATACTCAATGAATGTGACAAGGGACCAGTCGCTCGGCACACAACACAGTGCTTATCTTTTGCTTCTCTCTTGCTGTGATAAAACACTCTGGTCAAAATCAGCTTTGTGGGGAAAGAGTTTATTTCAATTTCCACCTCCAAGGTCACACAAAGTCATTACTGAGGAAATCCCAGGTAGGAACCCAAGGCAGACACTGAAGCAGAGATGTGGAGGGGTGCTGCTTACTGGCCGGCAAACCTCATGGCTTGCTCAGCCGGCTTTTCTGTACAAGTCAGGACCATCCTCCTAGAGATAGCACAGCCCATGGTGGGCTGGGCCCTCTCACATCAATCATAAGTTAAGAAACTGCCACAGACCTGTCCCCAGGCCAATCTGATGGAGGTGGTTCCTCAATTGTGACCCTCTCTTCCCAGGTGACTCTAGTTTGGGTCAAGTTGACAAAAACTAACCAGAACAGTATTGTGGCTGAATGTTGACTGAACTTTTGACCACAGGCAAACTTCAGTCTTTAATAAGAAGCTATGAGGGGCTGGCGAGATGGCTCAGCGGGTAAGAGCACTGACTGCTCTTTCTGAAGGTCCTGAGTTCAAATCCCAGCAACCACATGGTGGCTCACAACCATCCATAGTGAGATCTGACGCCCTCTTCTGGTGTGTCTGAAATCAGCTACAGTGTACTTATTTATAATAATAAATAAATCTTGGGGCTGGAGCAAACAGAGACTGAGCGAGCACGGCCGACCAGAGCGAGCAATGAAGGCTCACAACCATCTGTACAGCTACAGTGTACACATATACAAAAATAAATAAAAATCTTTAAAAAAATAAGTCGCTGTGAATCTGCTGAATGTAAGCCCTCTCCATGTGCAAACTCTGCCAAGGGCACAGGATTATTATGAAGTGTTCCCTGGATTAGTCTATTTGCCAGGCTAACCTATTTGGGAAGAGCCACACCCTCCAAGGAATTGCAGCTCTCTTCAGGACATGGGAAGAGAAGGCCATAGATAAGAAATCATGGGGTGCTGAATCAGAGACTGCATTGTACAGTTCTTGTTCAAAAGACTTCCCCAAATAAATCCTTCTTATCCCTGGACTCTTCAAGTCCACGTTCATTCAAATGACGCCAAGGCCTGTTGAGTGATGCACTGGGTGACATATACCCCTAAGGTCATGAGGCCACAAAGGATTCCCAACTAAAGAACCGAGAAACTCTTTGTTTCCAGAAAACTAATGTCCCAAAATAGAAGACAAACCCAGAGCAAACTAACCCGTTCTCTCAGCCCAGGAGCGCCATCTACTGCTGACAGGAGACACTGCAGCCAGCCCTTGACTCACCCTCCTCTCCGTGGCTGTGATCACCGCCTCTTTATTCTCTTCTGAGACAAGCACGCAGGTGCTGTAGGAAGACTGGAGCATGTTGATGACCAGGGAATTGGATAGCACGTCCAATTTCTTCACCTCATCTCCTGTCACATTCACGCTCCCCGCAATCCCATACCTAAGAAGACAGGGTAGATTAAGTCCCAAAAGGACCCTTAGCCCCAGCAAAGAACACGCAGAGCCCAAACCAACAGTACACTTACCCTTCTCTCCTGCGCCTCTTCCATCTCCAAATTATAAATACATAGGGAGTGTGCTATGACTCAAAGCAGTGATACTCAATGGTACTTCCTTTACACCTTGGGGACATTGTCATATCTACTTGGTCTTCCAAGGAAGTTGGCCAGATTCAGCCCCCTCACTAAAATGCAGACTCCTGCTTGGCACTGGTGGCTAGAGGAAATGGGAGAGCCCCTAAAAGTAGGCATATCATGATAACTAAGGATGCCAAAGAGTGAATGGTCAGAGCTTTTCTACACTGGAACATCAAGTGTCAACTTCAAACTTCTCTACAGAGGCTGGTGTTTTAAAGCCATAATATACAGTGATCTCCTTCCTTCTCACACCTCAAGCCTTCAGGACATCCCCAATAACCTCGGTCTCATCTCACTCTGGCTGCTTTAATTCTGTCAGTTTGAAGCGAATTAGAGTTGCCTGGGAAGAAGAAACCTCAGTTGAGGAATTGCCTCATAAGATTGGCCTGTGGAAACCTCTATTTTCTTTATTAATGACTGGTGTGGGAGGGCCCAGCCAACAGTGGATGCTTTCACCCCTGGGCAGGTGGTGCTGGCTTCTATCAGGCTGAGCCATGAAGAGCAAGCCAGTCAACAGCATTCTCTGTAGCTTCTGCTTCAGTTCCTGCCTCTGGGTCCCTGCCCTGAGTCCCTGCTCTGATCTCCCCCACGACGGACTGCATGCTGTAAGATGGAATAAACCCTTTCCTCCTCCAAGTTACTTTTGGTCATGGTGTTTATCACAGCAATGGGGAAGCTAACTAACCCACACTCAGAGCCGGGTCCTTATGTGGGTGTCAGGCATGATGGCATACCACACCATCCTGTTAGATCAGCCTCAGAATGTCTACCTCTCACCACAGCAGTAAGACTGTCAAATCCTGCCTGAGTTGCTTCAACTCCACTAGCATAAACACCCTGCTTCTTCCAACTCCCAGGTATCTGTTCCTCTCCTCATCTCTGCTTCTGCCATTCTGAAATGTCCTCAGGCTTTCGTGGCAAGCACTTCACCAGTCAATCCAGTCATCCAGCCATCCTTCTAGCCTCTGAATGGGCTCTCAAAGGGACCTTTGACTACCTGAAAGGATGTATGTAAAAGCCACAGCCTGGAAACCCCACTGTTCAAGAGAAAAACAGAAACACACTTCATGTACAAATTGCTCTGAGTTATGAATGTTCTGTCTGCATGTACACCTGCAGGCCAGAAGAGGGCATCAGATGTTGTGAGCCACCAGTAGGTGCTGGGAATTGAACTTATGATCTCTGTAACAGCAGCCAGTGCTCAGTGCTCAGTAGGTAGGAGGAGTGTGCTGCCTCCTACCTACCCTGCGATGTCCTCATGATGGTGCAAGATTTCTTTCATCGTCATCTACTTGCATCATCTACTTGACAAGGGTCAGGTCTTGCAACCTGTATTCCTATAGTCCATGCACAATAAACGTTTGCTGAACTATAGAGAAGAGGTGGCCAAAAAGAATAAATAAAAAGCCATTTTCCATCTTCTCTCTATTTTAATTCCATTTATTTGTTGAAGAAATCCTCAGGTGATTCGAACAGGTGGCTCTAGTTGAGAGCCGTTTATGGATGCTAACCTCCATAAAAAACATCCCCTCTCCTCCCTGACTGACAGCCTCCCCTCCCACTTTACTCCCATCCAGAACTTGATGTATGGTATGGTGAGTCTTGGGAAACAACCTCGTGTCAAACAGCATGACCTCAAAGGCTGCTACCCCTTGGTTCAAGACAGCAGCCCGTAAGCAGACAATGAGAACAATTAAAGTGAATTGCTCTGCCGTCAGGATCACAGCCTCATTCCTAAGCAGCTGCTGCTGGGGAATGAAGAGCTGAGCAAATTCGTCTAGCCTGCCATCTACTGGCCATGTGTATGAATGCTGCCCAACACATTTGTAAACTATGACATCCTGTCACGATGCCAAAAGGCTGGACACAGCTGCACGGGACAAGGCCAGGACACCTGCAGTCCCTGTTTCACCAGCCTTGGCTGCTCTCTGTGTGAGGAGGATAGGATTTTCCAGGGACCTAGAACCCTGTCTGGCACCACTTCCAGGGCTGAGCCTGCCACCTAGTGATCCATCACCATATAGGCCAGCCTTTAAATGTCTTCTCAAATGGTCTCAGAACCATAGTAGCTAAGAGTGGAGCATGTCTTGAGTATTTATCACAGGGCCTGGAACTGACAGAACCACAGTCACAATGACTTATTAACCCTTATAACAGCCCTTTGTATTAAATTAAAACCATTAGTACCCCTCAGATTCACAAACATGGAGGTCTTAGTGAGAAATAAACCATATTCCACTGCCACAAGGTAAGAAAACCCAAGTTAAATAAAGCACTTAACTATCTAGTCCCTAACGGCCCTTGGTCAGATGCTGGACCGCTGAGAAGCAAATTGTGACAGATACACAAGGAGCCCTGCCAAGAGAGAGGCTGTGGAGCAGAGAGGCCTGCACAGAGGAGGGGTAAAAGTATGGGTGAAAGTCCTGAGTGGTCACAGGAAACCATCCTAGTTATAGCTGAGCTGGTGGGACACAGGAGCAGCAAAGATGCTATCTAATATTACTCACACAGGGATGATCATCACACATGCAGGCACCTCACATTCTGGAAGCCTGTTCTTAAAGGCTGCAAGCCGTTCTTGCCAAATGAGGTAATCACACAGTTAAGGGAAAGCACAGGCAAGGCAAAGAGCCAATCATCTTTTACTTGGGTCCTGCTACCTGTTCCTAAACATTTACATAGTAAGCTCCATGGTGCTTTTATGACTGCAATTATGAAATTAATGCTGTCACAGTTTGGGAATAAAGGCACCACATGGTTGAGAATAAACATTTTAAATAGGTGGACTTTGTTGGCTTTTTTTGGGGGTCCCTGCCCTGCCACTCAGCCTCTCCCTCCCCCATGTATGTTCCTTCAACTTCAGAGAGGCCCTTCACTGGAATCAAAATGGAAGTCCAAAGGAGGTGATTTCTTTTCATCATGCCTTAAAACCGGACTCCTGGCTGTGGCCACCAGCAACTCCAGCATGAATGCTGGCCCTGTTCTGCAAAAGAGAACCAAGCAAAGGTTCTCTGTTGTGCCTGCCCCAGGCCAACTTGTCCAGATTCCTGAGCACCACGTGAAGATGAAGAAAACTGAACCAGGTTCTTTCCATAACAGCAAAGCCCCCTTAATCCATGTTCTGGTGATTTCTACCCCACACTACTGACAGAGGTCATGACAACTGAACACCTGTACGGAAGGTGAGGTGGGGAGGAAGGCATCAAAACACATTTTAAATTAAGAATCACATCTGTGCAAATACAAGTAATGAGAATTCTATATAGGTTTTGAGGCCACAAGCTATAGTATTACCATTCTAACCCATAGTAACCGGTAGTCACACTTTTCTCTGCCAGTTTGTTGCTAAGCAGTGTTCCCCTTTCCTGGCAAAACATGCCAAAGGCTGCTTTATCAAAGCATACATAAAGAATTTAAATGCAGAATCCTTAAGGCACAAAAAGCAAATTAGCTTTGGACCCAGCCTCTATCGCTAGCACCGGTCTGTGGCTTCCAACTTGGGTTGCCTGCGCATGCTCTCCAGGACTTACAGGTTGGCCAGGCCCGCCTTGCGCACAGCGGAAGAGATGGCTTTAATGGCAGTCAGCATCGAGTTGAGCAGTTGGGTGAGTTCTCCGGTCCCTTTGGCCTGTCGCCCCTTTTCCATAACGTAACGAGTCAGGGTCAGCATGTCTGTCTCAAAAGGACTTCTGTCCGTCATTGTGGCAAATGAGACCTCAAAGCTTCCCTTCCCTCCTTGTGGGAATCCTTGCTCTCTCAAGGCAGCAGCCTCACAGCCTACGCGCTGAAGACACACCTGCACTTGACTGTGCCAAAGTCCAAGGGAGAAGAACCCCAGCCCACGTGACTCAGATAGCTGGACAAGCCCTCAGGGAAACTTCCTGGCCTCCTGGTGGCAGCTGCTACGGGGCAATAAGCAGGCTATAAATAGAACAGCGCTGCAGGGGAAGGCTGGCCTCATTCTCTATTCCAGATTTTGTTGTTTTGTTTTGTTTTGTCTAAATTTGTTTTTTAAGATCCCAAGAAGCCAGGATCAGCCACAGGTGAGAGAAGACTAGCTAATAAAAATGACCCACAAAATCCTCCTACGGGAAGCAAGAGGGATTTTCTGCAGATAGCCACCGCTGAGCCTCATTCTGCACGGTTGTGACTCTCAGATGGCATATTGGCAGATTCTTTATCTGGGACATAGGTCACATAACAAACTAATGGCAATCCCAGGATGACTGGAGCAAGAGTTCTTTCAGGCTTATTTCTATTAAGCATGTATAACTAGAGGGATGAGGAAGATAAATATTACATTCCTAGCAGAGTGTCTAGTCCCAGGGTTGATTTGTCAATTTCTCTGGATTTTTATTTTACAAACTCTTTTTTTTTTTTTTTTTTTTTTTTTTTTTTTTTTTTTTTTTTTTTGGTTTTTGGTTTTTGGTTTTTCGAGACAGGGTTTCTCTGACTAGCCCTGGCTGTCCTGGAACTCACTCTGTAGACCAGGCTGGCCTCGAACTCAGAAATCTGCCTGCCTTTGCCTTCCAAGTGCTGGGATTAAAGGTGTGCACCACCACTGCCCGGCTTTAAAAACTCTTTATTTGGAAAGAAACATCGGGACTTCATTGGCTGCTCTCGTAGAGGACCTGGCTTTGGTTCCTGGTACCCACTTTTACTCCTGTTCTAGGAGACCCAGTGCCTTATTCTGACCTCCAGGACACCAGGCATGTAAGTGGTATACATACATACATGTAGGAGACTGTCGTACACATGAAATAGCCTAATAAAAATGTTTAAAGAAACCCTTTTTAAAGGCGTCCTAGAACTAACTGCTTAGAGCTGCCCATGTTCTGTTTCTGTGATATCCCAACTTTCTCTGACTGCAGAGAGACGGCTCGGGGCCCAAGCTGGCTACCCACTATGTGGATTAATTTGAGAGTATTGCTCAACTCTTAAAACCTTGATTTCCTCATAAATTCAGACAACTGATGGAGTGGCTCTAAGTGTTAACAATCAGCTGGTGTGCCTGGTAGCAAACTCAGTGTCTTAGAAACCTATATCCTTCCAGCTCTTTAGTGTACCTAGAACTATAACTAAGTATACATATAAATAATTTCATATATCTTCATTTACTTGGAGAGCTGAGTCAGGAGAATCCCAAATCTAGGAAATATATCAAGACTCTATATCAAATAAGTCAATTAACAAAACCAAGGACATGCACATTGCCTTACAATTTTATATCTTCCCTTGATAATTACTTCAACTAAACTTGTTTGGTGGGACTGGTGAGTTGAATTAGTGGTTAAGAGCACTGGCTGCTGTTACAGAGATCATAAGTTCAATTCCCAGCACCTACTGGTGGCTCACAACATCTGATGCCCTCTTCTGGCCTGCAGGTGTACATGCAGACAGAACATTCATAACTCAGAGCAATTTGTACATGAAGTGTGTTTCGGTTTTTCTCTCGAACAGTGGGGTTTCCAGGCTGTGGCTTTTACATACATCTTTTCAGGTAGTCAAAGGTCCCTTTGAGAGCCCATTCAGAGGCTAGAAGGATGGCTGGATGACTGGATTGACTGGTGAAGTGCTTGCCACGAAAGCCTGAGGATCTGAGTTTGGATTTCTCAGCACTTAGGTTAAAGTCCAGACATATTGGAGTACGCCTGTGATTTCATCTCTGGGGAAGAGACAGGGGCAGCAAAACCTTGCTAGCCAGCCAGTCTAGTCAAAGCAGTAAGCTCTGGGTTCAATGAGAGACCCTGTGTCAGAAAATAAAGAAAAACTGCCTGATGACAAGTTCTGGCCTATACACAAAGCTGCATTTAAAGGGTAGAAGTTCAAGTTGCCCAAGTGGCCCGAGATGGCAGCTGCTGGCCTTTCTGCAAATGACAAAGTTCTTCCAGGTACACGGCAGACTGGAAACTTATAGAGCGGCCACAGTGACAGTTTGGATGTTGGGTGACAGCTGCCCCTCCTAGGTATTTCAGAACTGCTGACATATTAGTGACAGAGGACCTGGTTGTGTTCCATGAAAAACCCAAGTCTGAGTGCATCAAGATAAACCGGACCCTGGAACAGTTAAGGCTTGCAAGGCCGTCCACCAGAGACCTGGGCATAGAAATATGTTTCTGGAAGATTGTCTGAGGACTCTTCCTGTTGGCAAAACTGTGTTATCTAATCCTGCCGTGTTATCCCAGCACGTCTGCATGTGGCACCTTTGGTGTAGCTGCTCAGTCTGTGGTGAGCAGCTCTCAGCCAGGTGGCGCTCACCTAGATGCAAAGGATGCTTCTTGGAGGCCCAGGAGATGAGGTGAGTGAGAGCTGCCTCGAATAGGTGTTTCGGGACCGCTGGCACATTAGTGACATGCCCCATGTGACATGACACATAGTTAACATGTGCCCTTTCCCTTTTTCTGGTTCACAGCTATCTCCACCTTCCACCACTATTTGTGGAGTCAGAGGGTCTCTTCTCCATCTTAACACGGAGACTAAAAATGGCATCCATATAAAGAAGTGCCCTCTGAAGAGAATAGCCACGTGAAGGAGGAGCTCTCTGGGCTGTCACACAGGGGCTGTGTGATATGTGTGGTAAGACTGCTTCCCAGGCCTGCCACACCATGTCACAAAACAGGTTATTTAAAAGACAGAATGGGCAGCTGGGGAGATGGCTCAGTAAATGGATCAATGGGGTGATAGCCATGCAAGGCCAAGGACCTGAGTTCCAGCCAGAGTGCCGGTGTAAAAGCTAGATGTGTCCTTCCATCCCAGGACTTTAGAAACAAAGGCAGGATTACTGGGATTCCTTGGCCAGCCAGCCTCACAGTCAGTGAGCTCTAGGTTCAGTGGGAAGACTTGGCTCAAAAAAAAAAAAAAAAAAAAAAAAGATGGGAAGCACCAGAGGAAAACATGGAGCACCAACCTCTGGTTTCCATGTATGTGCATACCACATACACACACACACACACACATACACACACACATACACACACACACACACACACACACACACACACACATGTATTGCTACACACAACACACACAACAATCCAGGAAATCCTTTTACCACTTTGGAGGCCCAAAGCCAGAACCAAGGTGTCCATGCTTCCTCTGAGAGCTCTGGGGAGTGTCCTTCCTTGCCTTTTCTGGCTTCTGGTGCATGCCTTAGTTCCATGGCTTGTGACATCACTCTGGTCTCTGCCTCTACTGCCATATGGTAAGGCGGCTAATTGTGGTCGTCTATTACATCTGGAATTAACTAGACCCCAAACATCTGGGCACACTTGGGAGGGATTTTTCTTGGATCATTGGAGGTAGGAGGCCTACCCTAAATCTGAATCGTTTGAGGACAGAAGACCCACCCAGTATCCAGACCATACCTTCTGGTGGCCAACCACATAAATAAGACCTGGGAGGAGGAAGGTTTTGGCAAGTTCATCAGTCATGCAGAGCCGTTCCTTTGCTGCTGTTAGGACATATTTCTTAGGAACACCAATATAGACTTGGAGATCTCTAGGACCTCCCTGGGATTTTAACACCATATTGGGACTGTTAAGACAGTCTCATAAAGCAGATACTTGATTATTAGCCTTTCTTTTGGAGACAGCTACATCCTGTAAGCCCCTCCAGTAACTCTGTCTCTCTCCCTCTCTGTCTCTGTGTGTGCGCGCGCGCGCCAGAGAGCTCATTCTGTCATTTGTGGTTTTTTAGAGAACTAATAAACATCCTTCCCCTATGTGATCTTATAAAGACGCTTCCTGCATTTAGAGCCCTCCTATGGATTCTAGCATGAGCTCATCTCAAAATCATCAGCTTAATCACATCCATAGTGACCCTTCACCCAGATAAGTTCATATTGGCCAGTCCCAGAGATTTGAATGTGAACATATGTCCTTGAGAAGGCACCAACTACAGGCATCTGGAAATGATTCCCAATGAGGCTGGGGGTCAAGCTGCAGTTACTCCAAGGGCTTTGAGAACCTACACCATGACCGACCTGTTCCATCCAATGACCAGTCATATACCCTGTGTGTAACCAGACTTCATTGGCAAAGTCAGAGCAGGAATGGCTTCCAGTCAAATCAGAGGAATGCCCTCTTGCATACACAATGGATGCACCCTCTGCTGGTTTGCTATGCAATTTAGGTCAGAAGATAAGAGGCATATCTATGAAAATTCTAAAAGCAAACCCAATGGAGCCTCTTGATACTTCCTGCTTCTGCTGATACTGAAAAAGTCAGCAGAGAGGCCTGGCAGCCTGCAGTGAGGGGAGGCTTCAAGGGCTCTTTGTAGAGGAGATGCTGTAAGTAGAAGGGTCACCCACTTCAGGGCAAGACCACTCTGTAGAAACTAAGTCTCCATGCATTTTCATGGATAGGGAGTTGCCGAGGACCGGGGAGCCTTGGTGGTCCCTCAATCCTCGGGAGAAACTGGGGTCCCAGGAATCAGGCGGGCAAGGAGTCAGGGAAGAAAAAATGGCAGATACAACACAAGGAAGTGCAAGATCTGAATGTATATTCTCAAAATTAAGCATCAGACCTTTATGGTCATTACAAATGAAAAAGAAAAGTCGGGCAGCTCAGCGGTCAAGGTACATCTGAGGCCATCTGAAAACTCAATGGGTCTAAAACAGCAGCCACCTCTTCGCACGCGCACGCACATACACACACACACATACACACACACACACACACACACACACGACACACACACACACACACAGCCCGCCAGCAGTGGCGGAGACTGCAGACTGCTCGAGGTTAGAAGCTCAAATACTTGCAGAACACCAGCTCTCTCACAGCACTCTCACACACCAGGCTCAAAGGCCCAGCCCATCCGTAGTAAAGGCTGCCTACTATGCTAATCTTCTGGGCTAGCAGAGATATGCCCCAGGGGTCCAATTCTTCTAATCCCATGAACACAACACACACATACACAGGAGAGAGAGAGAGAGAGAGAGAAAGAGAGAGAGAGAGAGAGAGAGAATCTCACAAGGGTACAGAGTAACATCTGAATCCCTTAGCTGCAATCCTATTGTGGTCTGTCCCATTGAAATGAGGATTCTTAGTTGACCTTGCCCTGGAATTATCAACTTCTGTTCAGTAAACTTCAATGCTGGACCTCCCTCATTATCTCCCTAACAATGCCGGAGGCAATTAGTCTGAATGTGTAACATTCCCTACAAAATTCCAAGCCAGGGCTCGGCTAAGATGTTGGAAAGTTGTGATGAAGGTCAGAGAGCAACATCTAATTTTGTTTAGCTATTAGTAAATCATATCTTGGTGGGCACCTAGCACGCAAGACCATTCATCAACTAATGTGAGGACAAATATGGGCCACCCCCAAGTTAGGGGATGCCAAAAAGCCGCAGGAGACTAGCTTCTTTGGAAGCTTTTCACCTCCTGAACTGCTGTCACGCAGTGTGTGTGGCAGGGAGTGTGTTGTGTATCCAAGGACTGCATCGAAAAACCTTCAAGGCTGAATCTGAGACATATCAGACAAGAACTGGTGTTTGTGTTGTTATTGCTCTGGATCCAGTCCCTGGCTTGGGGCTACCTATAGAGGGATGTGCTCAGAGAATACAAAAAAACATTCTTGAAAACATTCCATTAATTGAATCCACCTCCCAATCCAGCCACCAGGTGAGACACACAGACAAAGGCCGAGGAGGGAAATCTTGTTGTGCTGCTGGGTCGTGTGTTTCTGGATGCTGCACCCTCCTCAGGTGCTCTAAGACAAGTGGAGGATGAAGAGATGACTCAGTCAAGCATTTGCCTTGGAAACATGGGGACCTGAGGTCAAGGTACAAGATCCATTATTTAAAAAATGAAATTAAAAATTAAAAAATAAATGGCACCTGAGGGGAAAAAACAACATCTGAGGTCATCCTCTATTCTCCACATGCACATACAGATATAAGTGCACACTGTACATGAACACAACACACACACACAGAGGGGAGAGAGAGGAGAGAGAGAAATCTCACAAGGGTACAGAGTTCTCTTTTTTTTAAGATTTATTTAATTTTTATGTGTATGAGTACACTGTAGCTGTGAGCCACCGTGTGGTTGCTGGTAATTGAACTCAGGACTGCCCATGTCGCTCCAGTGTAATTCACTGTAGCTGTCTTCAGACGCACCAGTAGAGGGGGTCAGATCTCATTACAGGTAGTTGTAAGCCACCATGTGGTTGCTGGGATCCAAACTCAGGACCATCGGAAGAGCAGTCAGTGCTCTTACCCACTGAGCCATCTCGCCAGCCCGAGAGTTCTTAACATCTGATATAACTTACCATAATCTGGAACTTCTGACTCAGAAAGGGATGAACTGTGTGCAGAATAGACCATTCACCAAGTAGGTATATTTCTGCATAGCACCAGCTGTGGCAGGCCCTCTTAGGAAAGACCACCCCCACACTCAAAAAGTACCCGCTGGGCACACAACCTATTTCATTAAATTTAGTTCTTAGGGTCAATCATTTTCATCATGACAACTAGACCCTCCCTAGGGGTTATATGGCTTTGTTATTCGATGCCATTCTTGCATAAACAGCAATAACTAACATAAACTGTCATTGTGCCTTGGATGGTTATAGGTACCCGGGCAAGCTGGACACTTGTTCATTTCTAGAAGGGCAGAAACAACCAGAACTGAATGGGACTGCACATAAAAGACAGCATTGACTTGGTTTATCACATGAGAAGTGACCAGGATGCCCAGGTTCACCTCCCAGCCTTACTTCCCACCTACTGGCTGGAGCCCTCCAGCAGGTTTCATGGACCCTCAGTTCTCCGTGCTACTGTGAATAAAATGGTCCTGACCCAGTGTTCCAGCGTGGCTGCCGTTGTGGGGACTAAATGAGGTGTCTAATGTTACACTGATACAAAGCAATGAAAAGATTGTATAAAGGAAGAATGTGTTTATTTCTCCTTCACCTACTCAAAATATATATTACCTGATATAGTGGTGTTATAGCATGTGGATGAGGCAACCTTGGGCACTGAAGAGCATTAAGCTGTAAAACTATCCACAGTAACATCACTTGAGCTCTGCTCAGGGGCAGGGGCAAGGGTGGCCTTCACTTGGCTTTGTATTTCTTGTAGATGTCCAGGAACTCCTGCACATCTTCTGGAGACCCCATGATGACTGGTGCCTTCTGGTGGATCTCAGTGGGAATGATGTCTAATATATTTTCCTTCCCTGTGGTGGCGATTCCACCGGCCTTCTCCATGATGTAAGCTATGGGAATGCACTCATACAGCAGCCGCAACTGGAAAACAAGACCAGAGGCACCAAGGTCCTCAGCCAGAAGGCTGGACCATCAGGCGCTTCTTCTTTCTTAGAGGATATTTTCTTTATTTACATTTCAAATGTTCTAATGAAATGTACATTTCAATTCCCTTTCCAGCTCTCCTCTCCCAAACCCCCATCCCATCCCCAGCCTCTATGAGGGTACTTCCCCACCCACCCACTCCTGCCTTCCTGCCCTGGCCTTCCCCTACACTGGGGCATGGAACTCCCTCTGGCCCAAGGGCCATTCCTCCCACTTACATCCAACAATGCTATCCTCTGCCACATATATGGCTGGAGCCATGGGTCACTCCATGTGTACTCTTTGGGGGAGCTTGTTCTAATGTAAAGCTCTGCCTAGAAGCTAGTGGGGATTTCCATGGTCTCTCTCTCTCTCTCTCTCTCTCTCTCTCTCTCTCTCTCTCTCTCTCTGCTTTTGAATTAGAAATGTTCTCTTGTGCCCCAGAATGCATCTGAGACAAAAATCATTAGGTAGTATGGTTGAATGAAACCATTCATGGAGCCAGAGCCTAGCCAGCCACCTGAGGAACACATGAGGCAGACCACCTGGAGTTGGGTCAGACATTTTGGCAGCACTAACAGCTCCCAACTCTTTACAGCCAGAGACTGGACTTAATGAGTGATTCCGTGTGTGCTGGATGGAGCTCCGTCTCTTCTAAAAGCATTTTTCAAATCCACAGTGGTATCTGGCTGCAGACATCTGGAGGGCAGACTGGCCCCTCCAAACAGTGGGCCATTGTCTCCAGCCCTGTGCATTCCTCATGGAAACCTCTTAATGCTCCAGGGTTGAGATTTTGCCTGCCATATATCTTGGTGTTTGCTTTTGAATATTAATTTTTTTATTGAGCACATTTTCACGCAGTTGGCCTACAGAGCAGACCGGCTGTGCCGGAGCTTCCTGAGTCTGCTTCCATATGGGAATCAGGGCCAGACTTGAAAGCCTGGGAGAGGGGGGAGCACCTCCACATTTCTATCGAAGAAAGGGAAAGTGAGTCTTGAGTGACTTGAGGAAAGTGTGATAGAGAGCAAGCTGGCTGTACACTTCTGGGCTACTGATGTGACTTTTAGTGAAACACACACCACACACAAGCCACGAGCAGATCCATCAGACCCTCAGTCTCAGTTCCTGACATCTTAAGGGCACTGCTCCTCCTAGTTCTTCTTTCATTAAAAAAAAAAAAACAAAACAAGAGGTGCTGGGGATGTAGCTCAGTTGCTAAGAGTGCCTGTCTCGAATGTGCAAAGCCCTGAATTTGATCCTTAGTACTGTGTAGAACCCAGCGTGGTGGTTCATGCCACCTAGCCTTCAGGAGGTGGGAGGAGGAAGATTAGGAGTTCAAGGTCACCCTTGGCTACATAGAAAGTTCAAGACCATCCTGAGCCACAGGAAACTGTTAGAGAGAGAGAGAGAGAGAGAGAGAGAGAGAGAGAGAGAGAGAGAGAGAGAGAGAGAGAGAGAGAGAGAGAGAGAGAGAGAGAGAGAAGGAAGGAGGAAGGAAGGGAAGAAGGAAGAAGGGAGAGAGGCACAGAGAAGGGGGGTGGGTGGCAAAGGGGACAGAATATCTGAAAAGGAAGCATTTTGTTGCCTTGTGTGGAGAAGAATCTCCCCCAGCCAGCATTAGAAGGCACACTAGCCTTGTGAGCTGCTGGGATCTGGGCCATAATACCACCAATGCAGGCAGTAGAAAATCTACCTGGAAGCTCTGAGTTTCCCCATAGCCCTGTCCCTCATCAGGCAACATCACTTTCCAAGTAGCAAATGCCAAGCTCATTAGCTACATCTATTTTGGGCCTTTTGGGAGCCATCAAAGCACACCCCTCCCTCTCTGCAGTACATATTTGATTTTCTGTCTTGGTAATGAGAGAAGGCTATTTCATTTCCCTTTGTGAATGGAACTCATTCTGCCCAAGCCAAACCTGTGCCCCTGGAAGTTCTGGGCACTTTTAGTGCCCCCGCTGGATCTCCATTAATTCTCTTTTGCCATTGCCTTGGCAGGGCCCTCATGGGATATCAGTTGATACAATCTGGGCCTTGCCTAACATCTAGAGACTATGTCTCTAGCAGACGTCTTAGCAACCACAGGAATGAATGCTCATCAGTCCCAAGACCTCTCTTTCCTAATGAAGTCAAATCCCTCAGGCTGAAAATGAAATCCACTGCCTCTCTCTCACTTCCTGGGGG
>NW_022196913.1:67676896-67680042 GCF_008632895.1 Mastomys coucha
TGAACATACCTTTCCGCTTGGGTTTTTCTTGTTGGCGGGGTATATAAAGATCCCTCCATACACCAGAGTGCGGTGAATATCAGCCACCATGGATCCCACATACCGGGCACCATAGGGAGCTGAACCATCCTAAGGTTGACAAGAGCAAAAGATTATGGCTGTGGAAGACAAGAGGCACACTCCTCATATGCCAATGCTTACTCTGCTCCACAGCTACTCCTCATATCCCAATGCTTACTCTGCTCCACAGCTACTTACCAAGGACCTACACATGCTCACACTGAGCTGGGATAAGACATGAAATGAAAATCCCATTCCAGAGAAGAAGGGAAGTTATGCGGACAAGGCCTACTGAGTGTCTCCCAGTGGGTCACGTTTCTGGCAGTAGCTTCCAAGGACAGTGTGGTTGGTCCCGGCTATGGGGTTGGAACAGGCAATATGAAAGCTTTAACTTGAAGGTTGACAAGAATTTTGTCAAGCTAAAGAACCGGGCAAGTGAAAAGCTGTATGCTTTGTGGGAGAGGACTCAGTACAAGCCATGACTTAACAGCAGAGAGGTAAGGGCTGTTGCCATAGGGCCTGCTGGCATGCATGTGTGTGGAGGATTGTGCTTGGGAAAGAAGAGAAACCCTTATTAGAGAGGAAGCCTGGGGCTCTCTCTGAGGACTCTGAATGCCATTTTAATATGTGGAATGTATCCTCTGAAAAGAGTATCAATGGTAAGGCAGAATCAGACACTCCTGTGGAGCTTCTGGACATATCAGCCATTTTTCGTCTTCATATTCCTTCATAACTAGTAACATCTGTAATGAGATACCAAAGTAGATGCTGTCCATCATATGTGTGTGTGTGTGTTTGTCTGTCTGTGTATGTGTGCTTATGAGTGTGTGTTTGGTGGTGTGCATGCAGGTATGTATGCACGTTTCTATATGCAAGGGATTATGGGAATGTAAATGCATGTGGAAGCAAGAGATTGATGTCTCTAGTGTCGTCCTTCATTACTCTCCACTCTAGATACTGAGACAGGGTTCTTCACATAAAGCCAAAACTTGATGACTGAGTGTTCCTAGTTTGCTGCTTGCTCAGGAGATCGCATCTCTCCCTCCCCACACTGGTATTACAGGCAGGCCTCCTGAAAGCTGGACCCGGGGGTGGGGGGGGACAATCTCCTGTCCCCATGCTGGTGAAGCACGCAGTTTACCCACTGAGCCATCTCCCTTGCCTGACACTGACCATCCTGATACAACAAACAGAAATCCTCCAAGGCGTAGGCCTGAAGGTACAAACCCCACATAGTAGGTGCTTGGGTGCCAGGGGCCCCCAAAATAGGGATGTTTTATTGTTGTAAAGGAGCTCATATCTGGCTGATTTTATTGTCCAGATTTTGATATGCTGAGAGATAAAAATGAAATAATACTCGGGTTTTGATGTCTCTGAGCAAGCTTTCCAGAACCAGCATCTAGGGCTCCATGGTTCCCACCTCTCTCTCCTTCATCTCCAGGATAAAATTCACATAGGTAGATTTTCTCATAGACGAGTCCAGACCCTTCGCAATGGCAAGTGTCTCTTTTGTTCTCAAGGACACTCCTCCTAGGGCTGAACACCCTACCAGTCCCACCTGCCATCTCACTCACCGAAGGGAACTTTTTCCTCTGGACATACTCGTTGATGGCAGGGTCAAAGTCCTTGGCATAACCCTCATTAAGGCTGTAGATATTGCCTTTCTTCTTGATCTTCACATTTCTGTCCACCATAATGAATTCTCCAATGGACTTTGAAACAAAGGAGAAAGGTAGATAGATGCCCAGTAAGCTCCCCTGGGCATGAACAATGCATGGGACATGACCACACTTCATCCCAGTGCACAGTGAATGCAGCCAAAGGCTCCAGTGATGAGAAGAATGAAGAGAGTAAGAGAGTGCCAATGTCAACATGGTGATACAGGATTCAAGAGTGCAAATGATTTCTACAAAGGCCAGACATGGGAGAACACAACTCTTATCCCAATACAAGAGAGGTTGAAGCAAGAGGATGAGGAGTTTACGGTCAACCTGGGGTACATTTTGAGACCCTGCCTCCAACATCATAGATGGGGGAGGGACTCATGAGGCCCCACCCTTCCACAAAGGACAATTATCAGTTAATGTTTCGAGGGTCATTTTCCTCATTGTTATGGTCACTGATAAGTTGCCCATGCCCCTATAAACAGCCCTGCCAATGCCTGATGCCCATACATGCAACCCTATATAAGCTCACATACATACACACACACACACACACACACACACACACACACACACACACACACATGAGATGTGATAGTAGGAGAGGAGAGGATTGGCTATCAAGGGAAAGAGAATATCTAGGGGATGAAACTGTCAAAAATCTATTATATACATAAAAACCTGCTAAGATACAGGAATGAAAGGTGAAATAGATACACAGAGAAACCCTGTCTCGAAAAACCAAAAAAAAAAAAAAAAAGGTGAAATAGAAAAGTAGATCAGTGCTAACAATGAATAAATAAATGTGAGGATAAGACTCATTACTGGACATTCAGAGGGGTGTTGAGGCTGGGGAGGACTGAGGACGAGGAGGGGAGTTAATCAAGATCAGAGTGCATCACTACAAGTGAGTTTTGCTTTTTAACTTTTGTGCCTTCTGGTTTCTATTTCTAGAAATCTGGGCCACAAACTTACAGGACTATTTTTGTATAGTCAGGAAGACAAAAATAAATATCTCCGCCTAAGACATCTGAAAAAGGAAACTATCTCACGTCAAGCAGCTGGAGCTACCTGCAGAGCTCAGGTACCTGTGCTCCCCAGGCAGCCATCTTGGTACCCAGCCTGAGAACCCAGTAGGGGAAGGAGAGTCTCCTACATATGAAGACAGGAGCTATAGGAGCTCAGTGAAAGCTGAAGCCTGCTAGAAACCCACTTGCAGCCACAGGTGAGTCTCAAGCTGTCAGCTTGTCCTTGCAGGGGAGACAGAAGGAAGGGACAAGTGCTTAGCATCTCTCTGGAGTAGCCTTGCCTCCATCAGGCCAAAGAGCAAGCAAAAGGAGCCCTGGCAATCAGCAAGGGAGCATTCCAGCTGCTGCACTGATCCAGCAAACATCTGTATGTGGGGAGGGAGGGAGGAAGGGA
>NW_022196913.1:67680052-67689643 GCF_008632895.1 Mastomys coucha
AGAGGGAGGGAGGGAGGGAGGAAGGGAGGGAGGGAAGGAGGAAAGGAGGAAAGGAAGCTCCCGAATACCCAGAACAACCTACCCGTTCACAAGCCTATATGCGACCAGCAGTCAAGAGACTGATCACCGCCCCCCCCTCAAATGTCTGTCAACTCAAAAGTAAGACAGAGGGCACAGAGCTCATCTGAGGGACTGGACAATCTGGACAGGTGACACTTTGGCAGACAGCACTGCTTTCAGACGCTGTACCCTTCTCTCAGATGAAAGATTAAAGGTCTAGGGCTGTGGACCTGCCCTGTTTGACCCTGGGGCCTTATGCAGAGATTTTTGACTTGTGCATTAACCTCCCCTCCAGTCTTAGTTTATTAATTAAGTGCCCCTGCTCCCAGGAAGGTGAAAGTGCAGTTTTGTTAAGCATGCACAGATCAAAGGTAGAGAGACCATGTTCTGATTTATAGCAGTTTGCCACACCCCAAGCAATCTCTCACCATGCTGCGCTTTGTACCTTGTGTGTATGGTTTTTGTTGTTTGTTTGTTTGTTTTGTTTTTAAGGAAAAAGAGAGGAGGGAGGTAGAGAGATGGTTCAGCACTTGCTGCTCTTTCAGAGGACTTGGGGTCAGTTCTCAGTATCCAGGTTGGGTCACACACACACACACACACACACACACACACTAGGTACAAGCTCAAAGCTACTAGCTAAGCACTCAGCCTGAGAGATGTCTGAGAGATGTCTCACCGGGTCCAGCATGAAGCTGTTGACACCACAATCCATGGCAAGGACCAACATGGTGGCACTGCCATAGAGTGCATAGCCAGCTGCCACCAGTTTCCGGCCTGGCTGCAGAGCATCCTTCTCAGAAGGCTCATCAGTACTTGTCTAAAGCAAAGGAGAAAACAAAGACATGTTTTCAGTTTGTTTCCTGGTCCTTTTTTCCAGCTCAACCACCAACAGGATGCATGACGGTTTATTCCCCTAATGCAATGGTTCTCAACCTTCCTAATGCTAAGATCCATTAATAACAGTTCATGTTGTGACACCCTTAACCACAACATTATTTCCATTGCTGCTTCATAACTGTAATTTTTCTCCGGTTGTGAATCATAATATAAATATCTGATGTGCAACCCCCAAGGGGGTCAAGACCCACTGGTTGAGATCTACTGTTTTCATGAAAGCTACTGATATCCCAGGCCATACACTAGCAGCATTCGGATTGCAATAGGCTTCCTGAGCCGGGCAGTGGTGATGCATGCCTTTAATCCCAGCACTTGGGAGGCAGAGGCAGGTGGATTTCTGAGTTCAAGGCCAGCCTGGTCTACAAAGTGAGTTCCAGGACAGCCAGGGCTACACAGAGAAACCTTGTCTCAAAAACAAAAACAAAAACAAAACAAAAACAAAAAAAAGCAATAGGCTTCCTGAAGAGCCCAGAATCCTGCATCAGGATCTTTCTTTCCAGTCAACAGCTTCTTAACATCTTCCTAATTTGATATTCCCTCGTATCTCCATTATCACTTCCAAAAAGCAACACACATTCTTGCCAGCTCTATAAACGTAACCTGATTACAGGCCCTAGTACCTTTCACCTGCCTTTTCCATCTTTTATTTAAACAGATTAGCAAAGGTCTGTAGGGCCGAGTGTCTCATGAGAAAATCAATTCTAGGAGCTGTTGTCAATTGAAACATGCTCACTGAGCACTATGGTCAGTTACTGCCAAGGCAGAGAAATTCTCGGAACCATAGTTTGTAGCATCTCTCTGGAGTCATCAGAGGACAAGCTAGATGCTGTTGACATTTTCTCCCATTTTAAAGCTGCTCTCACAGAACTTGAGAGGGAACGGAGGTTACCAGAGGCTGGGAAGGAAAAGAAAATTTGGTTTTTTTTGTTTGTTTGTTTTGTTAGTTGGTTTATTGAAGGCTTTTCTCTCACGAGGGTAAGCAACCATTCCTTTTACAGTTCCATTCTTGGTTGTGCGACCCAAATACTCTTTGGTTCTGCCAGTTACTAGAGGAAGACTAGACTGAGAGAGAGGTGGGTCATCTCCAGTGAGAAGACTTGTTTGGCTTGCTCTCTGAATGGTATGAAAAGAACTTTTGAGAAAAGCTTTCGGCTTAAAGAAGAAAACAGTGGGGCAGGTTGGGCTGGTTTGGGGAGGTTGTCACAATATAGGCCTTGTCATCTTTTGTAAAGAGAGAGATAGCTGAAAGAGGGAAATGGCCTCTCTGTCCACCAGCATTCTACCACTGTATCCTAGCAGTTTTGTGGATCTTCCTTGCACAGTATATGCAGGCAATGAGACTTTGCTGCAAATCCATTCAACTCCCACAGCTTAATGTCCCATGTTTATTTTCTGATCAAAGCCAGGGGCTTTGTACACTTCACTTTACCTTTCTGTAAATGCCAAAAATGGTTCCGATGGACACAAGGCAGTCAATGTTGGATGAGCCATCGAGGGGATCAAAACAGACAACATATTTGCCCTGGGTAAAAAAAAAAAAGGCAAAGAAGGTGAGTGTGCATTGAATGGACTCTAAAGGACAAGGTGGGTAACACGGTCTTACTTATATTCTGTTGAGGAGTATGAGAAGATGGATGAACAGACAGACAGACACACAGACAGGGGGAGAAAATATCATTTAGAATACAAAGTAGAGAGTGATAGAAGACAGAAAATGAAATCATTGCTTCCTACACCACTGATATAACTGAGTCATATTTAGTTTGAGAGTGTCCTGGCAGCCCCAAAGGAAAGAAGCAAAACAGAATTAGTCTTCTGTTTCTTACTTTTAAGGCCTCAGAGCATAGGAAGCCATTCTTAGCACTTAGGTTTATAAGACATTGGCCACTCACATTTGGTAGAGACTACTTGTAGAGAGACTTTCTTATAAGCCTCACCTGTCAATAAAGAAGCCAATGGCCAATGAGCTGAGGCAGGAAACAGAAGGTGGGACACTAGCAGGAAATAATAAGAAATAAAAGAGGGGAGAGCTGAGAGAGGAGAAGGGAGATGGACATAAACCAGCAGGGAGATGCATTTGAAGAGACACTGAGGGAAACACTGAGAGAGATGCTGAGGGAGACACTGAGAGAGATGCTGAGGAGACTGAGAAGGAAAAAGTGGGCCAGGACTGAAGCAGAGGTAACCAACAAAGTTGTGGGCACAGAGTAATTTAAATGGCTAAATAACTTATCAGCTAGTCAGGAAATGAGCCAAAGCCTAGGAATTTATTAATAAATATCTAATCTCAGAGTCATCATTCCAGCAGCAGGAATTGGGAGAGAAAAAATAGACTTAAAATTATTATAAACGGCACCCTACAAATGGCAACATTTGTAAATATATTCTATCCGTTTTTCCTTCCCAGACTCTGAGATTAATTGCTTATTATTAAATGCCTTGGCCATAAGCTTTGGCTCATCCCCTAACTAGCTCATAGCTTATTTAACCATTTAAACTATTCTATGTCTACCACATGCTTAGTTACCTCTCCTTTAACCCCGGCCCACTTCTTCCTTCTCATCTTCCTGGGTTCATTTCATTTATCTGCTGGTTTCCGTCTCCTCAGTCCATTTCCTGTCTCATCTCTCCCAGCAGCTCTCTTTTATCTCTTACTTTTTCCCAGAATCCTCTCTTCCTGCCAGTGTCCCACCTCTTATTTCCTGCCTCAGCTCATTGGCCACTGGCTTTTTTATTGACTCTCTCTATGGATAGTCTAGACTGTCATGCACAGATTTCTCAACAAAATCCCCGATACTACTACTGAAGAGAATGGCCCTCTGCTGTGGTATCACTCGGGCTGGCCACCGACAGCTCGTTGAACAGGCTCTTTCAGTGGCACTACAGTAAGAGTGTGCAGGCAGGCCAGACCAAACATTTATACTACTAAGTTCTCTAAGTTCAACAAGTTGGAGACATTTTTCAAGGGAGTCAGTTTACCAGCTCATCACTGGGACATTCTTATCTCCAATTTAGCTTCTTTCAATGTGGAGAGGTATTTATTGCTCTCCCAGAGTCAGGGGACTCCCTCATTGCCTGTTCTTAACAAGTCATTTCCATGGACGCAGGAAACTGTAGACTGGAAAATGAGACAGCAGCCACTGTGATGGCATGTCACCAGGGGAGGCGGGTAGGGGTAGGGGGCAGTGCTTGAGAATTGGCCAACACTGCGGAGAAGAATGGGGACTTCTGAGGCATGTAGTGATGTTTTACAAGGGCTGTCTGGCTTCTGCCTCTTAAGAAGGCAAGTTGAACATTTAATCTGATTTTCCTTCCAGTTCTACTCTTCTGTGCCCTCAATTCGTCTTGTTGGGGGAAAGACAGACAGTATGACTAGCTGTCTTACAGGAGCCAAATAAAGTCTGCCCTGTAGCATGCCACGTTCAAATTTCCCCAGGGTCAGGGCTGGCCAGATGGCTCAATGGGTTAAGAGCACCGACTGCTCTTCCGAAGGTCCAGAGTTCAAATCCCAGCAATCACATGGTGGCTCACAACCACCCATAATGAGATCTGACGCCCTCTTCTGGTTTATCTGAAGACAGCTACAGTGTACTTACATATAATAAATAAATCTTTAAAAAAAAAAAAATTCCCGGGGTCTCTCTGCAGTGTTGAGCATGTCCCCAGGCAGCATGTTTATCACTGAGTCCTACCAATGCTGAATCCTAGATGCTGAGGCATACAGACTACTGCTTGTTCTCTGCCCACAAGGCAATCTGAGTACCAGAGAATCCCAGAGATGGAAAAATGGAGGCAGCTCAGCTTGGCGGTGGGTCTAGCATGAAGGCTGGAGATTGGTTATGATGAAGAGTAATGATTCCTAAACACAGCAGTGATGGAGACACACCCTGGAGAGATGGGGAGAGCAGGATCAATGGAACCTCTGGGACCACGGTAAGAGGAGAGGTTTGGGGATGGGACAGTAGGAAGACAGAACAGAGAGGGGACTTGGTAATCACTAGAAATCTAGCTTAAAGATGTGAATAAAATCTTCCATGAAGCCGAGAAGGAAAATGGCCACATGCAAACCTTCAGAGGGGTAAACACAGACCTACCCTCTTCTCAGGTTCTATTATGATAGCATTTGTGTCTTCTTCAGACACAAGAACGCAGGTAGCATAGGACGACTTCAGCATATTGACCACCAGGTCATTGGAAAGTATGTCCAGCTTTTTCACTTGATCCCCAGTCACATTGGTTGAACCAGCGATACCGTAGCTAGAGGGAAGAAAAAACACAGAAAATAAGCCAAGGCCACCAGAGCCTCACTGAGAGAGCAACCATGAATGGATCTGGAAGGAAGGAAAGAAAGCAGACTTGCTAGGCATGCCTGGTTCAGCCAGTCAGTCTTTGCAGAATTCCTAGAACCCAAGACTTTCATCCAGAATGCCGTCTGGCCTGTTTGAATGCAGGGGAGGCAGGTGGTCATCAATGAAGGTTGAAGAAAGACACAGAAAGGAGGCGCAGGACACAGAGCGGATGTGAGGGTTCAGCCAAAGAGCTGGAAGTGGGCAGGGGCATGGTGGCACCCTGAGATGTCTATTGTATTTCCTAGGATCTCGATGTCATTGCTTCCGTGACTGATTCCTTCAACTGTTTTGTTTTTTTTTGTTTTTGTTTTTGTTTTTGTTTTTTGTTTGTTTTGGGGGGGTTGTTTGTTTGTTTGTTTTGTTTTGTTTTTTCAAGACAGGGTTTCTCTGTGTATCCCTGGCTGTCCTGGAACTCACTCTTTAGACCAGGCTGGCCTCGAACTCAGAAATCCGCCTGCCTCTGCCTCCCAAGTGCTGGGACTAAAGGCGTGCACCACCACCGCCCGGCTTTCTTTTTTTTTTTTTTTTTCTCTTTTAGACAAGGCCTTAAAAACCCTTGCTGGCCTCTATATAACCAAATATGACCTTGAACTTCTGGTCTTCCTGTTTTCACCTCCACGCCCAGACTACAGGAACTGAGGACAGAATCCAGGGCTTTGTGCACATTAAGCAAGCACTCGGCCAACTGAGCTACAGCCCTAGCCCCTTGCTTCAACTGCTGAGAATATACCCCCAGCCCCCAAACCTAAACTGCTTCTGTATGGCTTGGCAAAGGACAGCCCAATCTAGAAATGACCAAACAAGAGGCGCAGCTGTCTCATTTGTCAGCATCAACCACCGTAGCTGTCACTCTCTTCTAGACTGGAAAAGAATCCTGCCCTCTAGCCCCACTCCACCTCTTTGCTTCTGCCTCGTCTCTTCTGCTTCACTAAGACCAAGCAGCCCATAACCTGGCAGCCTGTCTCTGGCTTTGGGCCTCTTTCTACACTATCTCTTTCTGAGCTCAACTGCAAAGCCCACACTGGTGGAGGAGGGTGTCTGGACACTTGCTGGGGATCAACATCCCTGGTGCTTCTCCTTCACTGGCCCCATACTGACAGTTTTTCTCTCTAGATTGAAGTTGCCACCATAGTGGCCACTGTTAAATCAGAAGGAAGACGGTACTGATAGGCGAAGACAGAGCATAAAGATGCCAACAGCAGCCCCCCAGTGCAAACCTCAGCTCTGTGAATCCCTGGTCTCTGAGTCTCCCTCTTCCCTTTGTATACAGGGGGAGTGGCAACTCCCATGTGAGGCTACCATTATAAAAGAGAGGAGGGGGGAGAGGGAGAGAGGAGAGAACTCAGTACAGCCCTTGGCACCTCAGGGGTACAGATGGAAACAATTCTGGGGAGCCTGAAAACTTGGGGCAGAGTAGATGAAAGCCCAAGGCAAAGGATTTGGATTTGGGCACGGCAGACAGGTATCTTGTTGCAGTTTATCACAACTATGTGGGGAATCTAAAGCAGTACTGAGCTTCCAATGAGATGGAAGGTACAAACACAGTACCGGCTTTGACAAGAACCCTTTTGTCCACACCAGCTCGCTGGTGGATGACGACAGAGTGCCTGGGAAAAGGAGACTCGGCTGGTAAGACAAAAAAAAAAAAAAAAAAAAAAAAAAGTGTAAGAGGGCGGGGCCATCTTGCCACCTCACACTGGGTCCCACCTCTTAAAGGTACCGCGCTCCTCCATACAACTGGCCTACTGAGGGCTCGGTTCCTGGCACGTGATCCCTTGAAATTTACACCACAGCAAGGTGAGTTTGTGGAGGGGAATGGACCTCCTTCCCACGGGCCCCAGCCCCACCTATTCCTTTTACCCCAGTGCATTCTACTTAAAAGCCCTGAGCCTTCCTAAAATCTACAAATAACTTCCTGGGAACCCTACTGTGCTAGGGCAGCATTGCTGAACAGAGCAGACCGGACTCCTGACCTTAAGGAGCTTGATATTGCAGAGAGAAAAGACAAACAAGAAAATGGCTGTTTCCAAATGAATGTGATAGGTGAGAGAGGGGCTACAGGTGGATGTCAGGTAGCAGGTGGGTAATTAATTTAGATGGTCAGAAAGGCACTCAATGCCAGGCTTCCAGCTGCATGCACTTTAGAGTGGTTTGTTGGTTGTTTTGGTTGTTTTATTTTTTGTTTTTGAAAGAGAAGATATTCCAAATCCCTAAGGCAGCCTGAAGCAGTCAGCAATGACTACGAAGCAAAGGCATGTAAGCAATTCAGAGGAAATAGTCCATTTTTTCTAGAAGAAAGGGGCTGTGTGCTGTATAAACATCTGTAGAAGCAGCCTTTTAAAACTTCTGACATATTTCTCTTATGACTGGATCCTGAGATGTGGTAAAGACAGTGGCTACTCAACTCATTTTTCTGAGCCTTCATCTTCAACGTGTGAGCAGACCATAAATAACAACGGGAGCCTGGAACTGTGCACTTTGCCTGGGCTCTGAGAGGTTACAGTAGTGTCAACTGAGGGGGCTTAAAAAGTCAAGCTCATACTCTGCACTTGCTCCGGGATCTTAAAGGGCATGACCCTGGGGTCAAGAAGGAGCCAGTGTGCAGGCAGCCAAGAGTCACAGAGGCTTGCTGCCTGTCCATGGAGAGACGCTTTCAGTCCAAATAATACCCCACAGGGTTTCTCCACTGCATTGAGGTACCAGTCTCACACAACACCTTCAGCTTAGTGCAGTGGCCACCAGGTGACACTGCTCCTCCACCAGAGCTCTTCTTGGTCCCCCAGTGAGGGTCTGTGTCTTCCAGAAACCTCTAAACTCAAAGGTGCACTGTACAACTTCTGTAAGAAGTTCTTCTGCTTAGATACCCCATAAGAAAACACAGCAACATGACTTGAAGGTAGACACTGCGCTCAGGAGAGTACATTTCCAGTTGCCAGACAATAATACTGCCATGGTAACAGGAGCAATGGGTGGGTCATAGCTGAGTTAAGTTTTGCCTCAGGGCCCAGAGCCTAAGTGAGCCTGGCCTCTATTCCTTTCTACTGTACACAGCATTACTCTAGCCAGGGAGGTAAGGTCGGAGTAAGGCAGTCCTTGTCACACTCTAGAAAGGCTGTGGTGGAGGAATAACTGGCCAGGGAAAGGCCAGAAGTCAAGACTTTCTTAGGTTTGACAGAGGAAAAAATAAACCCTTAAAAATACTCCCAAAGGGAGTTGGAGCTCAGCAGTTAAGAGCACTGACTGCTCTGCCAGAGGTCCTGAGTTCAATTCCCAGCAACCACATGGTGGCTCACAACCATCTGTAATGGGATGTATGTCTAAAGACAGTGACAGTGTACTCACATAAAATAAATAAATAAATAAATAAATAAATCAAGATGACTCAGCAGGTAAAGGAAGTTTTGCCAACACTAACAACCTGAGGAAAGAACTGACCCCTGCAAGTTGTTCTCTGTCTTCCACACTCATGCCAAACATGCACACATTTATGATACATGCAAATACACACTAAATAAATAAGCCCTGGCGGGGCCAGAGTGAGCAGGGCCGGCAGAGGTCCTGAGTTCAATTCCCAGCAGCCACACACACATGATGGCTCACGGTCATCTGTACAGCTACAGTGTACTCATACACATAAAATAAATAAAAATAAACCTTTTAAAAATAAATAAATAAGTCCTGGAGGAAGAACTGAAGAACACATTGTATCAGCTATTTGCTAGTAGTTGTAGTACATTGTATCAGCTACATGCTCATAGTTGTAACCAAACTCCTGCAAGAAATAGTTTAAGAAGAAAGTTCAGAGCCTGGCGGTGATGGCACGCGCCTTTAGTCCCAGCGCCTGGGAAGCAGAGGCAGGCAGATTTCTGAGTTCGAGGCCAACCTGGTCTACAGAGTGAGTTCCAGGACAGCCAGGGCTACACAGAGAAACCCTGTCTCAAAAAAACAAAACAAAACAAAAAACAAAAACAAAAAAGAAGAAGAAAGTTCAGCCCTTGGGTGCTTGGTACAGTGCTTGCCATGGCCTGAGCAGAGCATCCTGGCAGCAGGAACATGTGACTTTGCACTACAGGTCAAGGGAACGGGGAGCAGAGGAGCACCCGCTCTCAGCTGGCTTTGTCTCTGTCCACCTAGGCCCTGGCCCACAGGATGATGCCATCCACACCTCGCTTGACTTAACAATTCTGGAAATGTCTTCCCCAACACCTCACCAATCCCCTCCACTTCTAGGTCTAGCTAGGCTGACAATGAAAATCGCCCATCATTCAGGTGTTGAAAGTGGCGG
>NW_022196913.1:67689653-67701893 GCF_008632895.1 Mastomys coucha
GGGGGGGGAGGTTGGAGGTAAGAATGGAAATGGACTGGAGGCATCTCTGCGACTAGCTGGCAGCCTGGGACTGGAGAGTCTATTGGGGGGGGTAGCTGAAATTCCTACCAGAAGTGGATATAGACTGAAGTGGCCACCTCCTGTAGCCAAGCAGGACTTCCAGAGGAGGGAGAGGGACAGCAATCCACCCACAAAACCTTCAACCCAAAATCTGTCTTGCCTACAAGATGTGCAGGGATAAAGATGGAGCAAAGACTGAGGGAACGGCCAACCAGTGACTACCCCAACTTGAGACCCATCCCATGTGACAGAGCCAACCCCTGACACTATTAATGGTCCTCTGCTATGCTTGCAGACAGAAGCCTAGCATAACTGCCTTCTGAAAGGCTTCATCCAACAGCGGATGGAAACAGATGCAGAGGCCCAAAGCCAAATATCAGGCAGAGCTCAGGGAGTCTTGTACAAGACTGAGGAATAGAAATGAGCAAGTTGCAGGGGTCAAGGACACCACAAGAAGACTTGCAGAGTCAACTAACCTGGGCCAATGGGGGCTCACAGAGACTAAACCAACAACCAGGGAACTGGACATAGCTCCCCTACACATTTGTAGCAAATGTGCTGCTTGGTGTTCATTTAGGACCTCTAACAAGTGGAGTGGGGGCTGTCTTGGTCTCTGTTCCCTCCATGGGATCCCTTCCCCCTACCTAGACTGCATAGTTTAGAAGAGAATGTGTCTAGTCCTGCTAGAACTAGATGTCCCAAGGTGGAGTAGTACCCAGTTGGGGGTGGGGGCTCCCCCTTCTCTTAGAAGAGGAGGGAACAATGGCGGAGGTATTTGTAAGGGTGAGATTAGAAGGAGAGGTGGGAGGGGGTTGTGATAGGGATGTAAAGTAAATAAAAAATAAATTATTGGAAAAAGAAAGAAAATTATTTGTCACACATTTGGAGTTTATCTTCTCCACACAATTCCAGATCTGCACCCACACCCTCTCCTTTCAGAGTCTCTGCAGAGTGTTGGTCATCCTTCCTCGAGCATTGTAGGAGAAAGCAAGCAGCGGTCTCCACAGGTCTCGGAGCCTGTCTGACCTACTGAACCAGGAATTAGCTGTGACCTCTCAAGCTTCAGGCAGACTTCGGGAGGACTTGGGAGTGGGAGGGAGGGCCCTCCATGTTCTGCAGGGAGCTTCCACACCAGCATCCGTGAACAGGAGGGGATGTCACTAGCTGCCTTTGGTGGGATGAAGCCCCTTACACACCACTTGGCTCACTTTGGTTCTCTGGGACTAGATCAGGGTGGTAAATGAAGTTTTCCTGACCACAGAAGCTCTTCCTGAGGCCGGCTGCACCCTACCATAAATGATAGACACGTGAGCACAGAGAATGAAGATAGCTGTGCCGATGTGTCTAGGCTCAGCCCCTTCTGCAGCCCCCAGCATAACTCAAGTCAGTACCAGCAGCTTCCATGGGGCCATGGCTCCCTCTACTGCAGGGGAAGCTTGTCCTAATGGGAGTTGCTTCAGAAAAGAAAGGCAAAATCTCAAGCTGCTCTGCAGCTCTCTTTTGTTGTATCTCACAGGACAAACGTCAAAGCACAGTGGTTATGAAAGAGGAAATAGCTAGAGGCCTCCCTGGGAAGCAGTAGGCAGAACGCAAGAGGGTGGGGTGCCTGCCCAGGCCTGAGCACCACTGGCTAATGTGGGCAATAGAACGGAAATGCCCAACCCAGTCAAAGCCAACCTGCCTGCATACCGGAACCCTGAACCCTGAACCAGGGGTGCCAAGCTCATTAAATCTGCATTTCAGATGTGCGTGGATTATAGCTGGCATTCAAAGGTTTCAAACAAGGCCTGGGCATGTACTCAGCATGCTTTAGCTGAGTTTCTGAGTTCAAGCCCCAGGATACTTGCATATAGCCCACTCAAAGTTAGGACTCTGAGAAGATAACAGTAACCAACACAACACATGGACACATCTCTTTTGAAAGCTCTGTGTTGTGTCTTGACTGGCTGGGCCAGCCCAAGAAATACTCTCTGTGCAGGCTTCTTCCTGGGGAAGTGGCAATCTGCTTTGTTTCTGGTGAGATCGGGGCTTCAGGGGTGCAAGGTAAATTCTGAGGGAATTCAATTTACTAAAGGAACTGACCTTACACAGAACGGGCACACCTGAGAATCTACAGTTCTTGAGCCCGAACAACAGAGTATTTCCTTCAGTTCATATCCCTAACTTAGGGAACAAAACCAAAGTGCAGCACAGGAGGTGACATTCAAAGCTACAGGCTGGAACTCTAGATGACCAAGCTAATCCAATCCCAGCTCCACTGCATGCTTAGCAGCCCTGTTTAAGTCACATCACACCTCTGGTGTCTTGTCCTTCAACTGTAACATGGGGATACAGACATCAGCTTCATGGTACAGAGAGAGGGGGGACAATTAGTTGATAGGGGCCAAAGGCTCTAAATAATACCCCTGTTTAGACAGACATTTAAGAACTATTATCATCCTACTTCATCTCTGGTTCTGTCAACATTAGGACATCCATGCTAAGGAGCAGGTGAGGCCCTAGAAAAAAGTCAGTGGCACAAAGACCTGGGTTCAGATTCCCTATCTTCCTTCTACCAAGTATGTGATCCCTGTCAAATTTGTCTACAACTCCCTGGCTAAGCTCATCAATATAAACTTAGCCAGAAACGGGGAGCTTGACAGACCTGGTCTCCAGATGTCCCTTGGCATGTCTGACTCCCTAAAACGACAGCCAAGGTTGTGCTTAACAGATCCCCAGAGCATCTGCCAAACAAGTGTTTGTCAATGGGTGGGTGAGAGACCGGTTCTAAACCATTTTTGCAGACAGATTCTAAGAGGCCAGATGTGTGGCCAACCCAGGATTGTCATCCCAAGTAAATGGCATGAAGAAGAGAGCAGCTCCTGTGAGGTCCCGTGCCTTCACTGCGGCTCCATTGTAATCAGCTGCTCTTCAGCTCAAGCAGTTAGAGCCCAGGAAACGTGCCCTCAAGAGCCTTAGATCCCCAGAAACAGACATTCTCTTCCTGGACTCCATAGACTAAAACCAGCATTAAAAAGTGCTTTGTACCCAGGCGATGATGGCGCACGCCTTTAGTCCCAGCACTTGGGAGGCAGAGGCAGGCAGATTTCTGAGTTCGAGGTCAGCCTGGTCTACAGAGTGAGTTCCAGGACAGCCAGGGCTATACAGAGAAACCCTGTCTCGGAACCCTCCCTCCCCCAAAACAAGAAGTGCTTTGTAAATTTCATCTTTTACTTATACTGTCAAACTCAACATTTTACTCAAGCTTTTTTTCTTAATTTTTTTTTAATTTTAAGAATTATTTTATATATGTGAGCATACTGTAGCTATCTTCAGACATACCAGAAGAGAGCATCGATCCCATTACCGATGGTTATGAGCCACCATGTGGTTTCTGGGACTTGAACTCAGGTCCTCTGGAAGAGCAATCAGTGCTCTTAATCACTGAGCCATCTCTCCAGCCCTTTACTCAAGTTTTTAAAGATATAAACTATTTTAAATAATAGGAAATCGAATTGCTTAGAGTGTGAGTTAATTTGCTCAATATGTTTAAATCTTTTTGTTTTGTTTTTCGAGACAGGGTTTCTCTGTGCAGCCCTGGAACTCACTGTGTAGACCAGGTTGGCCCCGAACTCAGAAATCCACCTGCCTCTGCCTCCCAAGTGCTGGAATTAAAGGCGTGTGCCACCACACCCAGCTTTGTTTACATGTATACAACAAAATATGAACATATCTACAGCTCTTCCCCACATCCCCCAAATGATCCTTCTGACTTCTTCTTCTTCTTGTTATTATTATTATTATTATTATTATTATTATTATTACCATCTATTATTATTATTATTATTATTATTATTATTATTACTATTACCATCTAATCCAGTTAGTTCTGTGCTCATATGTTCACCGATGTGAAGCCATGCACTGGATCATGGGAATTTTACAGCCCACATTCTCCAAGTAAGAATAAGTGTCTCTCCCCTAGCAGATATCCATTGCTGACAGCTCCTCAGTGACGGGCAGGGCAGCGGATCTAGGCTGAATTTTGCTTGATCCTGTGTTGGGTCTTCTGGAGGGAACCACAGCTGCTGCAGGCTCATTATTCGATTCATGTCTGGACCGGTTCATTATTTGATACTATCTCATGTCTGGACCCTAGCTCTTCACAGCACTCCTTCCCATCCTCTGGAGCTTACATTCTGCTTGCCTTCTCTTTCAAGATTTTCCCTGAGCCTTGGAGGTAAGAGAATATAGATGCTCTCTCTGATCGGGACTGAGCACTCTCAGCAGTTTACCCAGGTCTGTATCTCTCCACAACTGCTCCAAAGAGAAGCTTCTTGGACCATGGCTGAGAGCACCCCAGGTCTGTCAGAGCCAGCAGTTGGGTTGTGGGTGGGAGGTATGTAGCCTAGGCTTGCTATATATTCCAGAGTAACCTCTAACTTCTGATCCCCCTGCCTCCATACTAGACAAGCACCTTACTCCTGAGCTTCCTTGAACAGCAAGAGTGAAACCAGGGCTGCCACGGCCCTATGAGACACTCTAGACTTTCCGATTGGCAGGCTATTTCCCTCCTTCGGGTGTCTATGCCAGAGCTGCCAGCAGTAGCATCTTTGGCAGCACACAAGTGGCCCACACTGGTTTTCAGAACACCCAACCAAGGACAACGGGAGAGAGATTATGGTTTAACTTATTCCTGAAGTCCTAGGTAAACCTACCTCTACCCTGTTATTCATTGATCCTGTGACAAAGGACCAACCATTCACTCGGTAGGGGAAAATCCTGGGGTTATTTGAGAAATACTTGGAAGAGGTGTCAGCCAAGCTCTTTCCAAGGTCACAAACTCAACCCTGTTCGTGCAGGCTGGAGACAGACAGATGCCAGGGTACGGGGCCAGTTCTGACCCTGCCCCGGAATGAGATTTACAGCGCACTCATGTCGTATGGTGCAGACAAACCAAGAAACAATGTGGGAATCTGCTGCTCTTCTCCGCAGTTTTGTGCCATAAATTCTGCCAACGTGCAGACAGGCATGAGCACACGTCAGCTGATGCGCAGTCCAAGCTTAGAGCTGGATTTCTTTATTGTTTCCCTCTGTCAAACAATGAAGAAGACCACATCTTTTAAAAAAAGAAATGTTTCTGGGAAGCTAGAGAGAGAGCTTGGTAATATGTTTGACACATGAGCAAAGCGTCTGAACTCAGTTCCTAGAACCCATGTTTTAAAAAGCAGAGCACGGTTGCATACAATTGTGATCTCGGTCCAGCGGAGGCAGAGACAGGCAGATCCCAGGTGCTCACTGGGCATCTTGCCTCACCTAACCAGTAAGTAAACCCCAGGCCAATGAGAAAGGCTGTCTCAACAAACAAGGCAGACAGCCTCTGAGAAACCGCAGCAAAGGTTTGGCCCTGACCGGCATGCAGGCACGCGCGCGCGCGCGCGCGCGCGCGCGCGCACACGCGCATGTGGGTGGCTGCAGAACCGAATGGAAGCGAAGCACAAACGAAACAGTTTACAGCAGAAATCGGTAAAAGTCTCCAGGAAAGCAATGAGAACATCTGGATGTGATTAGTAAGCTCCTTCATCTTCACAACTCTGAAGTGGAAGAGCAGCTGTCCTTACCTTACAATAGAAGAAGCTGAGGCTCTCAGACGCATCACCATCCACCCACCCATATCACCACCTAAATTAAATGGCAGCCCTGGGGATTTAAGCCTAGTTCCTTGTCTCTGAAGTGGGCTCTTGGGTTCTGCATCCCTCTGTTTTTCTAAACCCAGTCCTCATGTTCCCTTCCTCTTCCCCCTGCCTCGGGGCAATATGCCAAGGGGTCTAGATGCCCCCAGACTATGACTATTTATTTCTACAATAGCCTAAGTCAAGGCTTCCAAGATACCACATCCCCTCTCACTGCTCCCAAGCCTCTAAAAGAAGTCAACATTTCCTTGATTGCGTTCACAGTTTTGTATTGCCTCAGTCTTGGGCAGCATGATTCTACTCTCGTTTGTTAGACAGAACCAGCTCTTTGAAAGCAACCCTCATTGCCTTTGAGATCGAATGCACACCACACTCCTGCCATCTCCGCTACAAAAGCTTCGCTCCCTTCATCTTTTTCACCCATTTCCCACGTCTTCTCCCATTCTACACTCTTAGCCTTCCTTTCCCCAAGAACCTGACCTGGGCTGAATGAGATGCTGCCTCAAGATATATTATATATTTATACTATTATATCATTATATCAATCATATACTATATATCATACATCATTTAGTGTCACGTCATATGGAGCAGTGGAAATGACTACAGTGGCAACTGTGAGGTCGACTGAGGTAGAGCAGCAGCAGTGTGACCCATAGTTACACCTCTGCTGATCTCCCTGTGAGACAACAGGATTAAACCAGTCTTGGCGGGGTTCTTGCAGATCTTCAACCATCCCCTCCCTCTTGGTGAATGCTCTTCTAAGGCCGACTGGCAGCCATAATAAGCTCTTTACAGGCACACTGGCTCTCTATCCAACACATCAAAGCCCAAATGAGCCTAATTGAAAGGTCTGTCTTTGAGATCTCATCTGGCTCCTCGTGTTCCAACTGCATATCAACCTGTGAGTAATCAGATGCTTCCCTCAGCCGGCATCAACACCTACCTGCTCTACCACTGTAGTAGCCCTAATAGTGAGGACTTCCATGCCCACAAGCTACAGAGGGGTTCCATTACTCAGGAGATAGCAGCGGGTTAAAAGGAGGTGGTGGATAGTCACATCCTGCTGGCAGAGAATGTTCATTATATAGCTGGAGAAACACCTGGTAAGTATAGTGCCATATTATTTACTAGCTACATAGGAATGTATAAATGTATGTTCATATACACATTTACATGAGCATAAAAAAGTGTCTGAGAAGATAGCCAAGAAAAATTAACCATGGGTACCCCAGGAATTTGACCTGGGTGTGTGGGGGGGCTCGTTTTTCCTTCTTATCTTTTGAATGGCTTGCTGTTTTTGTCAGTGCAGCACCTTAAGGAATCTGGGATGACATTTTCAAAGCTGCGGCCATGACCATCTAGTCTAGTACACACTCTCTTCTGTTCCAAAATTAGCATCTTCTACCTAACCCCATTACCATTATCTGAGAGATGAGTTAAAAAGTGAGATTTCTTGAGGATGATTTGGGGTTTCTATGTCTCTCTGAGGTTGTGACAAGTACTGATGCATTTTTAAAATAATGTAAGAAATGGCAACTGTTGTTCTCACAAAGCCCCCAGTTCTGAGAGAGTTAAATCTTTGAGCTGTAAATGTAATATGGAGTATTTACCTGGACATTCTGGCTGAAAGGCTCCTTAGGGCTAAGAACAAAACAGTGAGGGACTCATCACCTCTAACATACCCGTCGCCAGCTTTCTCTAGCAAGGCCCAGCCCTGCTTGACATCTAAAAGTAAATGTCACCAGGTGTTTTATGCTTAAGGATTATTTCCACCAAGCCACATAGTAGAACCAGAGATTTTCAGAAATAAATGCATACATAGACAAATGCATACATAGGTCGCACTGTTGGAGGAACAAACATTTAAAAATCCATTTCAAAGGATTATATGTTCAAGTTAGCCTCAAAGGATTATATGTTCAAGTTAGCTACAAATCCTACATAGCAGTTCTGCATTGCTCGTAGGAAATACTTAAAAAGTATGATAAATGTTAAGAAAGTATACAGATAACTTGAGAACCTGGGTTCCATTCAGTTGTGTGAAAACCAGTTAGGTCCCAAACATGTGTTCAGGCCAGAACAAAGTACAAAAGTGTTTTGTAGTTTAAAACATGAAGGTGTTCTGAGACTCCATGTTTCTTCATTTGCTCCTACCTACAGTACAAACTGCAAACCATAGCATTAAAATCACCCACCATGCTAGGTGGTGTGCTTCAAGCCTTTAATCCCCACTTAGGAGGCAGAGGCAGGTAGATCTCTAAGTTTAAGGCCAGCCTGGTCTACTCACAGTGAGTTCCAAACAGTAGGAGCTGCATAGTGAGACCTTGTCTCTAACCCTAACCCTAATCCCTAGCATAGGAGGAGCTACATAGTGAAACCCTGTCTCAATAAATAAAATTCTTCTTCTTAATCATCACCATCAATCTACCACAGGGAACTTATTGGAAAAGCCTTTCTTATTGCTCCCAAAAGAGGGTCTGTATAAAAAGTCCCCAAATGGTTCAGGGAAAGGAGATCAGATCCTTGGCTTTATCAAAAGCAGTCTACTACTTCTGCTCTGTCTTTGAGCTCTTCAATAATTGGGCAAGAGCTGCTCCTAGCATTAATGCAAATAGGGAGAAGTTTTGGCGTTCAGGAGGTGAGTCCACAGCTGGCCCCAGAAAGAGGGAGCACCCGGAGTAACTGTGTGGGCAGCCTACATCGCTGAGCATCAGCTTCCTCCCAGACTGACAAATGATGGGATACTCTTTATGGGACTTGTCTAGGTTAAGGATGATACTGAATTAGAAACTGAATTCGGGACTGCAATTCCCAAAGAGAGTAACAGGAGTTAAAAGAGAAATGAGGTGCAAGATGCGGGCCGTAGTAGCACTTTCTCTCCCAGGCCCAGGTGGGCAGCTGATAAGTCATTCACTTTTACCATGAAGCTGGGAGGAGCAAAAAGGAGAGTTGAGACCAGAAGAGATCCGGCAGTTGTGCCCCAGAAGAAAGGGGAGTGACGGCTTGCTTGTAGCAGAGCAAGAGACCAGAATCTTAGGTGTCAGATGACCCCTGGCTACAAGCAGGGGTCCAGAGAAGCAGACCCCAGGCGCTCTAATGGACAAGACGCGGCAGCCAGAGGCCTAACTCACAGCTCTGCGATGCCTGCCTGGCGCACCGCTGACGAGATGGCTTTGATCGCGGTGCAGAGCGAATTCAGCAGCTGGGTCAACTCCCCCGTGCCCCGAGCTTTCCTGCCCTTCTCCGTGACGAAGCGGGTCACGGTGCTGATATCTGTTTCGAAGGGCCCACGGTCCACCATTGCTGCGGTCTGGCGCAGGTGCTGGCTAAAAGTGCAGGCAGGTGGAGCCCACAGGTGATAGTCACAGCGGGAGGACTGAAGGCCGTACAGCGTCTGCAGAAGCTCAATGAACTTGAGTCCTGGGGTAGTTTATAATCTCCAGGTCTCCGCCCCCTGTCCCAGGAAACACCCCCTTGCTCCTTTCCTCCACCAACGGCCGGTTCTGCACGCGGGCCAAGGTCCTCTTAGTCTCTCCTTCCCTCTGTTCCATGCACCCCCCCCCCAGATGCCACGCGGGCATCGCTACTTCCTCCTCGGTTGCCCCACCGCCCACCTTGCCTCTGGGCTACCTGCATGATGATCTCTTTCAATGTCCGCTATAACTTGCCAGAGAGGAAGGCATGATGGACTCCTCCTCCCGTTCCCCGCCCCCCACCAGTCCCACCCACCCACCTGCTTAAAATACAAAGCAAGTTCAGGGAGGTTGAGTAAATAGTTCAGGGAAAGCCAACGAACTTGAGCCCAAGGTGGCCTGGTTTCAGTTCCTACGCACTGCTTTCCCTAAACCATCACTGTCTCTTCTGACCCACCTCCTGGGAAATGGATTCTCCCATCCCCATCCACTCTGAATCCTTAATTGTTGCCGCAAAGTTTCTAGAGTTAACTGATGGGAACCTTGGTTTCCAAGTGTCTTCCACAGAGAATACTATTGCAGACACAAAAACTATTCTCTGAGATCAGGCAGTTCCGCAGCCAGCGTCCTTACCTGTTCCTATTCTAGCTGTCACAGTCATAGGCTGATTTGTAGAACAATTAATTACTGAGCAGGTAGTGTGCAGCAGAATACCTGCTTTCTTTGAGGCCAGAGCCCAAGGAGTACAAACTCCTGCCCTCCTTGAGTGTAGAGTTTAACAGACAGATAACAAAAAGAAACAAAAACAAACCATTGATCAGTTTACTACAGGAGCCACTTTGGCATCAGGGAATCATGAAAAGAGAAAGATAAATAGAGAATGCTGGGAAGAATAAACTGGGGTGTCAGGGAAAAGTTCACTGGGAAAGTAATATTTAAGCAAAAAGCTGAAGGATGTGAGTGAGGGAAGAGCCAGAGAGGACTTGTCTGTGGGACTGGTTAGCCAGTCAGGCTAGTGCAATCAGCTAGCACCAAGCTTATCAGAGACCATGTCTCAGAATAAGGTGGACAGTGGCCAACGAACAGCACCCAAAGCTCACATGTGTACCCGACAGGCACACTGACACCAGGAAAGAAAGGAGAACAGAGAGAGAAGGGTAATGTTATGACAGATTTCACAAACCAGAGCAAGACACTTATGGCTTCTAGTCATAGTGCTTGAAGAACCTCTGGAGGGTTTTAAGCTGGAAAGTGACAACTTGTTTTATTCTACATGATGTAGGAATAGACTGTAGAAGATCAAGAGCTGAAGCTGGGAGAGGTAGCAGCATGCCTTCCGTCTAGCCTGTTTGTGTCCCCTATCTGATGTATAAAGATTGCTACCAAACTACTTGTCAATCTCATCTATTCTTCATATGGGGTGGGCTTGAAGTTTCCTGCCCTGCCCTGCCCTGCCCTGGACCCACTGCCTCTTGGCATATCCTCCACTACCATCCCCCTTTTCTCAAATTCCTCTTCTTCACCTACCTGCCCCACCCTGTGCTCCAGTGACTCTTATTCTTAAGAAATTACCCTCTTGGGGGCTGGTGAGATAGCTAAGCAGGTAAGAGCACTGACTACTCTTCCAAAGGTCCTGAGTTCAAATCCCAGCAACCACATGGTGGCTCACAACCACCTGTAATGATATCTGACGCCCTCTTCTGGTGTGTCTGAAGTAGCTACAGTGTACTTATTTGTAATAATAAATAAATCTTTGGGCCAGAGCAAGCAGGGAGTGAGCCAGTGGGGCTGACTGGAGCAAGTAGAGGTCCTAACAGTCAATTCCCAACAACCAGATGAAGGCTCACAACTATCTGTACAGCTACAGTGTGTACTCATATACATAAAATAAATAAATCTTTTTTTAAAAAAAAAGAAATTACCCTCTCATCCCTGAAGACAATATTGAACAATCTGATGGTCACATCAGGGTGGGATGGAGGATGCTGGGCCATAATACAGTAGCAATAATGAGCTCAACAAAGAGATCTCTGAGGCTGAAATGACACTTCTAAGTTGGCTTCATTGGGGTGGTCAAGATGCTACACACCAGGCTCACATGTCATCCTTAGTAGGCTGCCCTGGGAGAAGACATGACACAGGATGGGTGACAGTCTCTGCCTTCAGTACTGTTTAACTCAGCAGTCCTAGAAGCTATAGAAGAAGTTGTCCTCCTTGAGGAACTAGGTGGCACCTGTAGTCCCCATTGTCATCACCACTATAGAGGCCTGGTTGTTTGTAGCTTCTGCCTGTCCTATGCTTTTCATATTCTCTTTCCAGACAGGGTTTCTCTGTGCAGCCCTGGTTGTCCTGGAACTCACTCTGTAGACCAGGCTGGCCTTGAACTCAGAAATCCACCTGCCTCTGCCTCCCAAGTGCTGGGATTAAAGGCGTGCACCGCCACCACCTGGCACTTTTCATATTCTCATATGCTACTCTTCCCCCACAAAGTTACACGTATGGCCACAGGCATTGCCAGATGGCTCCAGCAACTCAGCTTCTCCCTGATTGCAACTGGGACCTTCTCCACATTTCAGCCTGAGCTCTACTTCTCCAACCTCTCCCGGGTTACTGTCTTAGCAAAATGGCAGAATGTTGTGACCTTCAGGACAGCCCTTAAGGCTGTGGGAAAGAATGCTGAAAACAAGAGTTTTAAATTACACACTCCTCAACTATGCAAAATATAAGGATGCAATATGAACTATACAACCAGCTTCACAGGTCTAAAAGAACAGAGGCAGCTGTACTATGAGCCAGCCTGTCAGAAAAATACTAAGGAAGGAGATAAAGAATTTAGGGAGTGGTGATCACAGGGCAAGAACCCACCCAGCTAAGATTTTTGTGCTTACAAAGGCAGGCAGATTCCTGAGTTCAAGGTCAGCCTGGGACTAGGTGAGTGTAGGTCCAGGCATGGTCAGAATGATAATCTCAGGACAGGATCTCACTCAGCTAAATTTACAAAGGCAGGCAGATCTCTGAATCATTTTGCTTGCTGCCCTCTTCTTTCTTTCTTTCTTTCTTTCTTTCTTTCTTTCTTTTTTTTTTTTTTTTTT
>NW_022196913.1:67701942-67799002 GCF_008632895.1 Mastomys coucha
CTCTGTAGACCAGGCTGGCCTCAAACTCAGAAATCCACCTGCCTCTGCCTCCTAAATGCTGGGATTAACGGCGTGCACCACCACCGCCTGGCTGCTGTCCTTTTCTTAAGAGTTAAGGGGCTAAGGTTATGGAATGCTGATTCATGGGATGGTCCAGAGGGAACCTGGAATAACTGAATTGATATGTAAATAAAAGAATGGGTTTTTTTAAAAAAAAAGACTTTTTTTTTTTAGATTTATTTATTATTATAAATGAGTACACTGTAGCTGTCTTCAGACCACCAGAAGAGGGCATCTGATCAGATTTCATTATGGGTGATTGTGAGCCACCATGTGGTTGCTGGGATTTGAACTCACGACCTTCAGAAGAGCAGTCAGCACTCTTAACCACTGAGCCATCTCTCCAGCCCCATGATTTTTTTTTTTATAGTAGCTTTTCTGATTTTGGTTAAAAAATCCATACACTATTCAGAGAGCTTTTAGAAAATTTTTTCTAGCAAAAGAGAGTTGTCTCAAGCAGAGAGAGCTGTCTTGAGAAAGAGCTGTCTGGAGCAGACTACAAAGTCCTGACCCATCTACAGAGCTATGTCTAGGGAGCTATCTCAAGCAGAACAGAGGCCATCAGCTTGCACCCACAGTTTGACTTCTAGTTGTTTATTTCTCTGCTCCAAGACAACTCCTCTCAGAACCCCTCTCCAAGCCAAGGCTAGTCCCTGGCATCCTTGGGCCAGGGGTGCATGGCTAAGTGACAGAGTGCTTATATCTAGCATGCAAGCATTCATGCAGCCCTAGATTCAATACCTAGCATACTAAGTAAACACATGAATACATAAATAAACAAACAGGTTCCCTTTTCTGTTTATCATCAGACAGTGGAAGAGTCGGGTTTGAGCCTAGACTTTGGCTTTGCTCTCTGTCAGTAACATATTACATCTTTATCATCAATGGCGCAGAGGAAGAGTGTGCAGATGCAGGCCCAACTCTCCTACAAACCTTAAGAATATCAGCTTGCTTCTTTGGGCCAAGTTTTGTCATCCACAAAACAAAGAGGAGTTATGTAATCGTTGTTCAAATTTCTTGAGTGCTTATTGCATGTCTGGCTAAGTTTTTTTTTTTTTTTTTTCAGATGAATTCTCTCATTCTGTCCCACCCTAGTCCTGTGATTAGGTGCAATCAGGATTTATTCCCCTTCCACAAATGGGGAACCTGTGGTTTAGAGAAATTCAGTAGCTTTCTCCAGGTCACACAGCTGATAGGGGTGGACATTGACACTCAGACATGCTGACTTGAGTGCACATGCTTAGCCTGTCTGGCCTCCAGGATCTCAGAGTCCAGGTTCCTCTGCCTTGGCCTTCCCCAGTCTCAAGAGAAACCCTGGCAAGTCTCAGGAGGCCTGGCTCTCCTCTTTTGGGGGCTACTGCTGCCTCATTCTCTGGATGTTTCCAGGATTTTTCTGCCTTCTTCTTGAGGTCTAAGTCCCAAGGAAAGAAGGGCCTGCTGGGTGTTCTGCAGCTCATCTCAGCTGGTTCGCAGACTAGAATAGGATTGATTCACCCACATGGATCTCACTGAAAGCTCTGTGATCAGAAAACAATGGGACTTTTCTTATAGTGCATATTAATTCCACAGCATAATGGGCTTCATTGTGGCATGTTTATACATGCAGACACCTTTGATCACATTCACCCCCATTGTCTCCCCTAATCTGCCCCCTTCCTCCTCTCCCATCCCCCTTCCTCTTCCCTAGTAGACAATGGGACTTTTTCAGACTTGTAAGTCTTTTTCTGTTCTGTGTAAGTTCCATGTTGTTGTTTCCAATTAACATAACCACCATGAAACTATTTTTTTTTTCTAATTCTTTAAAGAAAGAGAAACAAAGAACAACCACCACAGGAGGAAGCCTGGGCATTCTCTACTCAGGAGTGATTTTAGGAGCCTCTAAACTCGTGTTGAAACTCAGCCTTGTGATTACTATTATTCTGTGTATTTGTGTATGGCTCTGCAGGATTGAGTCTGGCAGGTATCCTGGTTTGCTTCCCTGTCACTGTCACTGACCAAAAGCAACTTGGAGAGGAGAGGGTTTATTTCATCTGACAGACGAATTGATGACATCCTTGTTTTCTGAGAGATCCTGTCTCAAAATTAAGGTGGGAAGGGATGAGAACACCAGATGTTGACCCTGTACACACCCCTCAGTCTCACACACACACACACACACACACACACACACACACACACACACAATGTTGACATTCCTTCTAGGTTCTGCCCCACAGTTACCTGACAACAGGCAGGTATGCCTGACTCACTATAAAAAGGGCTACTTGCCCCCTCCTCTCTCTCTTGTTCTCTTCTCTTCTACTGCTCTTTTACCCTCTTCCCCCTCTATCCCTACTCCCCTCCCCCCACCACCATGATCATGCTCATGGTCAGTCTCTATTCCTTTCTCTCTCTTTCTCTCTCTCTCTCTCTCTCTCTTTCTCTCTCTTCCTCCTCCCCTCCCTCTCTCTTTTTCTCTCTTTCTCCCCCCTCTCTCTCTGCCTTTCTCTGTCTCTACTACCCCCTAAACTCCCCTCCCCATGCCCTAAATAAACTCTGGTTCCTCAGGGGGAAGGGATGCCTCAGCATGGGCCTGCAGAGGCACCCCCTTACCTCACCATACCTTGCCTCCACCAAACATATCCCTGGCTTCTTTTTTTTTTTTTAATAAAACACAACACACACACACAAACACACACACACAAACACATACACACACACACTCACTCACTTACTCACTCACAGTTTAAAATAAAATAAATCTTAAAACAGGCAAGAAAAGAGGGCTGGCCAATATAACCCTCCCTTGGTCTTTTCCCTTTCTTCAGCTGTCCTTTACCATCAAATCAACCAAGAAAGTGATGGAGGAATCCAAAGGTGGAAATTAATTGTATTCCATAGAATGACTCCAGTCACCATGTATCATTGAAGTTACTCCACCAGAGTCACTGAGGCCTTCCATATTACTAAATCAAACAGCTGTTTTTCAGTTCTCTTCTTGGCTTCTCAAGAACTCCAGACATTGCCAACTACTCCCTTCACTTGCAACATTTCTCTTGGTCTCTTTGCCACCCACATTTCTATTCTAGTTTGCCTTGTACCCCTCTGGAATTCTGCACAGACTTTCTCCACAGGCAGCCTGTCAAGGCTGGCTTTGGACTTTAATGACAAAATGGTTTCTACTAACTATTCCCAATATCAGTTCAGCCCTGTCCTCAGAGATACAGAGTCCTGTCTCTAATTGCTTCTTGCTGTGTTCAAGATATCTAGATATCTCAAAGGGCACATCAACTAAAAACTGTAATTGATCTGCTCCACACACTGCACACCAAACTAAACCAGCACCCAATACTTCACTTCTAGCCTGATGTTCTCATCCATAACCAACGATCCAGGACTTTGGTAGATACCTCAATCCTTCATCCTCTACATCTAATCTACTTCTAACTTTCTTGATTATTCTGTTTTCCTAATGTCCTTTATATTGTTACAGGTTTCATGTTCTCTGGTACCAGTTCAGCCTAGGCTGTCTTCTTTCACCCAGACTATGGCCAAGGCCTATGGTCTTTGCATCTATATCTCCTGGTCTCTGGTCCCTGCTCCTTATTACTGTCCAGTGATGCCTTCAACCATTAAAACCAACACGAATCACCCTCCTGATAGGTTTCTTCAGGTTATTGTTTGTATGTTTGTATGTTCGTTGAGACAGAGTTCACTATGGCACTCAGTCTGGACCCAAACTCACAAACTTCATGCATCAACCTTCCAAGTTCTGGATTAGAAATGTGCATCATCAAGGTTAGCCTTGGTTTTAAATTCAGATCCAAATGCCATCCCTGGCTGCAGAACCTACACCATATGGCTCACTGTTGTTGCCAAATGACCTTCTCTACTCCAGAGCCATGTTGGCACATGGACTTGGTGCATGAGTCTCTGCCTGGCACATTCCTACTCCTTCTTCCATCTTATTTAGCATTGCCTTCTTAGGAGAGTAGTTCCTGACCCTGGTCCTGGATAAGCATTGTGTCCTACAAAATAGGTATTCAAGTGGAGCCCTTCACATGATGAGAGTGAGAGAGAACTACAGACACCTCTCTTCTTCCCATTAGCCTGCTTATGCTCCAGAATCAGGGGCATATGGATTTTGTTCAATGTTTAATCCCCAGGTATTAACCAGATGTCACCTAAAATTTGATAAGCCCTAATAAATATTTGTCAAGGATGAGTGTGAGGGGAAAAGTAGGAGAGAAATTAAGATGTCCCTGTGAGTGTTATGACCCATTTTCAACTCACTACAGCATCTTTATTACCTAGAAAATGGCCAGCTCTGTGCCTTATAAACACTGGGGGAGGGGGACTTAGTGAATATTGGAAGGACTGAACTATAGGAATCAGCAGCACTTTAAGACACGTCTTCAGTTTCCACGTATTGACCACATTGCTGCCATCATTATTGTGTTAAGTCCTAAACAAGCCGTGTGGTAGCATTGCTTCTTAAGTTTTTATAATTCAGGAATTCATGAGTAGGAATCTACATGGGAAAGAACAGGTATACAGAAGTTAAGATGATTTCAGGAGAACTGCACAAAGAAACCATTGGCAAAGCTGTGGATAGGTAAAGACATTACCCCAGCTGGCACAGCTGTGTACAACATCATTGCTACTGCTAGGCTTAAACTTGACCAGAATCCATACTCAAAGAGGCCAAGTTCAAGGAGGTTAATGTCAGCAGGGGAAATGTAGGCAGAGGGAAGTGGCTAGCTCCTGTAATCCTGGGGTACCAGAAAAACATGCCCATCCCTCATTTCCCCATTTCTCTGAGGTTGTACAAAAAACAAACCAACCAATATCCTGAGATCAAGAGCACCCTTGCTACTATCCTATAGGCCATATTCCAAGGCCTGAATCATATAGAGAAGAGTGGGGATAGATTTAGAATTACAAATGACAATGAGCATCAGTTTCAAGAGCATACTCCTAAATGCCAGTGTCCTCTGCAAGGTCCAGACTGTTCCTTCCATATTCATCCAAGAGTTTGGGCTGGCTGTCCACATACTGCCTTCCTGGAACATAAAACTGAGAAGTTAAGATTCTGTTCCCATTCACATACTCATAAATCTATGTTCTGAGGCTATCTTGCTAGAGCAACAACATCATCAGAAGTGGTCCAGGGTATATGGGAAAAACAGAGAAACCCTTCAGGAAGGCCACCAGCCATCACCCACCAGCCTAAGGGAGCAATGGGGATGTCGCTCTTACCCACTAGTCTACAACCTCGAGTTAACACAGAGCTAAGGCGAACTCTTTAATGACTCATGAAAGAGATAAAATCATAAATTTATAAAAGAGATAACATGAAAACAGGCAGGATCACCCAATGCCCATTTCATCCTAGACTAAGTCTGATGATCATAGCTCTGATGACCCTGCAGTATCAGCTTCAGGCGCTCTTTCCAATGACACACCATGCCCTTACACTTCCTCATGGGCACAGTCTCTGAAAACATCCCCAGGCTGGCAGGGTTTGGGCGATTGCCTACAGAGCACCACTGATCTCAGTGGAAACCTTCATGGAATCATAAGGAGCTGTTATTGTCTGTTGTTGGCATGGTTTCTGACATCTTCCTTTTTGTACCCTCAACTGTACTTTGCTTTGCTTTGCTTTTAGAACAGTAGACATCTGCCAGTTGAAGGAAAAATCCAAAAGCTCTTAATTCAGGGTCTCTCACTGTAGAAAACAACTTGGTAGACACAATCCTTCTCTGAGTTTTATTATTATTATTATTATTATTTTTTTTTTTTTTTTTGGTTTTTCTCTGTATAGCCCTGGCTGTCCTGGAACTCACTCTGTAGACCAGGCTGGCCTCGAACTCAGAAATCCGCCTGCCTCTGCCTCCCAAGTGCTGGAATTAAAGGCATCTGCCACCACTGCCCGGCTGAGTTTTATTATTATTTAAGTCCAACTCCCTCAAAGCCAGACTTTCTTTGTTATAGTGCCTTGGACTGCTTGAAATGTTTATTTCTTTGTGTGGTTTGCATAGCCATGCCACCAATAAAGAGGTTTCCTTCCCCTATATATGGCTCCTACTGCCAACTGCTGTAACAAAATATTTGATGTATTCTTCAGCTGTGAGTGCCGAAAAAACATATTCACACACAAAATGGGAATGTCATATTTGCTCACGGCTTTTATAGCTGTAATATATAACTCGAGTTAATTGAGGTTAGAACAAATGATGACACTCATAGCAAATTATCGGGATGATGTTATGCAGCTGGGTCCACTAGAGAAGCAGAACTACAAGAGGGGGTTTCTTAGGTTGACTTACACCACCAGAGGTGTACTCATCCCACAACATCTATCTGTAGGCTGGAAAATGAGGGAGAGACAGACCAGTGGGAGCTAGGTCCAAGAACCAATAAGCTCCAGATCAAGAGGAACTAATAATGCAGCCATGCCATGACCCAAAGGTCTGGACAGCCACGGACACCAGTCTACATTCAAAGCTGAGGAATGATGGTCACAGATGATAATGAGACACAGATTTGCCCCCGTTTACATTACGCTCTCCACAATAGCTATAACCTGGAATCATCCTAGAAAGCCATCACTGCATGAAAATGGATAATGGCTAGTGAGAATATGGTACCTATTCACAATGGGGCTTTATTTAGCTGTAAAGAAACCTAAAATCTCCAGGCAAATAAATGGAGATGGAAACTATTATACTGACTGAGGTAACCTAAACCCAGAAAGGAAAATGCCAAATGTTCTCATATGTGGATCTAAGTGGCAAATCTTCAGACTTGTATGATTAAGTTGAAGTGCCGGTGGAATCTAGGAAACTAGAAAGTGGTCATTTGTAGATAGAGGAAGAAAGGCTTTAGGGGCAGGTGAACACAGGTAATATGAAGGGAAGGGGAGAGATAATAAAGAGGGAGGTTTAAGTGAGGAGAGGGAGTGAGCACTGGACAGAGAAGAGGGTGGAAGTAGATAACTAGCAATAACTACCTCTAAGGATCTTTGAAAAGGCCTTATGGAAACTACTATTTTATAAGTTTCCTAAGTACATACATATATGTGGAGATATAGATAGATGATAGATAGATAGATAGATAGATAGATAGATAGACAAATAGATACATACATAGATACTGATAAATAGATAGATAGATAGATAGATAGATAGATAGATAGATAGATAGATAGATAGACAGACAGACAGACAGATAGAAGAGTTGTATTGGTGTTATGCTACACAGGAGATAATGCTTCCTCTAGAAGCCACAGGTTGCGAAATAAAAAGACCAATGCCTTTCTCGAGCTACTGGTCAGGAGTATCCCTCCCCACTCCAAGCTGGAATGTTGACTGGCTTGATCCTGTCTAGGCAACCATACCACATACTTTGCTTGCTTGCAGGATACAGAGAAATCAAGCTGGTGCTAACCGGAAAGCTTTCTCCTTACTGGCTAGCTTTCCTAGGAACAAAAGGGGTTCCAAAGCTTTCTGGAGAGAAACATCCATAACAATCTTACCCACGACTTAGAAGGATGACTAGCATGGCAATATATGCATGCCCACAGGTGCAATAGTGGCATGAATATTATGGAGGGAACCAATCGATTTCTAATGGCATAGAAGACATGATCTGTAGAAGGAATCAAATGCCTGGCACTATAAATCTGGCTAAGAACCTAGGACTGAGGAGCTCACAGTCCCCCAGGGGTGAACCTACTACTCTTATCTTAATACATGGGCATGGTATCAAACTTCCCCCTAAGTTAATATCACTGCACTGATAGATTAGTACAGTTCTCTGATCTCATAAGAAAAGTTACTTTGTGCAGTAGGTAATTGGCCAAAATACAGAAAATACATGTCTGTGAAGTGCCCAATCATAAATGGGATTTATGACACACTCTCTATCACACTTCTGACCCCCAGTATTTAGACATCATCAAGGAAGAGGTTGGAGAAAGATTGTAAGGGTCAGAGGTTGGATGGGAACCTAGCAAAACAGTATCTTTAGGACTTGACAGGACTTATGACCTCATGAGCTCGCAACAGCTATGGTTGCCTGCACAAGAGAAAGACAGTCAGCATCCTAGCTGAGAAACTACCGATGGTTGGTGACTTTGGAGGAGGGAGAGTTAGTTTTCTTTAAGACTGTGGTCTCTGATAGGTTGACTGTGCTCCAGTGGATGGTCCCACAACCATAAGAATATAGATAACTCAAAATGGAGTTGGTGGATTAATTTTTTTTTTTTTTTTTTTTTTTTTGGTTTTTTGAGACAGGGTTTCTCTGTGTAGCCCTGGCTGTCCTGGAACTCACTCTGTAGACCAGGCTGGCCTCGAACTCAGAAATCCACCTGCCTCTGCCTCCCAAGTGCTGGGATTAAAGGCGTGCGCCACCACCGCCCGGCATAATTTTTAAAAAGAGAACACAAAGTTAGGAGGAAGTGGTAGAAGGGGAAGATTAGGGAGGAGTTGGGGGAAGAATAGGTGGGTGGATATGATCAAAATACATTGTGTGTATTCATGAAATTCTCAAGAAATTAATAAAAATGCTGCATTTTATTCATTTATTAAAAGACCACTTAGGAGTTTAGCATGCCATGCACCAGCTTCTCCCCTCTTGAGCTTTTGGTTTACTTTCAAGGGGACTCCCAGCCTACTGGCAATGCCACATTCATTTAGTGTGTGTCTTCTCCACTCAGTCTGCTGACCTATATGACAGTCATCTCTAAAAAAGACCCCACAGACACATCCAGGAATATTCTGTGCTAGTTTTCTACATGTTTCTCAGCACAGACAGTTATGGACAAGAGTATCCATCTGTGTGAACGCAAAAGTCATCTGAAACTATCAGAAGCTGGGGGATACAAGACATATTTCTTCCTGGGATTATCAGAGGAAGAAAAATCTGGCCCCTCCCTTGATTTCATGCTTGGTCTGGATGAATATATTGGTGTTGCTTTAAGGGAAGTTATCTGTAGGGCTTTTGTCATTGTTATTGTAGTCATAGGAAACAAATACAGGGACTATTCACATCCCCCAGTTGAATTCCTTTGCATCACAGATGGGGAAGTAAAAGTATTGGCAACTGATGCCTGGTTTGTGAAATGTTTACACATTTTCCAGTCTTCACAGCGACTCTGTGGGTAGCAGTTATGACCCAAGAAGAGCACCTGAAGCTAGAGCTAGAGCAGCCAGAAGAGTCTTTGTGCAGAGCTCACACTTTTCTCACCAGATCATTGTTCATGGTTCAGAGAAGTCCACATCCGGATCACCCAAGGATAAGAAGCAAATTGGAATGTACACTGCACACTCCTGATCTCTGCTCAAACACACCAGGCTCATCTCCCAAGATTGGAACTATTTAACGATACCGAAGCTAGCTAGTTCAATACAGTGGCTCCAAGGCTCATAACTGAGATCCTGAAGGTCAATTCAAAATGGGTGTGTCTAGCAGAAGAATGGTAAACAGGCAGGCAATTTGAATGAGCAGAAAGCATTTTTATTTGCTTATGAAATACACTTTAAGATTCTCAGAAGCCAAAGCCATCAATGAATTTCCAAAACCAACTTCAAGGAACCTGCCATCCCATTTTTGTTTGTCTTGTAAGAGGCTTTATTTATGTGCTGCAAAGAGCACCACATCAAAGTCCCATTGGTCTTAACAGTAACGAGCCAAGGATCCAGTTGAGCAAGTAATCAAAGAACAAGAACAATTGTCCATGCAGAAAATCCCCCAGTTTGCAATTAGTAATTTCAACTCACATTCTGCCTCTGAGGCAGGTTGAGGCTCCCATTCAGAGTCTAATTAGATTAAATTAGCAGTGACGTATTAGCTGGGGACACTTCATTTTGTAGCTTTAATTGTGATCTACACCCAGAGAGAGCCACCCTTTGGCAAGTCTGCTGCCTCTGCAGGCAGTGGAGGTGACTGGATTCCTGGTGCTCTGACCCCCCAACCCTAAAGGCTCTTCGGTCATGGAATTCTACTCTGGGACCATAATCTCAGCTGCTAGAGAAGTAACAGGAAAAGAATACTGGTTTCCTTTATTATTTATTTTAAGACATATTTTATTATTTTAAGTGTGTGTGTGTGTTGCTATTGTAGAGCCCAGAGGCATCAGATTCCCTACAGCTAGAATTATAAGTGACTGTGAGCCCCCTCCCTGCCAATGTAGGTGCTAGGAATTGAATCTGAATTCAATTCAATTCAATTCTTCTACAGGAGCAGTAAGTATTCTTAGCTGTCATTGTAATGGGAATGTACTAGTGTCTCATTGTGATCTTAATTTGTGTTTTTAATAAGACTAGTGATGTTGAACACATTTCCACGTGCTTATTGGCCAGTCATGTGTCTTTCTCAATAAGTGTCTATCCAAGAACTTTATCTATTATTTTTAATTAGAGTGGCTCGTTGTTAGTTTTTTAAACAACATATTCTGCATGCCAATCAATCAAATATAGCTGCCCTTTGTATCTGTGGGTTCTATATCTGTGGATCAAATCAACCATGGATTGGAAATATTGAAGGGAAATACTGCATGTATTAGCACATCTAGACATTTTTTTCTTGTTGTTATTCCTTAAGCAAAACAACTATGTACATGGCATAATAGCATATTATAATCATCTAAATGTTTCTTCTTGACTTGTCTGTCTACTCTTTTGGTGGTGTCTTTTGCAAAGCTAGTATACTCAGGCTTTTTAAAAGATTTATCTATTTATTATATGTAAATATACTGTAGCTGTCTTCAGACACCCCATAAGAGGGCATCAGATCTTATTATAGATGGTTGTGAGCCACCATGTGGTCGCTGGGATTTGAACTCAGGACCTTCCAGAAGAGCACAGTGCTCTTAACCACTGAGCCATCTTTCCAGCCCCAGTATACTCAGTTTTAACAAGCTCTAATTTTTTTTTTCATTTAGTGTTGGACCTAAAAGACATTCTTCACCTAATCCATGACCACAAAACTTTATCTCACCTTATTTTAGAAGTTTTTGGTCTGTTATTCACCTGGCACCAACTGTGTATTGGAGATGGGGTATCACCAGGTAGACACAGGACATGTCTTTGCATGTGGGCATCCAGTTGCTGCAGCATCATCCTTTACTTTTGAACTGCCCTTGCACTCTTTTCAAAATCAACTTTTTTTTATATTTGTGGATCTGTTTCTGATCTCTGGATTTTCTATTCTATTCATTTGACCTATTGACCTTCACTATATATTTTGATTATTTTAGCTTTAAAATAAATCCTTGATATCAGATATTGTTAGTCTTAAATTTTTGTTCTTTTAAAAAGTTATTGGGAGGTAGGCAGTGGTGTCTCAAGCCTTTAATCTCAGCACTCAGGAGGCAGAGAGAGGAGGATCTCTGTGAGTTCAAGACTAGCCTGGACTACAAAGTGAATTTCAGGACAGCCAGGGCTATACAAAAAAATCCTGTCTCAGAAACACACACACACACACACACATACAAGCTATATTTGCATCAACTTTAGAATGTTAATTCCAAGGACAGAGATCCACTTGCCTCTGCTTCCCAAGTCCTTGGGATTAAAGGCATGCACCACAATTGTTTTGTTTTGTTTTTTTAATGTTTTTTTAATTTATTTATTATTATACACAGGTACACTGTTGCTGTCTTCAGATGTGCCAGAAGAGGGCATCAAATCTCATTATGGGTGGTTGTGAGCCACCATGTGGTTGCTGGGATTTGAACTCACGACCTTCTGAAGAGCAGTCGGTGCTCTTCACCACTGAGCCATCTCACCAGCCCAACCACAATTGTTGAACATTGCAGAGGGCTGTAATCCCTCACTTATATTAACTGCCTCCTGCAGCCAGGGAAGATGGCAGGAACTCTCTAAGTGGGAAAGAATTGGGATCCACTTTACTGTCTTCTTTCTCCCCTTACAACGATCCCTAAAGGGTGTTATTTTCTTTTATCTCTCAATTCTGGTACACATGAAAATCATCAGAGAACTATATTCTAAAAGCATAGATTTGGGGCTGGCGAGATGGCTCAGCGGGTAAGAGCACTGACTGCTCTTCCAAAGGTCCTGAGTTCAGTTCCCAGCAACCACATGGTGGCTCACAACCATCTCTAATGAGATCTGACGCCCTCTTCTGGTGCGTCTGAAGACAGCTAAAGTGTAGCTGTCCAGCCCCGAAGCAAGCAGGGCCAGAGCTCATGGCCAACTGTACAGCTATAGTGTACTCATACACATAAAAATAAATAAATAAATAAATCTTTAAAAAACATCTGTTTAAAAAAAAATAAAAGCACAGATTCCTAGTTCACACTCCCTACACAGTGAATCCAAATCCAGGAAATCTGGTGTATGTATTTAAGTCACTAGACAGAAGGTTCTTTGGGTCACTCAACCCAAGCACTTAGGAAACTCTTTTTCTTTTTTTTTTTTTAAGATTTATTTATTACTATGTACATATATGAGTATACCGTAGCTGTACAGATGGTTGTGAGCCACCATGTGGTTGCTGGGATTTGAACTCAGGACCTCCAGAAGACCAGTCAGTGCCCTTAACTACTGAGCCATCTCTCCAGCCCCAGGAAACTCTTAAATTGCTAAACTTTCTTCCCAGTGTTTGTAGTCTTTCCTCAGTTCTTGGGCTTTCCCTTGCAAAACTTACTATTATAAGCCCAGCATGGTACTGGCGAGATGGCTCAGCGGGTAAGAGCACTGACTGCTCTTCCGAAGGTCCTGAGTTCAAATCCCAGCAACCACATGGTGGCTCACAACTATCTGAACAGCTACAGTGTGAACTCATATACATATAAATAAATAAATGTATCTTTTAAAAAAAAGCCAGCATGGCAGCACACAAATATCACCACACCTGAGGTGCTGGACAGGAGGATCCCTGGAGCTCACTGGTCAGCCAGCCTAAGCCAATCTGGTGAGCTCCAAGTTCAGTGAGAAACCCTTGCTCAAATTAAAAAAAAAGTTGGGGCCGGGCGGTAGTGGCGCACGCCTTTAGTCCCAGCACTTGGGAGGCAGAGGCAGGAGGATTTCTGAGTTCAAGGCCAGCCTGGTCTACAGAGTGAGTTCCAGGACAGCCAGGGCTACACAGAGAAACCCCATCTCGAAAAACAAAAAACAAACAAACAAACAAAAAAGTTGGAGGGTGATTAAGGTATGCAGACAACTGAGATATTTCTCCACAGGCATGCACATGTGGGTACACACACCAAACGTTATTTTCTAGTGTTCTACAAATGCCACATTTGCTTTCCTTTCTAGAGGAAGCGTGCAATCAACCAACCTCTTGAGAGAGGCCCCGTAACCCTGATTTCCTCAACCCTGGCCATGATGAATTGGATCAGGCTAACCCTGCCAAAGCCAGTTGTGAACTCAGGCAAGCATGCCAAGCAGTAACTGATGAGTGGTAGGTACAGCAAGTAAGTGTGCCAAGTGGTCCCCAGATTCATTGTGGAAATCTGAAATTGCTAAATCCCAATAGACTGAGACCAGATTGATGGAAATAACCCTCTGGTGGGCACAGAGTATCAGTTGCACAGCATGGTAAGCATGCCAAATGCTGCCCATTTGGGAAATGAGGAGGGGCAATTTCACTGAAGAACTGAAGAAAGAAGCCATGAGGGCCCCCAGGGGACCATGTTCCTTCCACGAGAGAACTTTGGAGACACACCCTTCACCTCAGGAAATGGCTGCCGGGAGGATCCCAGTATCAAGAAGTCAAGCAGAGTGCCTATTTCACTAAGAGTAGAGAAATGGAGGAGTCTTAAGCAACAGGAGCCAGATGTTGGCAGGTGGCAAGGACCAGATTCTAGAGGGCAGAGCTGGGCTTACTTTGCCTGGAAAGGGCCAGAGAGAAGTTTGTATGCTATACTGTCCCTGTCAAAAGATTTACTTATTTATTTATTTATTTATTTATTTATTTATTTATTTATTTCATGTATATGAGTACACTGTAGCTGTACAGATGGTTGTGAGCTGGGAATTGAACTCAGGACCTCTGCTCACTCCAGCCCCGCTCGCTCTGGCTCCAAGATTTATTTATTATTACATGTAAGTATACTGTAGTTGTCTTCAGACACACCAGAAGAGGGCATCCAATCCCATTACAGGTGGTTTTGAGCCACCATGTGGTTGCTGGGATTTGAGCTCAGGACCTTCGGGAGAACAGTCAGGGCTCTTAACCACTGAGCCATCTCTCCAGCCACCCTGCCCATCCTGTCACAATTCTTAAACTGCCCTGGCACAGAAACAGCTATGGGCAGACCACAGCTGAAGCCAACACCTCCAATGCTTAGCAGAGTCTGCCAGCCAGCCAGCCCTGTGTGCCACAACCAGGGGTGTGCATTAGACTCTATTTACAAGAATATGCCAGAGCATTATAAATGAGAAGTAAAAGCACCCAATGGTACCCCAAAAGGTATCATCTTTGGTGTATTACAATACTGTAATCCTACAGAGGTATTTTTATTTCTTGTGAAATGTCAAACTGCAAGCTTCAGGGGAGACAGCCATGACAACTTCCCATTCATATCTCCCCCTTCTGCACGTTATCTTGTACTACGAAATTGCCATTTTAAAATTGTACCCTGGAATTATAAATACAGGGTTGACGAAGGTCTGTTGATAAAGAACTAGTTTTGCTACCAACCTCAAGGAGGACATCCCTCACTCGCAAGAGAGATTAAAAACCCAAATTATACACCAGTGTGAGCCTGGGAACTTCATCTTCCTGTGTGACAAGAACACCCACCACACTGTGAGGAGAGGTTTGAAAATAATTCTAATTTACATAAAGGGATTATACTACAACAACTACAGAGGGGAGAAGGGTAGGGGAGTGTGGAGAGGGGAAGGAAGGAGGAGGGGTGAGGGGAAGGGACACTGAGAAGGAGTGCTTTAAACTCATGTCTGCCTGTTCAAGTCTACCATTCAGTTCATACCCACCAATGTAGTGAGAGCACAGAGTATTTTTGATTATTCGTAGGAAACCAAGGGTAGTAACAGACAGAGTCAGGTCCTAGAGTAGGAAAATCACTCCTTTTAGAAATTATGTTGAGGGGCTGGTGAGATGGCTCAGCCTCCAAAGGCTAGGCTTACAACCCAACCATTAAGAAACCACATTGACTCATTGATGGAGAGATGTTCATTCATGAAAACACAAGTTAGAACCCAGGACCCTTTAAAAATGCTGGGCAGGATAGCAGTGTTGGGGCGACAGTGACGAGTGAATCCCTGGGGTCAGCTGGAAGCTACTCTGTTCTAACTGGTGAGCACCAGGCTCATGAGAGACTCTGTTCCCCCGTGACCCAAAAGGTAGACAGAGCATGAAGAAAAACACTGGAGGCCGTGCTCTGACCTCTGCACATGTTCAAAAGCATCAAAGATCATATCGCAACCATACAGAGGTCTATAAACACGGAGATGCAGTCATTGTGTATTTTTAAGGGAAAATACATGCTGAGTGATGGTGTGGTGGCTACACTTTTAAACCCAGCACTCGGGAGGCAGAGGAAGGAGGATTTCTGTGAATTTGGGACCACCCCGGTCTACAAAGTGAGTTCCAGGACAGCCATGTCCCAAAACTTAAATAAAAAAGACACTGAGATAATCTTTAAAGATTCAACAGAGAAGTCACAATGAGTGGCAGGAGTGTGCACAACGTGGAAACATGACGTGTAGTGGGATGCATAGCATGCTTCAGTCTATTTCCAAACTGATAGGCCTTAATAACCAAGAGCCGTACCACAAGCCACATGTGCTCTTATAACAGCAGACGAACTGGCAAGAAGGAGCCAGACATAAATAACTGAAGAGAAGTGAGGAGGCTGTGGTTCAGCAGGCGGGGAAGGAAACACTGGAGGTCAGTGTGCTGGGAAGCACCTCACCCTGATGTCCTCTGGCGCTCACAGATGACCTCCCAGTAGCATTGCTGTGTCAATCATACATTGATAAACACTGGTAATGGGACTGCTTGAGAGAAATGGTTCTCTGAGGAATTCATCTGGCTTTTAAGTGTGGCTCCATTACAGGGTTACATGGCGCCACCAAGTCCAATGCCCAAGAAGAGAGAATAGAAAATGGGACCCAAGTTGCTCGGGCAAAATGACAGAGGAGATGGTTCCGATTCTGTGGCAGCAGATAACATCTCCTCCTTCCCAAGAGCCACGGAGCATTTTTTTTTTTAAGCAAATGGAATAAAGATGTGGGCGGGAAGTTCCTCCTTGGGAGAAGCAGATGGAGAGGGAGAAAATGGAAAGCAGGTGAACTGCCAGAGAATAGGCAGTCCGGAGGAAAACATCAAAATTTGAGCATTCATTATATGCCAGTCTTTGGGAAATGATGGGTAACAAACCAGGAAAACAGCAATTTGGTGAAGGTTGGGCAAGTGATTCTTTGCCCAAAAGCAATGAAAGAGAGAAGCAAACATCTTTAAACACTGGCAGTTCCACAGACCAGACGGCAGAAAGAAGAAAGACTGGGTTTCATTCCCACATAGCAAGGGAGGGTACTGGGAAGACGGAGCAATCTGAAGTGTTTACAATTTTGAGATTGCCTACAGCTCAGCAGGCATTCAGAACACATTATCTGAACTGTGAAAATTTACCCTCAGAAATTACTGAAATTAATCAAGGAGTTAAACATTTATTAAAAACAAGCTTAGAAGTTACAGGAGAAAGGTCAACTGAGAGGAGCCAAGCCAAACGGAGTCTGCGTGTTTCTGCCGGTGAAAGGCAGTGTGTTTGCTTAGGAGCAAAGGTTCGTGTGCAAGTGAAGCATGTGGAGCCCTCATTCCCTTTGGGGACTCTAGTCTGTACTTGGGAAACAGCTGCTGCTGTCAGCAGTGCTTGCAAAGAGCAGCTGATGTAACCCTTAACTGACCTGGGGCCCTTGACCCCTCTATGACGTCGATACTCGGCTTGGGTATTCGGGCAACGTTGCAAATTAAACACAGCCCCAGGTTGTTCAGGCCTCAGTTGCCAAGGTCTAGACTCCAATGTCCAGATAGTCTGCCCATCCTTACACTCTTTATGCCACAGGGTAAACACGCAGGAGGCCTCTGGGCAGACACGAGGAGGCTGCTTTGCAGCTTTAACGCAGCAAGAGAAATAAGCTACTGGGAGGCAAACGCTCAAGGGAGATTTTCAGCAGGATTCCTAATGCACCTCCACCCCTCGGGCGGAGCTGTTGAGGAGAGGAGTAGAACTAGGTAGGATTCAACAGGAAGATCTTCCTCCCATATTATACCAAAATGAGGATACCTTAGAACTGTCTCATGGTCAAGAGGAAGAAGTCATTAGGGCGGTACCCTGCCCTGTTTCTGTCAAATCGCCTTTGCACAAGGACCACCCATTGGTCTCTTTTCTTACAGCTTTTTGTGACTTTTGTGTGTGTTTGTTTCCAGTCCTGGGAATTGAACCTAGGACCTTGCCCATACTAAGAAAGCATGGCTTCCACTACCCCTTGCCCTGGACCCACACTTTCGCAAAGCTGTCCCTTTAGCATCTTTCTGTTAGGCTAGAATTTACATCTTGGAGCTGCACGAAGCTCTGAAGGTTCTATGTGGGGAGACAAAGGAAAAGTGGACGTAAGCATCAGAGCCAGAAATGTCTCTGTTCACATGCAGACTTTGTCGCTTACTAGCAGTGTGGTCGAGGGCAAGATGCTTATCCACTAGACCTCAGTCTCCGAATTTGCAAGATGGAAACCTACCTTCTGCAAAGACTTGATGCAATGGCTTATGGGAGCTAATGTGTTTAGAATAGTTACGGTAGCTCAGGAACACAACCCCCCCCCCCCCCCCCCCCAGTAAACAGTAAGTGCTATTAAGTCTCATGGTTGCTAGATACACCAGAATTTTGCTATGAAATTTTTCTCTAAATGTTGTTCATTTTAAACCCTCATGCACACTCTGTGCTGTGTAAGAGATTTAAGGTAACCTATGGTGAAGTCAAAACAAGGTCAGTAACCAGGCTGGGATTATAGCTCAGCTGCTAGAGCGCTTGCCTGATACTCACAAAGTCCTGGGTTCAGTCCCCCCTCTCTGCATAAAACTGGGCGTGGTAGCACACACAGTAATCTCAACACTCAAGGTAGAGCCAGGAAGTCAGTTCAAAGTCATCCTTGGCTACAGAGCTGGTTCAAGGCCAGCCTAGAATACATGAAATCCTGCCTCAAAAGACAAGGAAAAGGAGGAAGAAAGGCTGGAGAGACATTACATACAAATATTAAGAAGAAAAACTAATTTTTTCTTTCCAATTGGGTCTCTTTCAGCAAATACCTCCATTCCCAGATGAACCAGAGACTGGATCTCCCTGAAACCCAGTGTGACAATGTTGATGTTTTTACATTCTCCAGTTCCAGGAAGCTTAAGTGATGGTGCAATATATATTTCCGAGAAGAGCACATTGTGCAGAACATCTGTGCTTCAGATAATGTGCATCCCAGTAGGGCGGGTGGCTCTTCACAGAGCAGCTTCTGAGCTCATCATTCATTGTAAATTTATGCCTCACACTTAGAGCTGGGGGCTGGAAGCAGAAAATAGAGGTGCTGTTGCTATTTTAAGCATGGAGGAAATGGAGAATCAAGACACTGATCCAGAATTGTTCCATGTAAATCAGGGTTCCTTGGCTGTGCACTCATCTCACATCCTAGATCTGCACTAGAAAAAAAAAAACCCACATCTTTCCATTCCTTCTAAATCTCCACCAAGACCGGCTGCACCAAACCTACTTTTTTGACCCAGTTTGCAGGAAGAGAGAAAGATGCTGTATGCAAAATTCAGACAAAGGAGTGTATGCATCCATAATCCTAGCAGTCCTCCAGGGAGCCAAGAAGTGAAGACAGGAGAGTACCCAGAACTCCTCTGGTCAGCTAGCCTACTATATGCAATAAGAACAAGACAGACCTCGTTAAGCAATGTGGAACTAATGCCCATCTTGTTCTCTGACCTAGGCACACATGTCATCGCAAGCACATGCACCCCTCATACAAGAGTGGGGGGAGGGTGGAGGTAGATGTTAAGTCTTAGAATAAAGCTTCTCAAACTTTAAACTTCATTATTCACACAAGTCTCCTGGGATCTTGTCACTCAGCTAATGAATCAGTAGGTCTGAGATTCTTCAGGTCTAACCAACTCAGAAGGGCTGCAGCTTCACGGACCATCCTCTGAGTAGCAAAGCCTAAGCTTGCCTGGACCATACCCCTGTCCCAGTCCTGTCCCAAGCAGAGTGGAGCACATACATGTAAGGAACAAGGGCAGAATGTCTTAACCTGAGGACTCTGTCCTAGACAACAGGAGACTTGGGGGTTGGTGCTTGTTTTTGTTTTTGTTTTTCTCCAGTAAATATTAAGTATTAATAATGGTTCTACCTACTCTGTACTATGTACTTCATCACAGTGTGATGCTCAGACACACGTATTCCCAGGCCTTGCCTCTCATGTTTTCTCTCTCCTATGTCGTCCTTAGTTCCTGACCCTCTCCTGAAACTAGCTTCTGGGTTTGGGCTTCAATTTCTTCATTTATTAAACAAAGATAGAAATATAACTACACATGAGGATGTAATATCATCCAGTCAGTATAGAGATCAGTATGAAGGTCCCCCCCCAAACTAAAAACAGATCTGCTATTCAACCCTAAAGGAGTCCACATCAGCACACCACAGAGACACCTGTGTCTCCATCTCTGTTTCTGCTCTGTTCATAATTGCTAAGTATGGAGTCAGCTTAAACATCTACCAACAGATGGATGGGTAAAGAAAATGTGGCATATGTACACAGTGGTGTTTTATTCAACCGTACATAAGAATGAAATTACATAATTTCCTAAAAAATGGATACAAGTCAGACTCAAAAAGACAAATACCATGTGTTTCTCTAACATGTGGATCCAAGGCTTGATACAGATGGACGTGCGCATGCACATGAGCGCATGCACACACACACACACACACACAAACCCAGAAGGAAGGAGACTAGAAGAGGGAAGAGAAAGGAAAGGGCATTAATATATTAATATGTTGTGATATATAATTACTACATATAAATTAATATAATACTTTATGTGTTTGGAAGGACTTGCCTTTATGAAACCCACCACCATGTACAATGAGCAGTAGACTAGCAATTCTCTGCCTGTGCTGCAGGGATTCCAGAGGAAGCTTTGGTGTGTAACTCCATGCCTCATCCTTATCAAGCACCATTATCCATCCTGCTCCACTAACACCCTGGCCCCAAGTACTGTGATGGAGCAGATAGCTCATCGGTGCCTCCCTGGCTTCTCCACCATGAGGAATCTACCATTCACTCCTGAAGAATAGTAAGGAGCCCTGAATGGGGAAATTGATAGCTCGCCCACTCTTAGGCTCTGGGAAAACACATGATGGCAAAATAGAGATGTGGGTGACAGAAATGAAGACATTGAGCAAACAATCCACAAAGCATTGTAAACTAAGAACAAAGATGAGCTTGGAAACTCATTACAAAAAGCAAAGAAATTTAAAATAGCCCAAAAAGTTATTTATATAGGGAACACCATGCAGCTTTGAAATGCTTTGTTTGTACATATATTTATTTGGTGGGGTATATACCCACAGAAGCCAGAAGAGGGCATCTGATCCCCTGGAACTGCCCAGTGAGGGTTCTAAGAGCCAAACTTGAGTCTGCAAGAGCCTCAAGTGCTCTTGACCACTAAGCCTTCACTCCAGCTCCTTCAACAGCAAGGGAAGAAGTAAAACTATCAGAGTTTGCACATAATGTGATTTGTTTGTAGGAAATCCTAGGGAGTATGCCTGATTAGAATGATTAGAATAGTGAGAAAGTCCAGCAAGTTTGAAGAATACTAAGTCAAAAACAAAAATGTTATTCTAAATTTTAGAAATGGACACGCCAAAAAAAAAAAAAAAAAAAAAAAAAAGAGCATATGATTCCAGATAATCAGCACAGTTAAATTCACGGAACCAGAAAGGAGCTCGACAGCATCAGACACTGAGAGTAGAAGGAGTGGTGTGACTGCTGATGGATGGATATGGCCTTCTCACTTAAGAAATGGAAATATGGGGCTAGCGAGATGGCTCAGCGGGTAAGAGCACTGACTGCTCTTCCAAAAGTCCTGAGTTCAGATCCCAGCAACCACATGGTGGCTCACAACCACCTGTAATGAGATCTAATGCCCTCTTCTGGTGCGTCTGAAGACAGCTACAGTGAATTACGCTGGAGCAAGGTGGGCAGAGTGAGTGGGGCTGGCAGAGGTCCCGAGTTCAATTCCCAACAGCCACACACATGATAGCTCACTGCCACCTGTACAGCTACAACATACTCATACACATAAAATAAATAAAATAAATCTTAAAAACAAAAAGAAATGGAAATATGTAAAACCAACTAGTGAGAATGGCTGCATATTTTGTGAATGTACTAAGAGGCTCCGGTCACACTCTCAAGGTGACTTTTGTCATATGAAAATTATATTTCAATTATCCCTGTTCTCTCTCCAACACAAAACTGCTAATTAAACCACAAAGCCAAAAATAGGTAAATGTATTGAATTTTTGCAAAGCTGAATTTGCAATTTAAGTTTATATGCTAACTAAATCTGTTTTCTATGTCTGGCATCTCCTACTTTTATTTCTGTAGCTCCTCACTGTGTTGTCCGAGCAGCACTGCCCTGACCCATACATAATTCTTGACTTGATTACCCTTGCTCTGCCTTCTCCTGGATCTCTCTAGGGAATGTAAAATCACCTATGGGAATACTCTGTGCCTCATTACATAACTTGAGCTTTGTGGATTGTGGTATTAATTTAGAGATGGCTTCTCATGGCCTGAGAAAGCTTAGCTGGTGAAGTGATTGCCTTACAGGCATAGGACATGAATTTGATCCCAGAAACATGTAAAACAAAAAAGCCAAGGGTGGTGGTTAGCACTTACAATCCCTGTACTGGGCAGGAGGAGGGAGCAGGTGGACCCTCGAGGCTGACTGGCCAGCCTAGCCTGCTTGGTGAGTTCCAGATAGTCGAGAGATCCTGCCCAATCCCTACCCTACAAACAGATAATATCTGAAAAAAATAACACATGAGATTGTCCTCTGGCTTACACACACGCACGCACACACGCACGCACGCACATATATATACCTGCACTAACACACAAGTCAACTAATTGCCGGATTAGCTTATAATGATAGATTCTCTTTGTAGTCTTCTTTCTGACAAAAAGTAACCATATTTTTACTCATCCCTCCCAATGATTCTCAATTTTTTTTTTTTACCCTGACCTTGAAGTTAAACTGTCATATCTTTAACTGGCCACAGGTGATCCTAGCCATTCCCCAGCACTCCATATGCATATATACTTTCTAGATCCAATTATGGCCATACCCTTTCATTTCCCATATCCAACATGAAAGCAGCCCAAGTTCTCACAACTTCCTAGAGTCTGGAATGTATTTCACCTTCAGTGGGTTTCTCTGAGGCTGCTGCAGTTGGCATTCCCATGTATTGGTGAGGAGAGTGAGCCGTAGCAACGTGGCAAGCCCAGGGCTTGGACCCGGGTCACTTCCATTATTCTTATCATAGGACCTGAAATCTCTGGAGAAACCTCAGTTCTTTCCTGTTCTACTTTTCCCCACCAGCCATGAAGGTCTACACTGTAAGGCTGAGGATGGAGCTAATGGACCCTGACCATTGATGGGGTCTTCCCTTAATTCTTCCTTGGTGATGATGTCTTTCCGGTTGGTCCTTCCATTTCCATGGTTCTTGGACTTTGGCATCCCCCGAATCCCTTCACAGCTTGGTAAAACACAAATACTGGGCTTCGCTCAACATCTGACTCAGTTGGTCTGGGGAGAGACCTGAGTATTTGGATTTCTGAGGTGTTCCCAAGTGATGCAGATGTGGCCAGTCCTGGGGCCTCACCTTGAGGACAAGTGGTCCAAGCTCTCTCTAGTAGACCTATCCCTGCAGGCAGTACTTCAGTTCATTCTATACCCCAAGGGTAACCTGCTGCCATCCACTTTTCTTCATAGCCAGACTGTGAGTCTGAGGCTGGAGTCTCCATTCTCTTTGTCTTTGCTTCATAACTTACTCAACATAGACTGGGGAGGTGAAGCTCATTACAGATTGGCCAAAACACTCACCCTGAGTTCAAATCCTTGCCCCGCCAGTAACTAGCATGGACCTTGGCACACTATTCAACCTCTCCAAGGTCAGCTACTACTTCGGAAAACCTAGATGCTAAGAATGGCTGCCTTGTGGGGCTAGTGTGATCATTAGGTGATACAAGAAGTTGCTGGAAATTGTACAGCCAAGTAGACACTGGCTCCCTACTACTTATTCCTGTGACTGCTTCCCGCTCTTCTCCATGCCTATAGAGTGCATGTTCCCTCTGGATCTTTACACACAAAAATCCCCTTTGCAGAATATGTTTCCCTTATTACTAAACCATTCTGTTTCTTCTGTTACATAGACACTGTGACAATAACTAGTTGACTCATTTTGAAGAGAGAAAGAGAGAAAGAGAGAGAGAGAGAGAGAGAGAGAGAGAAAGAGAGAGAGAGAGAAAGAGAGAAAGAGAAAGAGACTGCGTTTGTTTATGAGATTTCCCAGTGTGGGAACAGTTGACCAGGTCCTAAGTTGCCTCATCATGAGTAGAACTGAGGAAAATTTGACACAGAAAAGCAGTATAGTTTGAAGTTTTGGAGCTAGGGTTAGAATTGAAGTCATTTGCAGTTCACACGTGTAATCAGACTCCATAAATCTTCACAGGAGTCAGTTCAGGAAGTGGTAACATTAGCCTGGCCTGATTGAGGAGTTTTGGCCCTTTCATGTAAAAATAGGACACCTGCGCTGGCCTGAATGAAGGGTCTGTGATGTGAACAGAAGCATTCTTCACATAACTAAAAAGTAATGATGATAGTTTGAAAGAGAAATGTCCTACAGAAGCTTGGGTGTCTGAACACTTGGTCCCCATTTGGTGATTCTATTTAGGGAAGTTATAGAACCTTTGGGAGGTACAGTCTTGTTGAAGTCTGTCACTGGGGTTCTAGGACTGGGCTCTGAAGAGCAACGGCTTCACTCTCCTGTGTGCCTCCTCCTTCTCCTTCTCTCCTCTATCTTCCTTTCTTCCTCCATCTCTCCCTCTTTCACTTCCCATTACTTGTGTTCAAGTAATGGGAGGGGGATCATGGAGCCTAGAGAAAAGCCTATTACTATACTTTTCCTAAACAAGTATAATTCCCAAAGCTAAATTCTCAATGCTTACATCCATAGGTAAGTGTAGTCTTAACCCGTCATCAAGTAAGTCTGTTTTTGCAGCAGATACAGATCATAACAGAAATCTACAACTAGTTGTTTTAGTTAGGGTTAGTATTGCTATGATAAAACACTGGGACCAAAGCAACTTGGGAAGGAAAGAGTTTATTTGGCTTACAGTTCCTCATCACTGTTTATCATCAAAGGAAGTCAGGATAGGAACTCAAACAAGACAGAAACCTGGGGGCTGGTGAGATGGCTCAGCGGGTAAGAGCACCGACTGCTCTTCCAATAGGTCCTGAGTTCGGATCCCAGCAACCACATGGTGGCTCACAACCACCAGTAATGAGATCTGACACCCTCTTCTGGTGCGTCTAAAGACAGCTACAGTGTACTTATTTATAATAATAAATAAATCTTTAAAAAAAGAAGGAAAGAAAAAAGACTGAAACCTCAAGTCAGGAGCTGATGCAGAAGCCACGGATGGGTGCTGCTTACTGGCTTGCTCCTCATGGCTTTCTCAGCTTGCTTATAGAATCCAAGTCCAGGGATTGCACCACCCACAATGGACTGGGCCTACCCACATCATTCACTAATTAAGAGAATATCCTACAGCTGGAGCTTATGGAGGCATTTCCTCAACTGAGGTTCCCTTCTTTCGGATGACTCTAGCTTATATCAAATTGTCATAAAACAAGCTAGCACACTGATCAAAATGAAGAGAACAATTTATCAACTTGTCACAAGCCTCAACTGATACATCTACAAACCATTCCCTACACCTAAGCCTTAGAAATCAGAGAGGGCAAAAAAACCCTGTGAGATCCAGAAGATCAACTCATCTGCCATGAAATAATGTCTTCAGTAAATGACAGGGAACTGCACATATGGAGGTTTAACAACATGGTCACCTAAACAGGACCTGCATTATGACACCACTTGACGTTTCAACATAGATAAAGAAAATCTCAGAAGCCCCAGCCCTGGACGAAGAGCTATGGGCAACTAATGGCTGCTAAAGAGAAGAGAAAAGAGCTGGACTGTGGTGGCACATGCCTTTAATCCCAGCACTTGGGAAGCAGAGGCAGGTGGATTTCTGAGTTTGAGGCCAGCCTAGTCTACAGAGAGAAACCCTGTCTCGAAAAACAAAAAAACAAAACAAAACAAAACAGAGAAGAGAATCAGTCTTCTCCAGGGATGATCATCCTGATAGATGATTGTCCAGTTCCAGTGCTCAGCCCTAACACATATACATATGAGCAAACTAAACAGACTCAGCAGGTTACACACACCCTAAAAACTAAAGAAGAGGAAGAGGTCATGAGAAAAGAGGGGATGTGAATCAGAAACTTAAGGGTCCTTTGGAAAGTCAGCTGTGTTGGATGGTGTTTTGCTGGGGTAAGCACATGAAGGGGTGTTTTTCTGAAGTGAACACAGGTGAAAGGCTAAGGCAAGCTCATGAAGGAATGCTTCTCTAAGGCAAACACAGGAGAAGGGACTTCTAAAGCAAGCGTGTGAAAGGACGTGTAATGAAGGGTTCTTCACTAATGACACTCAAGTATTGGTCCACCTTACATTGTGTAGTTGAACTGCAGTTATCTGGACTCCACAGAGAAGAAACACACCAAAGAAACCTTCTGGTGGTGTGCTGCAGATTCTTGCCTCTTTCGTGGACTCCGGCTGATTGGCAGAGTGAGGTCAGCTGAGGCAGACCCACGTGCTGAGGCAAGACACCTGGTGAGGCAAGATCTGTGGAGGACACGTGACGTTTGGAGAGCATATAAATAGATCCAATGGCGTGTGATGGGGGCTTGCTCATTGAGCTAGCTGTGCAACGCTTGTAGGTCTCAAGTCTTTGCTGATCTTCAGTTCAATGAGAGACACAGCAAAGAACTTCTCCTGGCACCTCTCCGGGTCCCTCCCAGAGAGTGCCAAGGCTGAGGCCTGGCTGTCTCTGCTAGGTAGTGCCACCACTGCACCTGTGAACTGAACTGCCTATGTCCAAACAACACAGATGGGAGTTGTTCCAAAGAACCATTTCTAAAACAGGTCCACTTCTCCGCTATCCTTTCTTTTCCACTACCTCTGGTGGGTGGTGGGCTAAAAGGGAGGTTAAAGTGTTTAAGAACCATCCCTAAAAATAAGGTTTGGTCTCTTGCTGCAGCAACGTGAGTGGGAGCACCCGGAGCGCGAGCTCGGAATGAGAATCCACGAGTTGTAAGAAAATGGCAGACAAGCCGGACATGGGGGAAATCGCCAGCTTCAATAAGGCCAAGCTGAATAAAACTGAGACGCAGGAGAAGAACACACTGCTGACCAAAGAGACATTGAACAGGAAAAGAGGAGTGAAATCTCCTAAAAGCCTGGGAAGATTCCCCACCCTACCCCACCCCACCCCACCCCACCCCATCATCTCCAAGACCCCCTTGTGATGTGGAGGAAGAGCCGCCTGCAAGATGGACATGAGCCACAAGCTGCACTGTGAACTCGGGCACTCCGAGCCAACGCCACAGGCCTGCAGGTCTCTGAAGGGGACCCTCCACTAATCGGGCAGCCAAATTTCACCAGTTTGCCCTGGGATATTAATCGAAAATTATTTGTATGATTGATGAAAATAAAACACACCTCTTGGCAAAAAAAAAAAATGTTTTAAAAAAATTCAAAGTTACAGGAATGGGGTATTCACAGGAGGAAAGGAAGAAGAAGAGGGATGGGTGGAAATTATATAATTACAGCATACAACTCTGAAATGCTCAAAAATAATAATAAAATAAATATTTTAGACGAGTACTTACTGCTTGTGTAAAGGATCCAGATTCTAATCCCAGAACCCACACAGTGGCTCACAGCTGTCCTAGACTACAGTTCTAAGAGATTTGAACTGACTCTGGACTCAGGCACCATGCTGACTTCAGTCAGCCACAAAGGAGGCCTGTAATTTAGTTGCTTGTGGCAGAAAATCGAAATGAGACTGAAAAACCACAAACTGTTCCTGTGTTGAATATACAACCCAGAAGTAAGGAACACTTAGCTACCTAAGAGGTATATCTTACAGGGCCACACAGACAGGATCAAGTCAGGCAGATCAATGTCACCTCTTGTGTAGAGTTAGGGCTTTTCTGGAGGACTCCTCCTTGGGGAGGGAGCCATTGAGCACATGCTCCGCCGTTACCCTCAGTGGCTCTTTGCCATGTCCTAGACAAGATGGCCTTGTGTTGTGTCCTGCCTCCTGGTAGTGTTTGGCTCTTCTCCAGGGTCTTGGTTTTTCCCTCTGAAATAGGAAATCAGCACTAGCTTGGGCTCTGCCTGCTAGAAGGCTAAAACAGTGATTATTTTTTTAACCTTTGTAGAATGTATAGAAATGGTTTGTTGGGTCATGAAGAAAATAATTAGCATAATAACATGCTCAGAAGAGCTGTATTCAAACACAGACAATGATCTGGGAATGCTTGTGAATCCAGAATGTGACATGTCACATAAGAAACAAAAAGAAAACTTGAGGGCAGATGTATGTCTCAGTTCCCAGTATGTGGTTTGGGGAAACTTTATTGAACTTCTGTCTTACACACACACACACACACACACACACACACACACACACACACCAACCACATCTATTAGAACAATTCAGGATTTTTTTTTTAAAAGATTTATTTATTTTATGTATTGTCTTCAGACACACCAGAAGAAGGCATCAGATCCCATTACAGATAGTTGTGATCCACCATGTGATTGCTGGACTTCGGGAAGAGCAGTCAATGTTCTTAATCGCTGAGCCATCTTTCTAGCCCCCCCAGGTTTTTTTTAAAAACAAGCACAAAAGGAAGATTTGTATCATGCAATGTTCCTAAAACCCTGACAACATTGTGCAAACTTCCACTTGTAGTCAAAACACATAGCTTGTTTTGCTGTGGGGATCTTATTTTTTTTTAAAGCACTGAAATATATACATGTTATATCTAAACTAGTCACAAAATAAATTTCCTTTATGAAACATTTAAAAGCCATCATATAAAAGACAGTGACTTTAAATGTGGGAAGGCCATTTCTACCACATGTGCGTGAACAGGTATTTTATCTTGGGGGTGGGTGAAAAGGCCAGTGTCTAAAGTATGAATCCTTATACATGCCAGCCTGAGTTATACGGAGCAAGTCACCACACTGGGGACCATCTTTGGGAACCTCTAAGGCACACGAGTGAGGGAGAGATACCAACAGCTTGTCGCTGCTGATTTAAGAAGCTGTGTGCAAGCCGGGCGCACGCCTTTAATCCCAGCACTTGGGAGGCAGAGGCCAGCCTGGTCTACAGAGTGAGTTCCAGGACAGCCAGGGATAAACAGAGAAACCCAGTCTCTGAAAAAAACAAAAACAAAAAACAAAAACAAAAACAAAAACAAAAAACCCAAAAAAAAAACAAACAAAAAAAGCTGTGTACATGCCTGCAGAGGCTCTCGGCACAAGGGGGCGCTGCCGGGTAAGTCAAAGAGGCTAAATGGGTTATCCCTTCACACCTAGCTGGCCGCCCACAACAAAACAACAAAACGGCAAGGATCTTAACTTGGCATTTAGAAAAATGAATAAAACTGAATGTAAGTAACCCAATTCCAGACAATCTGTCATCAGTGTGTGGCAGCAAGAAAAATAAGCAGAATGTGCAAGGCCTCTGTTTTCACAAATTGAATTTAGACAGCTGTAAAGTTTGCTGTAAAGGATGGTAATTTCAGAAAAGGCTGTATTGTTGGTTGTATAGGAAGTTTGTTCAAGTGGCATCATACAATAAAATGCTCAGTATTTTGAAAGGCCTGATAAGTCAATAACTTTAGGTTCAAACTATTACCAATAATTTGCTTATTCGGGTCTGCTCAGATGGCCAAGAGGTACACTAAACAGGTCAGCCCTGTAGAGAGAGAACTTCACCAGAGGCAGCTGTTTCCTTTGCTCTTTGGTAAAAGGATCAATGACACATTGTGGGGCATATTTAACACTGGTGCCCACATATTGCAAGGGATTATGAAGAAAATACACCCAGGGATAGACACAAACCAAGAACAGATTAAGCCAGGATTACACAGACTAAGCCAGGCTCACACCTATGAACACGTGAGAGACAGAAGCAAGGTGATTTGTGCAGTTTCAAGGCCAGCCTGTTTAGATGGTGAGTTCTAGGCTAGCCAACGAGACCTTGTCTCAAAAAATAGACAATCTGTTCATCCCGTCTCTCTAGCTTCCCGCAGCCCAACATTCTGCTTTTGAACCGGATTCTATCAACACCCTAATGATCAGGGTGCCAGGAGATGCCATGAGGAGAAATCTTGCCCAAGTCTCTTAAAATTTATGATAAAGTCGCCAAATACCTGCCACTCATAAGCCCTTTGTTGTTCTAAATCAGAACAAATAAAAAAAAAATCAAATGAGGACCTTTACCTATTGACTTGCTTCATAACCAGCTATGTAATACCTTCACACAAAAACTGCAAAAACATTAACCTTGCCACCAGCATGAAAAAGATGTCCCCACCAAGCTCCGTGTTCATTTGACTGACCAGTTTCATGAAGGTCCAAACGTGATCACACTCAGTAGAAATCTTTAACTTCAAAATGCTCTCCAGGACCATATTTTTTTAAAAAAAATATTTATTTATTATAGTACACTGTACCCAGACACACCAGAAGAGTCTTCAGATTTCATTACAGATGCTTGTGAGCCACCATGTGGTTGCTGGGATTTGAACTCAGGACGTTCGGAAGAGCAGTCAGTGCTCTTAACCCCTGAGCCCTCTTCCCAGCCCCATTTTTTTTAACTTACACGTTGTAATGTGCTTAGCAGGTCATGACTTTGCTGCAAGTCAAGGAACATCTCCATAGCCTTTTATTAGCAAATACTTCATTTAAGTGGTGGTCATCGCTTCATTGTTCCTGAAAGTGTGCCCCACATATTAACTGCCACACAAATAGAAACAAGTTCCAGGAATACGACTGTCGGAGGATGTGCTTGTCCCCTGGCTTCTCTTGGCCCTTTGTGGGAAACTAGAATACTTACAGGCTTGGAGCTACCTGGGGCCATTTGTTTTGTTCCCAAACCCCAGGCCTACAGTTCTGACTATGATTTTTTAAAACTTAGGTTCAGATGATGAATTTACATACAAATATAAAGCTAAGAGTCATTAATCAGAGGCTTGGAGGGCAGTAGCAGCTTTGAAGGTTTGGCTGGTGATGCAGGATGCCCCATATCACAGGATTATTCTCTCTCTCTCTCTCTCTCTCTCTCTCTCTCTCTCTCGGTGTTTTTTGAGACAGGGTTTCTCTGTGTAGCCCTGGCTGTCCTGGAACTCACTCTATAGACCAGGCTGGCCTCGAACTCAGAAATCCACCTGCCTCTGCCTCCCCAGTGCTGGGATTAAAGGCGTGCACTGACCTATCTCTCTATCCACCACCGCCTGGCTCATGTTTCTTTTTTTCATTCTGCTCATCTTCATTAAAAAAAAATGTTCAAGGGGCAGGAGAGATGGCTCAGCATTTAAAAGTGCTTGCAGCTCTTACAGAGGACCAGGGTTCAGTTCCTAGCACTTACATGATAGCTCACATCCCTTTGCAACTCTAGTTCCAGAGGATCATACAGCCTCTTCTTGCCTCCACGGGCATCCAGCATGCACATGGTGCACATACACAGGTAAACACCCATACACATAAAATTAAATAAAAATACCTTAGGGAAAATGTCACACGGGTGTAGAGTAGACCAGAGGATTCTAGAGATGTGAATGGGATGGGGAAGAGGGAAGGGAAGCGTGGCTGGGTGTGTGTACGTGTCAGGAATGGCTATGTAAGTATGTGCATGGGAGGAAATCTCTCTCTCTCTCTCTCTCTCTCTCTCTCTCTCTTTCTCTCTCTCTCTTTCTCTCTCTCTCTTTCACACACACACACACACACACACACACACACACACACACGCGCGCGCGCCTGCACATGCACACATATGCTCATGGAGGTCAGGTAAAGTTGTGAGTCTATAGCATTTAATTCGTATCAGGTCAGTTTCCTGATACTAAAAATTCAGTATAGTTACAGAATGTGTTGACATGGGAGGTGGGCGCATCATGGGTGATACCCCACTGGCCTCTGCCTTTTTATGTCTTTGTCTGAAGCAAAGCTGGAATTTATTAAAAATAGTTTTCTGGGGCTAGAGAGATAGCTCAGCAGTTAAGTTCTTAATATTCTCCTTAAGGGCTTTCTATCTGTAACTCCAGTATCAGGGAATATGATGCCCTCTTCTGACTTCTGCAGATGACACCAAGCACAGACATACGTGCAAGCAAAAACATTCACACATTGGAAAAACAGAACAAAACAAAACACAGAACATAGCCAAGATATGGGTGAGAGCTTTAAAAAGGCAAAATCCCTCTGCACTGTTCCTAGTTTCTTGTGCATTTACATTTTGAGTGTTTAGGATTTTGTTGCAATGTGTTGTATTTTTGCTTGGTTTGTTTTGGATTTTTGATATAAGGATTCTCTATTCGGTAGCACTGGCTATCTTGGAATTCACTATGTAGATCAGGTTGGCTTCAAACTCACAGAGATCCACCCGCCTTTGCCTCCCTAACACTGGGAGGCATAAATCCCCACACCCAGCTCTGCTGTGTTTTTGTTGTTGTTACTTGAGATATTGTTGTTTGTTTTGACTTTGTGGCTTTGTTTTTAGACAGGGTCTCACTAGGTAGCCCAAAGTTTTCCTCAAACTCTAGACCACACATACATGGTGGTGTCTCATGAATAGGCCCCATTACATGTAGCGTTTTTTGTTTTGTTTTGTTTTGTTTTGTTTTGTTTTTTTATTGTCACAGTGTTGCTTAATACCACTTAGACTGACACCTAAAGTCACCACACATAGGTTAACTCAAAATGCACTTCACCAGGGCTGGAGCCTGGACCGATAGCAGCTGAGACTCCATGAATTGACTTCCTAGCAGCCAGCATAACAGCCGCCTGAACTCTACAAGGTCAGTCCTGTTTACTCCAGTGATGTCGGAAAAGGCTCACATGGAGGAGACAAACTTGTTTTCCTCCCTATTATGTACCTGCCTCTAGATACCCCTGACTCATCCCACCCCATTTTGTATTAGTATATAACAACACTACACATAATTATGTCATTTACACAGGCACACACATAGACACAGACACACACAATAGACACAATAGACACGCAGTAGACACAACCAGATACACACACAATAGACACAGACACACACAATAAACACATACATACAGACACACACACAATAGACACACACACTAGACAAACACACAGTAGCCACTCACAACCAGACACACACACAATAGACACACACAATAGACACATACATACACACACACACACACAATAGACACACACTAGACAAACACACAGTAGACACTCACAACCAGACACACACAATAGACACACACATACAGACACACACACAATAGATACACACACTAGACAAACACAGTAAACACTCATACCCAAACACACACACAATAGACACACACACAGACACACACAATAGGCACACACACTAGACAAACACATAGTAAACACTCACACCCAGACACACACACAATAGACTCACACCCAGGCACACACGCAATAGACACACACACTAGACAAACACATAGTAGACACTCACACCCAGACACACATACACTAGACGTACACACAATAGATACACACAATAGACACATACACAGTAGACACACAACCAGACACACACACTAGACAGACACCCAGACACACACACACCAGACACACATCCAGACATACACACACTAGACACACACACTCTAGACACACACCCCCAGACACCCACACAATAGATGCACACACAATAGACACCCACACAATAGATACACACACACAATAGGCACGCACACACACAAATTGTAAAAAGGTGGAATTCTCCTCCTTCCATCCCTAAGACTTGAAACATCAAATGGTGTTCTCGGTTGGCCTGAGCCTGTGAGCAGCTAGTAGAAAGTCAAGCTCCTGGTACTCACATGACTTTTGCAGTCTCTAGAGATGTGTATTTTAAGCAGGCTTTCCAGAGATTCTCATGCACATGGATTTACTGGGAAGCTTGGAAACACTTACTAAAGCAGGATGTGTGAGACCGTGAGGTGGCAACTGGAAAGGCTGCCGGAAGATCTGTTGTACAAATAACAATTCCAGAGGAAAGTTTTCTTCTTTTCAGCTTACGTGTCTCTAAGACATACAGGTTTTGATGTCAACAGAAGCCAAGTTCCCTGCCTTTTATGACAATGGCATTAATGACTCAGTTTCCATAAGCATTAGGGTGGAAAGGCCAGCAATCCCTCCCCCCATCCCTTCTGTGCGGCATCGGCTCTTCTCAGATGGAAGTGATTTTTCATTAGCGTAAATGGATGCATATTTTATAAACATAGGCCATGTGTTTCATATTCCATTCTTGTTTATTTACACATCCTGTAAACACGTGTATACAAAGCCACATGGACATTTCAGGGGGAGTGCATGGAACACTACGCACGGATAAATACCACACTTGACGGGTGTTCCCTTGGGTGGTAAATCAACAACCACCCAAAGATTCTCATTTACCTTCTCACTACCTTTGCTGCGGGTGGGGGTGGGGGTGGGGATGGGGGTGGGTTGCCCTATGGGGACTCAGACGTTCAGTTTCCTCAGCCTCCTTTCTCTCCCTCAGATGTCCAAGCTCTGATTTATTGAAAAAAAAAAAAAGTATCAATGCTCTCCACTAGGTCAATATTGTAACCTTCTCATACTGTTAACTAAAATGTTACCTTGGTCTTGGGAAAAGAGGCTTAAGGTCAAGCGAGGTCTTTCCCAAAGGGTGTTCCCAGGCAAAGAACCAAATGGGAACGGGAGGAAATGTAAAACGTGCTTTCAGTGCAGTTGGAATGGAAGGAAGAAAGGGGGGATGGAAAGCCTTGCGAGGAGAGGTAAAGGCAGATCAGCAGGGACAGGACAGAGCGCCTGCTACCCAGAGACTTTGTCCATTGATGCTTTCAGAGAGTCTGGCATGAGCCTTGGGTAAAACTGTACTCTAGCTTCTGAGGCCAAGAGAGAGAGAAAGAATTATGCACATCCTACTCCCCCTGTTGGGTTCAATTCCACCCTTGGTTCCAGGCTGCTCTGTGGGGCTCAAAACTCAGAACAGGTGTTTGAGATGATGAGAAATAGTAAGCCAGATTTACTCCCGGGAGTTTGCCTTTTCAGCTTTGGGAGTCAGAAAGGCACAACTTCTTGCATTTGCTGTCATCAGTGTGTTCTTTAACTTTGCAGCCGTTTCAGGTTCTCTGTTTTTCTTCTGGTTCATTTTAAACTAAACAGTAAAAACAGTTTTAGGATTGCTTTCTAAAGTACTGCCACCTGGAAGTGTGCATGCATATGTGTGGTGTGCGAATGTGTGCATGTGCATGTGTGGTATGCGTATGTGTGCGTGTGCAGCTGTTGACACATAGAGACTAGAGGAGGACTTTGGGTGTCCTACTCCACCGCTTGCTGCCTCGCGTCCTTGATATGGTCTCTCAGTGAACCTGGAACTAGCCTGGTAGTCAGGAAATGCCAGTGATGATGAGGCCCGTGCTTACAGCTCCATCATGCCGGGATGACTGGTGCATATGGCCGGCCATGCCCAGGCTTTTGACATGGTTGCTACGATGATAACTTATATCTTTATGCTTGCACAGCAAGCAGTCCACATGTGAAAGCTTCAAGCTGCTTCTTTGAGAATATGCCTCACTTCCCTAAATCCTTGTCTACCCTATCAATAACTCTAAACCCCCAGATTTTGAAGAGAAGTTAAATCATGATGATGAGGTTATTACTGTCTGTAGGTAAACCTCACAGCTCTTTCGGTCAACATGGGAGAACTTGGCTATACATGGGGTCATTTTCAAATGAACTGGCCCTACCAGTCAGACTTATACAGAGCAGGGAAAGATAGAAGTGTAGCAACAGGCGGTCTTACTTGACTTCTTAAAATACTGTGTATCTTTGAGGCTTTCTGAAGACTGAAATAGCCCCAAATGTTTTCTCTTGGCTGGAAACAACCAGTTAACTATGACCATGTGTCTCAGAACTAAATGAAAAAAGTTTTAACTAGGTGCTTGATATAAATCGAGAAGAAAAAAGACAGATAGAAATCGCACACCCCAACATTCTCTTTGACCTATGTTCTCCTTTCTTTAAACTTAAGGATTTTTCTATGAGGCTGAAAGCAAACGCACTATGTGCCTAGATCTGAGCACTGACCTATCTGACAGGTACACACCAAGAGCTCACACTTTTCCTCACCCAAAGCCTATGCAGTGGTATCTCAGTCTTCACTGAGAAAGACAGCACACATTCCCTCCAAGCAACCAATAACTGGCTCAAGGTCAAAGCATTTACTAGCTTAGTCAGGATTTGAACCCAAAGCATGTGTACTTTACAGTGGTCCCCCAAAGCCACATCCTACCCAGAGCCTCAGATTGAGGTGTCATTTGGAAACAATCTTCACTAATGTGCTGCTTTGTTAAGGTCATTCTGTAGTCAGATGTCCCCTAGCTCAAGTGACAGTGTCCTTGTAGGAGCCACTGATGCACAGAGACACCACTTGCTGGTAAGATTACCAGTAACGCAGAGACTAGACAAGAAACAGATGCTCCTCAGACTTCAGAGAACATGGCTTTATGGACAATTTGATTTCAGACTCCAGAACCATCAGTGAATTTCTGCCACTCTAAGCTATCTACTCCATGATACCAAAGAATTCACCCTATAACCAGGTTATTCTAGGAATGTTGAAAAACAAATGGAACTTACCAAATGCTTACAACCCTGTGTTCCAGAACCACTCACTACAAACTATGAACGTTTAAGTTTTCTTCCATTATTTCTGACGGCTATCCCATTAATTTCTGTTTCAAAAGAGAGGCTGGAACACGGCTTGCCTGGTAAAGGACTTGCCTAATACACGCAAAGCCCTGGGTTTGATTTCAAGAACCTCACAAACCTAGTATGGTGGTACACGCAAAGGTAGTACTAGAGAGATGGAGACAGCCAATGAGATGTTCAAGGTCATCCTCAACTACATAGTGAATTCAAGGCCATCTTGGCACTTCTTGAGATTCTATCTTAAAATAACAAGAAAATAGTAATCCCTTATGCATTTCATTTCTTGTTTGATATTCAGTGAGAATGGTTTTAATTTCCTGAATATGACTCTTTTATTATTTTATTTATTTATTTATTTATTGTTTTTGTTTTGTTTTGTTTTGTTTTGTTTTTTGAGACAGGGTTTCTCTGTGTAGCACTGGTTATCCTGGAACTCACTCTGTAGACCAGGCTGGCCTCGAACTCAGAAATCCGCCTGCCTCTGCCTCCCAAGTGCTGGGATTAAAGGTGTGCACCACCACTGCCTGGCTCTGAATATGACTCTTTAAATGGTCACCATCATCCTGATTTTAGTTCCTTGAAACAGAACAGGTGGTTTGGAACCCTAAGGTTAATGACACAACTGACCATGGAGAGATCCCCAGGAGGTGGCAGTATGGGTCATGAAACCACCAATCCACAGGAAACCCCTGAATTACAAGCCAGTGACTCCCCTGATACAACCAGCAAACCTGGGCCTTTCTCCACAGCACTGGAAACTGCAGCCAGACCACTAGCTAGAGAGAGAGGCCATGTGGGGTGAGTGATTGTTTTCCAGCCTCATGTGGTCTTTTATTCTTTTTTTTTTTTTTTCAAGACAGGGTTTCTCTGTGTAGCTCTGGCTGTCCTGGAACTCACTCTGTAGAATAGGCTGGCCTCTAACTCAGAAATCCACCTGCCTCTGCCTCCCATGTGCTGGGATTAAAGGCATGTGCCACCAACGCCCGGCGGTCTTTTATTCTTGTAAAAGAGGAAAGCCTTGAATTAAAATACTAACCTTCATTTAAAGAAAGCTATGGCTCAGACCTTGGAGATGTTTGTTAGCGATTTCAACATGTCAATATCACCTCGCTATCCTGTCTTCTTTTGGTCTAAGAGTTCCAGGCAGGAATCTCTTAGTGTCAGTATTATTTAGATTTATGAACAATAGTGGGGATTGAAATAGAGAGACCACAGAAGGATCGAAGAAATAGGGCAATGGGCTCTTTTTAATCCCTTCAAGTCCATGATCCTCTTGGCCGATTTTTTTCAGAATGCTGAGATCACAGACACGATCACTACGCCCCTGTCTTAGTCAGGATTTTTATTCCTGCACAAACATCATGACCAAGAAGCAAGTTGGGAAAGAAAGGGTTTATTGAGCTTACACTTCCATCTTGCTATTGATCACCAGAGGAAGTCAGGACTGGAACTCAAGCAGGTCAGGAAGCAGGAGCTGATGCAGAGGCCATGGAAAGATGTTCCTTACTGGCTTGCTTCCCCTGGCTTGCTCAGCCTGCTCTTTTATAGAACCCAAGACTTCCAGCCCAGGGATGGCACCACCCACAAGGGGCCCTACCCCCTTGATCACTAATTGAGAAAATGCCCCACTGCTGGATCTCATGGAGGCACTTCCCCAACTGAAGCTCCCTTCTCTGATAACTCCAGCCTGTGTCAAGTTGACACACAAAACCAGCCAGTACAGCCCCCCAATCTATTTCCTCAGTGCTCACTGGCTACATGAGCTTCAGGTTCCTTTAACTGTCTAACCCCAAGAATCTTCACTTATTTTAGCTTTGTTGTTTTGTTTTGTGTGTATAGTATGTCGCCTTGATTTGCAATATTGTAGCACAGCTCAGGAGAGAAACTGACTTAAAAACTACAAAGTAGAAGTTGTATTTCAGAAACACTGTTTCCATAAGTGTAGTCTAGGTGTGAGTTGAAACTGTCCCACAGTTTCATGAACCGGGTTCTGTCTCGACCGAAGGGAGAGAAGCCACGAAGCCACATTGAGGGTTTCCAATCAAGGCTCGCCACTTTACTTTTGGGTCTCAGCATTTATACATAATAGTCAAACTGGATCTCTAGGTTACAATAACATTTGCATAACATAAACATTGAGAAGTTAGGGAAGAGTCAGGAGGGAGTCACAAGGGAGTCACCAGGGAAGATCACCAACTGCTCTGATGTCTTCGGATGTCCTCAGGCAATAGGCCTTGTTGCCAGTGTAATTGTATCTCAGTTGAACTTCTAGGGGAACTTCTTTCAGAGATAAGCCAGTAGTCTGCTGAAGGTCTTTCGGCTTAATTCCCTAGGTGACCACCTCAGGTGGAGGCCATCAAAGGCCTGAGGCTGAACTGGGCGTGGGAAGCAACAGTGAGTGACTCTCAAGCACCATTGGATTATAGTTAGGCACTGTGCTGGTTAAAATGTGGATTCATAAGGTCTGCCCTGGGGTTTCTGGTTCAGTAAGTCAAGCAAGGGTGGGGCAGAAAAATCGGCAGTTGAAACCCACTCCTGCTGCTACTGTCACTGTGATCCACAAAGACCTCAGAAAGTTGTTTAATGGAGCTATGTCAGGACAAGTTAGTGCTTGGAACACAAAATTTAGGAGTGTTGTCGTTGTTAGAAAAAGTAGGAAATGAAGTTCTAGTCTCCCTCTCCTGGGTGTGGGTATATTGTTATTGTCTAAATGTTACCACCATATTAATCATGTCATTTCCAGAAGATACAGCAGTTTCTTTTTTTATTAGATATTTTCTTTATTTACATGTCATATGATATCTCCTTTCCCAGTTTCCCCTCTGAAAAAAAGAAAAAAACCCAAAAATCAAAAAACAAAAAACCCTGTTCCCTCCCCCCTTGCTCAACAACCCACCCTCTGCTGCTTCCTGGCCCTGGCATTCCCCTACACTGGGGCATAGAACCTTCACAGGACCAAGGGCCTCTCCTCCCATTGATGACCAATTAGGCCATCCTCTGCTATACATATGCTGCTGGAGCCATGAGTCCCACCATGCAGCAGTTTCTTTTTAATTGTATGTATGAATGTGTCTTTGTGTGGGTATGTGTGTGTGAATGAGAATGACTGGAAAGCCAGAGATTTGATTCCTTGGACGGAGAGTTACTGGTGGTTGTGAGCCACCTCATGTGGGTGCTGGGAACTGAACTTGGGTCCTTTGCCACAGCAGCAAAGCTGTCTCTCCAGCCCCAGCATTTCCTGACGATGGAGCCAGCTTTTCCCAATAATCTTCCCTAGTGGAAACGAATAATGATATCAACATAGTCCACTGGATACCCTCAAAGCCTAAAGAAAAGCTCACTAAAGATCAGGCCCCCGATTCAGAAAACTACAGAACATGGTTGTGTCTGAGATAGCTTTGGGATTTCAACCCCTTTGCCAAGCTCCATTTCCCTGTAGTAGTCAACTGTTCCTGATAAAGTGTGCACTTGTATAGTGGGCCTATTTCTTGCTTACTTAATGCCTTGGTCAATACTACAAGATACCTAAGATCAGATGACTTATGAAGAATAAGGTTTATTTAGCTCAAAATTCTAGAAGCTGAGAGGTCCAAGGTCACAGCACCAGCATCAGCTGGCCATCATGAGAGGGCCCTCTTTTTGGAGAAAATCTCTGCTGAAAATACCAAGACAGCATAAGACGTGTGCTGAGAAAAGCCAAACATACTAGTTTGAGTCATGTGTCTCTTCTTTAAAAGCTACAAATTGAATCCTAGGGGTTCCACTCTATGACCTCATCTAATCCCAGATGCCACCTGTACTGGCTGGTTTTGTGTGTCAAGTTGACACAGGCTGGAGTTATCACAGAGAAGGGAGCTTCAGTTGGGGAAGTGCCTCCATGAGGTCCAGCTGTGGGGCATTTTCTCAATTAGTGATCAAGGGGGTAGGGTCCCTTGTGGGTGGTGCCATCCCTGGGCTGGAGGTCTTGGGTTCTATAAGAAAGCAGGCTGAGCAAGCCAAGGGAAGCAAGCCAGTAAGGAACATCACTCCATGGCCTCTGCATCAGCTCCTGCTTCCCGACCTAATTGAGTTCCAGCCCTGACTTCCTTTGTGATAACAGCAATGTGGAAGTAAGCCAAATAAACCCTTTCCTCCCCAACTTGTTTCTTGGTCATGATGTTGTGCAGGAATAGAAACCCTGACTAAGACACCACCCAAATCCATGAGCATAGGATTTGGATACATATTCCTATATAGAGGAAATTTTGGGCACACATTCAGACCTCATCACCCCTATGTTTTCCTCTACCCACAAATATAAAAAGCAGAGACTTTTCTTTACTTTGATGGTCCAGTGGAGGGCCCGTAAGAGGAGTACAGGTATTGGGTTGGATAATGGGTGAGTCCTAGCAGTGTGTTCCTTTCCTGACCACTTAAGATTTTATGAGGCACAAAATATAATGAAAGACCCCCGGAACTGGGGAGATCCTTACTCAAGTCTCGGGACAACGCGACCACCCAATGACTCACAAGAGACCGAACTTGCTGCAATCACATGAGGTTTATTGGGGATACTGGTACCAGGGTCGATCTCATGACCTTGCCAGTCAGAGGAGTTCGACCCCCGGGCACAAGAAGTCTGGAGTATTTGAGGAAAAGACCACAAGCTGGGGGCGGGGAGGGGGTTACCAAGGAAATGTGACATGAAAACAGTGGAAAATTTCAGAGGGACTCAACCCAAGGTGTTCAGTTAGGGAGGGGAACATATTCACTCTAGGAATGTAATCTTCATCTACTGGTCAACAGGGTGGAGAGTCTCATAAACCAGTAGACCTTCATTCCTAGTTCCACCCTCATTGCAGATCAGCCAGGAGGGGCAGGTATCGGGAACCAGAGCCCTGAGGCTCTCAGTTCCTGGAACTGGCTATTTTATCTTTCTGGCTGGCTATTTTATCTTTCATGGCCCTCCATGTCCTTTTAGGTAAAGGTTATACACCATACATTTGTATTAAATGCCCTCATTTTAAATTCTAAGATTCTCCAGCCTTTCAATATCAGAGACTATTTAATTCCTGCCAGAGAGACAAGAAGAATGTCTCCTCATTCTGTCAAAATATATACAAATAATTATAAACTATAAAACCCTGGTCTGTGTTTGAGGAGAGAGGCCCTAAATCCCCAAACCTCTCCTAACCCAATCAAAATTCATATCATTTTAACCAGAGTCAACCTATGCCAATGAACATAGAGTTAGAGAATTGACAGAATGTTGCTGGATGTGATTAAGAGCCAAGATGGTCCGTGAAGAAGCAGAAAGACACTCACTGTCCCCTAAGGTTGACTGAGGATTAAATAAAGAGGGACTGGGTCTTTTCTCACGGGCTGGGCTTCCTGCTTAGGTTTTCTTATGGTCCTCCTAACTGTGGACCCTGGATGATATCCTCCCACTAAGCATGTTTGGACATCATAATGGGGGTGACTGGTGACTATCTCCTGGCTTGAATGGAGTCACTCTATTGACCTAAATTTGGTACTAGTTTTGAGTCAGACTCTGTGACAGAATTTCTTGTCTGCATCCATCCCTGCCCTTACTGAACTCTGTAACTTCCTGTTACTGTTACTGTGGGTGTACACATACAATACAATCACCCCTTTTCTGTTTGTTTGATTCATCAGTTTGGTTTTTGGCTTTTTGAAGCCCACATATACTTTGAGCGCATAACACTCTAGCCTCTGGCTCTCAAGTGCTGGCGTTACAGGCATGTGGCACTACACCCCAAGCTATCGGTTAGATTTAAACTGATCGTGATAGATTTAGAATGAGTGGTTCAAGAAAAATGATTAAGGCTCAGCATGGAAGACCTCAATAGATTAGGAAGACTTATTAAGAAAGTCTCGTGGAGGGAGTTAACAGTCAGAGTTCAGAGAAAGTATAGACCAAAGAAAACAGATATGGACACTCGATAAATGCTCTCAAAGTCCAACAAGTGAAAAGACATCATTAGCAGAATTAAGATCTCTGAATGTTGACAGCCCAGCAGGCAGCCAGCCAAGGGCTTCATCTCCAGTGACCTTTGATTCCCTTCCAAGCTGTGCAATACTTGGTTTGTTGAATCACATAAAACTGCTATTTTATATATCACAAATGACTGAGTAAAAACAATATCGTTTGGCTCATACTAAAAATCATCATCGTCATGAAAATGGTATAGCTACAGGGTCTGAAGCCAAACCTCTTCTTCTCCCACTACACTGCCAGCTAAACTTAGGAAAAGCCATAAGTAACCATCCTGTTTGTGTGGTGCAGCCAAGGTGACGTACAATCCCCCACTCCTCCTTTCTAGTCATAAATAATGCACTTTAGGAAAACTGTAAGTACCATCTTGAAAGAGCCCTAAGCACTACGGAACCACAAATGTCTGTTATCAAATTTTAATGGTGCTGTTTTGTTATAAAGTGCAGCGCTATCCTTTCAAAGAGACCATTCCAAGAACTCATTATGTGCTTATAAAATAATAAGGCGCTTCACTGAGTGTCGAACAAAAGGCAATCCCCTCCTTATGGCGTCTCTCAGTATACCCTAATCATGTTTTTAAGTCTTAAAGCCTGCAACCATGCTTCCTCGAGCAAGAGTTAGCTGATCAAGTATAACGTAAGTCTGAGTGAAGGCCTCAATGAAACATGACTCAAAAGTAAGCTAATGCATACTCATTAGTCTCAAAGGTTGGAGGTTTCTCAAGTGACTCTGGGCAGAAGGACATGAACTACCAAGCCGAATCACTAAAGTCATCCCTTCTCATCCCTCTTCTCTTCTCCTTTTCTTTCCATCTCCTGAACCAATGTAGGGAGTATGTGTCATGATTGTCCTGACTCTGGCCCTTGCTCATCTACCTCTGTGGGTTCTAGGATCATCAATTAAATAGATTTCCCTTTGACTGCTCATCACCCAGTAGAATCTTCCCAAAAGTGAGACGAATGATACCAAAAGACATCTTGAGTGTTCATCCACGGATGAACATCTCTACCACCCTCTCTAAGTTCAGGAAACATCATAAAGGCTGGAAGAGAAGAATGTCCGAGCCAGAATAGGTGCGGTAGAATTGCTGCATGGCAGAGCATGGCAACTGAGATTACTTGTACAAGATCATTGCAAGGCCCAGCCTGTTAATACCCTGTCAGGGCAGACTCATGGGTCCCTATCCCTCCCTGAGAATTACTGGTAGTTAATGGTTGATGGGGAAGAGAGAGACATTTTCCTCAGTGGTGTAGTTCCTGCTAATGTTCCCAGGCTTCTGAGAACAAGCCCTCATTAATCTCACCTCTCACCTATGTTGCTATAAGCAACACTAATGAAATTCCTTGGGTCTCTCTCTCTCTCTATGTGTCTCTCTCTCTGTCTCTCTCTGTGTCTGTCTGTCTGTCTGTCTGTCTCTCTCTCTCTTTCTCTCTCTCTCTCACACACACACATACACACATCATGAAAATATGATAATGGAAAGATTGGGAAAAAGAAGGATCAGCAGAAGAGGAAGAAAACCAGAGATGGTCATAAAGGATCAATACAATCGAAATACCTTATACACATGTATGAAGAGGTCATAATGAAACTCATTGTTAGTGTATAACTGATACAAACACTTTCCTAAAAAGACCAACATCTGGGACTGGAGAGATGGCTCAGCATTTAAGAGCACCTACTGCTATTAGAGTGCACCCAGGTTCAGTTTCCAGCACTTGGTGACTCACAACCGTCTGTAACTCTCATTCTATGGGATAAAATAATACATGAAAGCAAAAAATTCATATGTATAAAATATAAATAAATAAATATTTTTAAAGACCAATATCTTAGCTGGGCATGGTGGTTTACATTTGTAATTGAACTGAGCCAAGAGGATCATAATTTCAAAGCCTACATGGGCTACACAATTAAGTCCTAAGACATCAAGAGTTATAAAGTGAGATCCTGTCCAAAAACAATAATAGTACAAAAAAGACCATCTTTATACCATATTATCTTTATACTTATCAGATAGTTGAGGTGACAAGCACTCTCTCTCACAAGGAGGACAGCTTGTGCTTTTTAGTCCCTGCTGCATCTTGCAGGGGCATTTCTGGGGTCTACCATTGATTGATGGTTGCTATATGAACAAAGCAGAGACAGCTTTGGACTTAAGATTTGGTCCCTACAGCACTATGTCGATTTGAATCCCCTCCTGTCTTCAGTAGTGAGTGAAAAATACTGCTCTTTCCGAAATGCAAATGGTTACCCTCCAAATCAAATAGCTCTTTGGATGGCAGAAAGTTGTAACAAAGATGGTGGAAAGATGAAGGCACACAAGAAGCCATGTCAGAGGTTAGGATGAATAAAGAATCATGTGCAATGGGGCTAGAGAGACTAAATTAATGTTGAGAATAAGTGCTGCTCTTGCAGAGGGCCCAAGTTCAATTTCCAGTACTCAAAACTGCTTGTAACTCTAACTCCAACAATCTGATGCTCTCTTTTAGCTTCCTCAGAAACATGCCCCCACATGTTACATACATAAGTAAAATTGTACACAAGAATGGAGTCTACTGGTCAAAATGAATGTATCATTTAACTTTATTAAAGACTTAGATCAGAATTAAACACAGTGCTTTAAGGCACACCACATCAAATTAGGATTGGCTCTGGTCTGTTACTCAGAATGAGTATGTCCATGCCTGCAAGGACAAAGAATAATGCCAGAGTTGATTGAAATAGTAATCTGAGGGGTCTGGGGTGACAGCTCAATTAGTGAAGTGCTTGTCTTGTAAGCTTGAGGACATGAGTTCAACCTGCTAGAACCCGCAGTCATGGTGTGTGCCTGTAATCCCAGTGCTGGGACCACTGACAGCCAACTTAACCTATGTAGTTAGTGAGAGGCCTTGTCTCAAGAAAGCAGGGTGGATGGCACCTGAGGAGAGAAATAACAATTGAAGTTGCCCTCTGACTTCCCCAAGCATGCGCACACACATGTATATACATCACTCCCAAACATGCATATATATGTATACACACACACTAGCCAGAGTTCTTTGTACTTGTGTAAGTATATATGTGTACAGATATAGCAATTGTGTATGCTATATGCACACATATGTGCACTTTTATGCACACACATGTTGAAAGGAGAGGAGGACCTTATGCATCCTATCCTACCCCTCTCTGTTGTGCTCTCTTGACACAAAGACCTAAGCAGGCCCACAGCCCCAGTCATCCTCCTGTTTCTGCCCTCCACAGTATGAGGGATACAGGCAGGCACACAGCCATGTCCAGCCCTCCACAGTATGAGGGATACAGGCAGGCACACAGTCATGTCCAGCCCTCCACAGTATGAAGGATACAGGCAGGCACACAGCCATGTCCAGCCCTCCACAGTATGAGGGATACAGGCAGGCACACAGCCATGTCCAGCCCTCCACAGTATGAGAGATACAGGCAGGCACACAGCCATGTCCTGCTTTTTATATGGGTGCTGGGGACTTGGATTTTGGTCTTTGCATTCCTGCAGCAAGCAGTCTCAGCCAATGAACCATCTCCAAGCCAAGTCATAATTTTTTTGAAGACTATCGTGATGGTCTTGGGCGACAGTCATCTCAGCCATAGGCAGGTCCTGACTGGTTCTACCTCCGCTGAAACAGTTGTGGCCCTGGGATCTTTACCTGGTGCCCAACTGTGGAGTCAGGGTTCTCCAGCTTCTTCTAAGTATCCCCACTTTAGTGTGCTTGGCTTCTGGGTTCGGCTGACTGTGTTCTTCTTGGGTCCCCAATTTCTGTCCAATTCCTTCCTCAGCATACACCACCACTGGTAAGGTTGGATTCCCATAATAGACCCTGTATGCTAAAGCTTTCTTAGTTGGACCCTGATGGAAACAGTAAGGATTCCATTTGTTAATTTGTTGCCTTTTTTTAAAACCTTTTTTTGTTTGTTTGTTTTGTTTGTTTGTTTGTTTGTTTCGAGACAGGGTTTCTCTGTATAGCCCTAGCTGTCCTGGAACTCACTCTGTAGACCAGGCTGGCCTCAAACTCAGAAATCCACCTGCCTCTGCCTTCCAAGTGCTGGGATTAAAGGCGTGCGCCACCACCGCCCACGGCAATTTGTTGCATATGCACACTTTTGAGACAGTACAGAAAGGTAGAATAAGGAAGACAGTAAAGCAATTGCCTCAGATCCGTCCACTTACCCTCACCAGACAGAGGCTGTGGTGCTAATCCCCATGCACCTCCCTTTGGGGTTCAGAAGGAAGGGAAAGAAAAGACTGGATAGATCAGGGCAAATAAACAAATGTTGCAGCATTCTGACCTGGGTCCTATTTGCAGATTTTTTTTCCTTTTTTCAACCAGCCAGGGCACTATAGTGTTCTGGTGGATGCTCTACCACTGAATTATTGAACCAGCTCTGAATTGTCTTTTTTTTTTTTTTCCAAGTATCACAATGTTTATTGATAGATACAAGTATATAAAATCAGGGCATGAACATGACTTGATAAATTAAGTAGACTTAATTTCAATACTATAATAAGAGGGACCAATTCAAATTCTCACCATTTGTTTCACACCCACAAAAACCACTTCAAGGACATTAGTGATCTCTCAAACTGATCAGTTTTGTGCAAGTAAACCATGTTTCTTTTAAAAAGACTTGTGCACTTACCCAGGCTCAAGGATTTTAAAATCTAGCACATAACGCCCATCACTAGAGGTAGAAATACAGGCAATATACAACCATCAATTACAGTTAAGAATTTTTCTGTAACAACCAAATGGATAATCAAATATTGCAACAACTCAAATATTACTGAGCAAAGTGCATCTCTACAGTATTCAGTGTTGCTATTCAGTTTTCTAACTTAAAACAGCCTATGGTAACTGGCAGCAAAGAAGGTCCTTGCAATAGACTGCCTCTGCTTGAGAACTTAGGATGTAATTATTGCATGCTGCTAATATTCTATCTAAATCTGAATTGTCTCTTGAATTAAATATATGTACAATTCCCATTCCCTCCATGGGATGTTAGGTGGTATTCCCCTTCATCTTAATTTACAGTGATACAAAGTACCTTGTTCCAATTCCAACTCCAATTCCAAGAACCTCCCACTACAATCCAAACACATGGCCAAGATGCCTTCATTTTATGTTTCTTTTGTCACTGAGTATTTTTTCCCCAGAAGGGTGCCCTCTTGGGAAGAGTTTGGATACACTTAGAGTGAGATGTTGCAGTGGTAGCTTAGCAGGAGAAGCGTGGGAAATACATCTCTAGACCCCAGTTCTATTCCTGCCTCCAACCCTGGACAGCCCAAATGCCACATGTAATACTGGAACAGTTTTTCTTTTTTTCCCTTCTCTTCCCTTCTCTCTCTTTAAAAATGGTTCTCATGGTGATCTTTTTAAAATATTACTTATTTTTATTTATATGAACACAATGTAGCTGTCTTCAGACACACCAGAATAGAGCATCAGATCCCATTACAGATGGCTGTGAGTCACCATGTAGTTGCTGGGAATTGAACTTAGGACCCCTGGAAGAGCAGTCAGTGCTCTTAACGGCTGAGCCATCTCTCCAGCCCTCTCTTCTCTTCTCTTCTCTTCTCTTCTCTTCTCTTCTCTTCTCTTCTCTTCTCTTCTCTTCTCTTCTCTTCTCTTCTCTTCTCTTTTCTCCTCTGCCCTCCTCTCCTTCCCTCCCCTCCTCTCCCTCCTCTCCCCTCTTCTTCTCTATTTCCTCCCTCCCCCTCTTTCTTAATTCCTTATTTCTTCCCCCCTCTCTTTCTTTCTTTCTTTCTTTCTTTCTTTCTTTCTTTCTTTCTTTCTTTCTTTCTTTCTTTCTTTCTTTCTTTCTTTCTTTCTCTGTAAGAACCTCCCTAAGTTTGCTTCTTGAAAACATTGGAAGAGAAAAATTCTATCCCTTTCCTTTTACCATAGTTAGGTATCACAACCTCCCAAATCCACCCATTTATATTCCATGTGCTGAACAGATTCCATATGTGTCAATCTATATGTAGAATATGCACCCCCCACAGAGGGCAGGGAAACTAACAGTAAGGTGAGGCTATGGTGGCCCAGGTCTATAATCACAACATTCAGGAGGCTGAAGCTGGTAGATCACAAGTTAGAAGCCAGTCTGGGTTTCAATATAAAATAACAAAATATTTCCCCAACACAAGATCTGGGTAATAATAAGTTTTACTATGCATTTGTGTTTTCTCTTTAAATTGTGTGTACGTATACATGGTCACACATATGTGCATGTATGCATGCACATGTATGTAGACTCAAGAACCCAAAACTGGTGGGTAGGTGGGCTCCAGGAACCCTCCTGTCTATACTTCCCAGCACTGGGGATACAAGCCTATACCACTGTGCAAGCTTGTTCATGGATGCCACAGATTGAATTGAGTCTTCATCCTTGTATGACAAGCACTTTACCAACTGAACTACTTTCTCAGTTCCTACATGGAATTATATGCTAGAAAGTCCAAAATAATTGAATCCCAGGGTCATCTGCTCTGAAAAGCCCTTTGACCCTTTTACTCTCAGTGTAAAAGTTTCCTTGCTGCATTCTGAACTACTTTCTCCTCAAAGAGTCTTTGACAAAGAACAAAAACATAACATGCCTGTAGCGAAGATCACCTGTAGCCCACACCCACACCCATCACTCACTACCCCAGATGTGCCATCTGCAGCCTGCTGCAAGCGTGTTCCTCTGCAGTGGTGTAATTCTCTTATCGTTGGGCATTCTTCCATAAGTGCCAGGAAATGAGTGTTCCCAGGGTACAGCCCTCAATAAGTGATAGATGGGAACTAAAGCATAAATTCTTCATCTTCTTTATGGTGGAGGAGTGGGGTCAGGAATGATTATGTGGTATTCTCTACACACTCTACCACATCTCCCAGTGGAAGTGACTCCCGTTGCTCGCAAAGGCAACTCCCTTCAGAATACATGATATGTGTGCTTCTGAGTCTTTCTGTCTTACCTCCCAACCCATGCTTCAGTGCTTCCTAGAGTCATCCAAGGAAGCTGCTTGTATTCAGTGCTTTGCTGTGTCTGTCAGATGTGTCCCTCTCTCCAAAAGTATATTGCTAACTCCTGATACATTAAATGTGGGTTTATGTGGAAATAAAGTCTTTATGGAAGTAACCAAATAAAATATGCTCTCCCCAAGCTAGAGAGGACGGTAATTTGATATGACTAGTATCCCTATAAGAGCAAAGAAGTGAGAAAAGACCTATAAAGAGAGATCAGAGAGAGAGAGAAAGACATGTGACAACAGACATCAGACTGATGCACCTACAAGCCAAGGGCTCTTGTTCACCCAAAAAGCCAAGAGTCCACCCTAGAGCCGTCAAAGGGAGTGGGGTGCTGCTGTCTTCTCAGGCATCTGGACTCCAGAATTCTGAGACAAACCTTTTCTGTCATTTTAGAACACTCAGTTTGTACCAGTTTGTATGGAAACTAAGAAGCTAATAGTTCTCTATCCTGTTTATAATACACTCCTTAAAAGACAATAACAACTGCTTTGTTTTTTAACTTCCCAATTTTCTGGTTTAGGAATATCAGCAGTTCTTCTGTCCTCTGTGGTAGCAGCTGGGGGCCGTTCTCTAATGCTCAACAGAGAAGTCTGTACTTTGCAGGACCTTGGGCCCAGAGAGCCCACAGGTGGTTTCTCCCACACAGCAGCTAGAAGGTCCCTCATGTGGGATTTGGGGCCCCTGGGGACAAGGTTATATAAGACATCCAAGTAGACATTTCAAGTCTTCTCAGAAGTCTCAGGTTGTCACCACATCCCTGACTTCCTAGAACAGCATGTAGCCTAGCTGGAAAGATTAGGCATTAGATGCTGTCTCACAATGCACAGAGAAACAATGAGATGTGGCCATCTTAATGTGCCCCATTCTATCTCCATGCTCACTGCCAGTGGAGCTTGCTCCCACCTGTGTCTAGGGTCATCACACATGTGTGTTCACATCTGGGTCCCAACATACCAGTACACTTGCTGTTTTTCTTTTTTCTTTTCTTTTCTTTTTTTTTTTTTTTTTTTTTTTTTTTTTTTTTTTTTTTTTTTTTTTTTTTTGGTTTTTCTGAGACAGGGTTTCTCTGTGTATCCCTGGCTATCCTGGAACTCACTCTGTAGACCATGCTGGCCTCAAACTCAGAAATCCGCCTGCCTCTGCCTCCCAAGTGCTGGGATTAAAGGCATGTGCCACCACTGCTCGGATCACTTGTTGTTTTTCTAACGTCCAATGTCTTCTGTGCTTTAAAAAAAAAGTTGTTTATTATACACAAAGTTTTTTTAAAAAATACACAATAAGTGTCCATCCTCTTCTCTGCTTGGAATGCCTTTTACCTTGACCCTTGACTTCCTGGCAGATGATCCCATCCTTGACCCTTGATTACCTGGCAGATGATCCCATCCTTGACCCTTGACACCTGGCAGATGAGCCCATCCTTGACCCTTGATTACCTGGCAGATGAGCCCATCCTTGACCCTTGATTACCTGGCAGATGAGCCCATCCTTGACCCTTGATTACCTGGCAGATGAGCCCATCCTTGACCCTTGATTACCTGGCAGATGAGCCCATCCTTGACCCTTGATTACCTGGCAGATGAGCCCATCCTTGACCCTTGATTACCTGGCAGATGAGCCCATCCTTGACCCTTGACACCTGGCAAATGAGCCCATCCTTGACCCTTGACTTCCTGGCAGATGAGCCCATGCTTGACCCTTGACTTCCTGGCAGATGATCCCATCCTTGACCCTTGATTACCTGGCAGATGAGCCCATCCTTGACCCTTGACACCTGGCAGATGATCCCATCCTTGACCCTTGACACCTGGCAGATGAGCCCATCCTTGACCCCTGACACCTGGCAGATGAGCCCATCCTTGACCCTTGATTACCTGGCAGATGAGCCCATCCTTGACCCCTGACACCTGGCAGATAAGCCCATCCTTGACCCTTGACACCTGGCAGATGAGCCCATCTTTGACCCTTGACTTCCTGGCAGATGAGCCCATGCTTGACCCTTGATTACCTGGCAGATGATCCCATCCTTGACCCTTGACACCTGGCAGATGATCTCATCCTTGACCCCTGACACCTGGCAGATGAGCTCATCCTTGACCCCTGACACCTGGCAGATGAGCTCATCCTTGACCCCTGACACCTGGCAGATGAGTCCATCCTTGACCCCTGACACCTGGCAGATGAGCTCATCCTTGACCCCTGACACCTGGCAGATGAGCCCATCCTTGACCCCTGACACCTGGCAGATGAGCCCATCCTTAACCCCTGACACCTGGCAGATGAGCCCATCCTTGAAGTTCCAAATTGTTCTCTCTCTCCATTTCAGCACAGACGTGCTCCTTCCCCTCCTCTGTTCCTCTTCAAGAGTTGGGTGTGCATCTTCCTAAGTTGCTTGTTAGAGGGGCCCTCCTTTCCTACCCCTGTATCCTCTCATGTCTGCTAACGGATGGATGAATTGTCTTTGACCCTAAGATTACTCAGAGACAAACATCTACTCAATAAAACGAATCATTAAGTTTTGGCATCCATGTTCTATCTTTTTTTTTGAGTGATTTTCTTCATGTCAATTATCTCAATGTGTGAGCTTTTCATGGAGATATTTTCTTTTTTTTTTTTTCCTTTGGTTTTTCGAGACAGGGTTTCTCTGTGTAGCCCCGGTTGTCCTGGAACTCACTCTGTAGACCAGGCTGGCCTTGAACTCAGAAATCTGCCTGCCTCTGCCTCCCAAGTGCTGGGATTAAAGGAAGGTGCCACCACCGCCCAGCCATGGAGCTATTTTCAAGCTAAAAGGAAAACCAGAAATCGGGTCTAGAGAGGTGGTTCAGTAAAGTGCTTATCGAACAAGTGTGAGGACTTGAATTCAATCCCAATCCCAGTACTCAAGCAAAAAAAAAAAAAAAAAAAAAAAAAAAAAAAAAAAAAAAAAACCAACACAAGGTTGACTTGGTAGTACACATTTGTAAGCCCAGCACTTGAGCATAGAAAATAGACAAATGCTGAAGTTAACTGGACCAGCCAGTCTAGCCTGCTTGTCAACTTTCACAGTAGTTAAAAACCCTGTCTCAAAATAAATTTAAAAAAAGTTAAGGTGTGTGTGGGGTAATAGTACCTGAAGCATGATACATGAGACTGTCCTCTGTCTCAATTACTAAGGAGAAGCACAATATAGGAAGATTTCCAACATCAGCCTCTTTGGCCTCCGAATATATGCATAAACACATACCTGCACACTCCTGAACCCCTACACATATAAGCATGTGTATACCCAAATACTGATGGGTGGTTAGTATCTTACTAAAGCTGACCTCTTTCTCATCCTTTGTCTTGTTCTTGCAGCATAAAAGAAGCTATTGTTCTTCAGAAAACCTGTCCGAGTTGCTACTTACCGACAGGGTCAGCTTGAAGCGACACCAAAAGCATTCAGAATATACTTATGCAAAGAGATGAAGAGTATCTTAGGTTTTGTGGGCCAAGAGGCAAAGCCAGCATATTTTGCGAACACACAAATTTATCCTCTGAAATTTTGCTGAACATCCTTAAGTCGGCAGGTACTGGACCAGATTTGCACAATATACTGGGTTTGCTACTCCTTGGAGTAGTTGACCAAGAACAAGACTTCAGGTCAGAAGAGTGCAGCTCGATTCCTCTTCAGTCACCTTACCATATGACCTTTAGCAGTCTTACCCAGAACAGAAGACCCTAGTGGACATCCCATCCACAAATGGGGCTCATCTGAGGGCTAGAAAGTGCTTGCTTTGCATAACTGATGAGCTGAGTTTCACCCCCAAACCTGCATTTAAAAGAAAAAAAAGTCAGATGTAGTAATGCATGAGTGTAATGCCAGCACCAGAGAGACAGAGGCAGATGGATCTTTGGGGTGGGGTAGCCAGGAAGCCTGGTAACTTACTTGGTGAGCTTTAGGACAGTAAGAAACTTGTCACAAACAAAAACAGGTGCCCAAAGGAGGACACACAAGATTATTGTCTAGCTTCCATACACATGTGCACATATGTATGAACACACATATACACACATATAGGAGGGAGGGCAAAGGGAGGGAGGGAAGAGATGAGACATAGAACACTGGGCCTGAAGCTCTACTCTAACTCCACAATCATGGTATTTAGTGCTGGCCTATGTATAAAGTAAGGAGACAGGAAAGGTAGCTTTACCAGAGACATAGACCAACATCCATTCTGCATCAGTCCCAGTTATTGGGGCACAGTTCCTCTGAGATAAATAAACTGGAACTCAAGCCACATGAACCAGAACCACCTAAGCCCAGAAGCTCAGGCAGCACTGAAATGCCCTCCTGTGGTGTTTGAATCTCAGTAAGTAAATTTCCAGTTGACCCATTGACCTAGGAAAGTCATTCCAAGGCATGATAGATATTCTGCAATTTTTGGAGTAAGTACATGATAGAAATAAGTTCTAATCAAGTACTAGCAGTCCCTACCTCAAGAAACACTGCCACTGAGGCACATTGGTATCCCCAGAATCCAAGAACAGGTAAAGGAAAAACATCCTAACAGTATTCTAGCAAACTCTCATCTAATCTTGGATAGCTTTACTAGGTTCAAATGATGATCACATGAAAACCTTTTGCCTGCAAGCATATGTTCAAAATCTGTCAGTCAATTTAGTTACATATCTGTCCTTAGATGCCTCCTAAGTGTGATGTCCTCTTAAAACGTCTATACTTGAAGTACATAGTGTGACACAGACAAATCTGAAGATCCAGCTCAGTGGTGCAAACACGTGCAACTCAAAGCACACCACCCACATCAAGAAATGGAATGTTTGTGTCATTACAGATATCTCCAAACTCCTTTCCTACCCCCACCCCCGAGACAACCACTGTCCCAAACTCTCCATGGAATTCTGCCTTTCATGAATTTCCCACCAATGCAAGGACACAGTATGTGCACGTGTCTGGCTTCTTTGGCTCAACATATTCTTTTTTTTTTTTAAAGATTTATTTTATTTATTTTATGTGTATGAGTACACTGTAGTTGTACAGATGGCCGTGAGCCATCATGTGTGTGGCTGCTGGGAATTGAACTCAGGACCTCTGCCAACCCCACTTGCTCTGGCGTAGTTTACTGTAGCTGTCTTCAGACGCACCAGAAGAGGGCATCAGATCTCATTACGGGTGGTTGTGAGCCACCATGTGGTTGCTGGGATTCGAACTCAGGACCTTTGGAAGAACAGTCAGTGCTCTTACCCGCTGAGCCATCTCGCCAGCCCCCTCAACATATTCTTAATATCCAGCTGTGTCTCTCATACAAGTGGTTCCTCTCTCTCCCTTTTTTCTGTATTATGTCATACATCTTCCTTTAGTTTGCAAGAGCTTTTTAATCCCACAGTGATAGCAGGATCTGGATTGAATTGCTTCACCCCTGGTGTGATTTCTGGTCTTGATCACTGTACTATCTTCTCTCCCACACTTTGGGAGTTATAAAGTTAATAACCAGACTATCATTCCCAACACGGACAAAGGTTTTTTGGAGGAGAAAGGCTTCTGTTAGCTTAACATTTATTACTCTATTTGTCTTCAAATCAAAAGTCTGCTCAGTTCATATTTGATCATTTTATTTACATAGAAAACAGAAGGAAAGACTAGATAAGCTTCCCACTGCTGGAGCCTGGATGGTGCTTTAAGATGAACGGTGCGGACTCTGCCCATAAGATGTAGAGCATGGGAGGGAAAGGTCCACTGAGTGCTTTCCTGGCCTCTTGCCATTCTCAGAACACTTAAGATACATATATTTTTAAAGGCAACTATTCTAACATTGAAGCCAAGTTTTCTCTTGCTAAGTCTTTTCTTGCCTTCAATTAAAAAAAAAAAAAAACAGATTGGGAATAGAGGAAGATATATCCTGTCCACAGCTTCATCTCACTAATCATCGAGGAGACCATTGATATGTCCTTAAACATCGATGTTAGTGCCAAGGAGCAATAGCAACTGAAATATGTTTGAAGCCTGAACTGATTAAGAAATCCTACGGATCTTCAAGGCAAGGCAGAGTGTCTTTAAATTGGTGGCACTAGGTGGCACTAGGTAACACTGGCCTGGCAGTATCTCTTGCTGGAGGTATCTGCATACTCCACAGACATGAGTGAACCCACAGGGAGTGGTGCCTGTCAACAACGCATATGTGAATCCCCGAGACATTTCTTCTATTGTTACTGGTACCAAATACAGCTGATCCTGAAGCCTTTGGAACTTGGAAAGGGGAAAATGATGGAGTCTTTATCATCATCACCCCTCCATCTATAATCACCATGATCTGTTGAGGTTTGGTTTGGCTGTGTATTATAACGCTAAGTCCGGCCCCCAAGACCTGGAGTCTGTACATAAGACCTATGACCCTGCCCAGCTGGGCAGAATAGACATAGGTGGGGTTTGTTTCCTGGACTTGGGGTCAGAGGAGAACCCTGAGGAGAAGAAGAAGGTGCAGGAGGAGGAAGGAGAAGCTGCCATGGGTTAGGTGAGCCATGAAAACATGGTCCTGAGGGCTGGCCCAAGGGAGATAAAAGCATTCCAGATGAAACATAGTAAGTAATAGTTTGGGATTATTGATAGGAAAGTAGATTCTAATGGCTTAAGGGTAGTTACCTGCCTAGCTCTAGTGCTGACTAAGGCTTATTATAAATATAAAGGTTGTGTGTGTGTATTTCATCCCAGTACCAAATGGCCTAAGGCAGGGTACACACTCCAGGTTGGGATTAATAACTTCTACAACAATGATCTGCCAGCTGGGTATTTTAAAGCACTGAGTCCATTGGACATTGTCCCTGCCTTCACCCTCCTGTTACGGTCCACCCATAATGTGGTTAAGTACCACCCATAATGTGGTTAAGTACAGCTCTATTGCCACAGTAAGACAGAGATGGAAGCTAGGAACTGGAGGTGGCTCTAAGTTTTCTCCCTTTTTGATTCAGTTCACCAGAATATTTTGCCATCTTTTAGTAAGATTAATGAAAAGGCACAATCCATATTTTAATATATTCCAAAACAAAGTCTTGCCCATAGAATTAGAAAATAGTTGCTTTGTGTGTTCAAGGGAATTGGTTGAAAAGAGTCAGGTGTCTGGTGTATGGTCTATCATGCTTCACTCCATCAAAACATAAGCTCTATAAGGGTTCCAACTCTGTCTTCCTCATGCATTATTATATACCTGAACCTAGTCCAGAGCCTAGCATATAGTATGTCATCTAAGATACCTACCAAAGAAATGAGGGGTTGAGAAGGGAAGAATGGGACAGAAGAAAAGAATAACCTTAGACAGGTCTGGGAAAGTGATACTATTCTGCAAACAGAATGTTGTCATAAAACCAGCTGAGTCTGCTTTCAAAAGATCATCACAGCTAGGCTTGTGAACTGTTGACATTCCCTCAAATAAGGGAGGAGCAAGAGGGTCATTGGGCCCTTCCTTACCTGAATATTCAGTCATTCATCAGCAAGTTTGCTTTAATTCCATGGAATCTTGGATCTAGGGACAGAACTACAATATGTAAGCTGGACAGACTGAGGGGACAGCAGCTCCATCTACACAGCTATGGGAAGCCATCATCCACAGAAAGTACAGACCTTCTGCTCCAACTGATTTAGAGCCACCACCCTACTATCTCTGACCCCTTACCCCTGCTCTGTAACTAGGCCTTATAAAGCCACTGGTTCTCCAGGATGAACTTTAATGCAGTAGAGTTTTGGTTTGACATTGGGACCTTATGGGAAGAGCAGATATGGCTTAGTCCCCCCCCCCCCCCAGATAAAACTGTTACAGCAATGTGATACAATGGCAGAGCATTTTCCTAGAACACTAGATGCCTTAAATTCAGTCCCAAGCACTCCAGGACTTTGGGGGAGGGGGAAACTGGTGGCTCACACCTAGAATTACAGCACATGAGAGGGTAAATGAGGAGGATGGCCTGGCCCTGAGTTCAAGACCAACCTAGACTATGTATGGAGACATTCCTGGTCAGCCTGGGCTGTAGAATGGGAACATTCCTTTAACATTTTTTTCATGAAGAAAAGAAAAATCGCAACTATGCCTCAACCTTAATCTACACTTCAGTTTAAAAAAAAAAGTGTATCACCCACAGAAAAGGTCAAGTTGATGGTGGATGTTCTTTTCTGAAATGCTCAGAGCATACTCAATAAATATGTGCTCATGAATATGCAAATAATCTATATAAAGTCTACTGACTTGGAAGAAAAGTCTTGAATTGCCTCTTGGTGTTCTAGGAATCCAGCATTTTTCTCTGTGCAAATATCACACTCCTACTTGGGCACACCAAATGGAGACTTGGCTCCTCTAGAAGCATCTGTTTGCTAAGAAGAACAAAGCCTACACTCTGAAAAATGGTCCTAACTGTATGGTTTTCCAAATGCCTCTTCCCTTAAAACTGACTTGGGAGGAATGTAATGTAGCTGATGCAGCCTTGTGGTACGGTGTGGGGTTGTTGGCCTGGTGCCATGTCACACGGCTGTATTTTACAAAACCCAAAGGCTCACAGTGAGGGTCGGGCAGAACACAAAGAAAAGAAGAGCAGATGCTGCATGGAAAGAGGATGTCAAGACAAGGGATAGTACCGGAGAGTGTAATTTAATGCCTTTTAAAAAATTTATGTGAGTCTCTTGCTTTTCTCCTTGTCATCTGTGTTCTGAAGATACAGAGTAAATCAGTGGCTTAATGACATTTGCAGAAAAAAAATTACTGTAACCCAGTGTACCTGAAAGCTTATAATTTTCCTGGCCAACCATCTTGAGGTTTATCCCTTTCATTGCATTAAAAATGGAGACTAATTAAGGCAACTGGGGCTAGAGTGGGCCAAATTGGATTTTTCTTATGGCTTTGCCTTCATCTCACAGAGTGATGTCATTAAACACTTGAGCTATGAAACATGAAGGACAGCCTGTTTCCACTGCCGTATAGATCATGAAAGAATGTAAAGGTAATAGGCCACAGAGTGCCATAAAGCTTTAAGGAGTTACAATAACAAAATCTCGGCTGAGGCCATTCAGAACACAGGCATTTTTCTTCACTTTGTAAACAGACCTCAAGAAGGGGAGGAGAAGGTGGGTGGGAGAAGATGCCTTGCCAGCTCCATACACACAGGCGTTCTGAAGAGGATTTGATCTAGGTGCCTTCTGAGTGGCCAGCCATCATTCCTAGCCATCAATATAGAATATAGATGTCAATATAGGGCACTAGGGTTGTCAAACTGCACACGTACTTGGCAGACTTACCTGGTTCAGGTGGCTTTTGAATCACCAGTCTATATTTTATGATCATTTAATATACATTTATGACTAAGAAACCCCTAGTGTGCTTTCAAAACATCGCTATGTTCATTAAATATGCTTACTTCATTTGTTTCCATGGGCACTGGGATTTGAGCAGTTGAGATATAATCCACTAACAAAATTTGATTAGTAATGATGGTTAATTTTTTGTTTGTTTGTCTTTATTTATTCTTTTTACTTATTCACTTTACATCCCACTCACTGCCCCCTCCTAGTCACCCCCTCCCACACTCCTTCCCCCATCCCCTGCCCGCCATCCCTTTGTCTTCTGAGCAGGTGGAGGCCCCCCTACATATTCCCCCACCCTGGCACTTCAAATCTCTGTGAAGCTAGGCACTTCCTCTCCCAGTGAGGCCAAGCTAGAAGAACATATCCCAGATACAGGCAACAGCTTTTGGGATAGCCCCAGCACCAGTTGTTCGGGACCCACACGAAAACCAAGCTACACATCTTCTACATATGTGCAGGGAGGCTAGGTCCAGCCCGTGTATGTCCTTTGGTTGGTGGTTCAGTTCTGAGAGCCCCAAGCGTCCAGGTTAGTTGCTTCTGTTGGTCTTCCTGTGGAGTTCCTACCCCTTAGGGGCTGTACTTCTTCTTTTCTTCCATAGGAGTTTCCAAGATCAATCCAGTTTTTTTGTTTGTTTGTTTGTTTTTGTTTTTGTTTTTAATTTTTGGGGACTCCTGACAATGAGAGTCGGGAGTCTCTGATTTTTTTGCCTGCTTTTGGGACCCTTTCCTTCCTACTGGGTTGCCTTGCCTAGCCTTAACGTGAAGGCCTGTGCCTGGTCTTATTGTATCGGTGTGCTCTGTTCAGTGACATCCCTGGGAGGCATGCTCTTCTCTGGGGAGAGATGGAGGGGGTGGGTCTGGGGGAGAGGAGAAGTGGGGAGGAGACTGGGAGGAGTGGAGGGAGGGGAAGCTGTAGTTGGGATGTATTGTATGAGAGAAGAATAAATAATTTTTAAAAAAATAATTATATATAATAATAAGGTCAAAATTACATCATTTTATACATGTATATAATATATTTAAATGGTTCTCTCTCTCTGTGTATATGTGTTTGTGTGTGTGTATGTGTGTATGTGTAGTTTAAGGGCAGTAACCTTGAAGGAGGGATAATACCCAGAAAAGAATAAGATTCTGAGAAGTATAATGAGTATAATAGTTTGGCTAGAATAGATTGGCATTGTACCAGCCTTGTATGGTCTTGATACTAAGCTGAAGATTTTAGACCTTTTTTTTTTTTAAATAAAAAAAATTGAGATATTATTGACCCAGAAAGAAAGCTGTACAAATTTAATATATACATCTTAGTGAAACTGGGCATACTTACATACCACGACACTTAGCACTACAACCAAGTCTACAAACATCCATTAACTTGTTTTTATAGACAGTGGGGGATATGAAAGGCTCGAAGCAAGGGGCTTGTATTATCCAAGGTTATTTCGTTATAAGCAACAGGGAAACTGACTTGGCCTGGCTTAAACAGTCAAGCGAGTCTCTTGGCTTACATAATGGAAATGTCTGCATAGGTGCTGGCCTCAAAGAAAGCTTGATCTGGCAGGCCCAACAAGGATGCAGAAAGCTGGGAGTCCAGGGTCTTGGTTGCTGTCTGTCTTAACTGCATCCTCAGTTACCACATAGCTCCTCCTTCCTGTCTGCAGCAGCTCCAGGCCCGACAAGTCTTCTTCAGAGGAAGAATGAGTTGCGATGTTGTTTTGTTTGGCTTGGGTTTTGCACTTGTGGAGGAAGGCAGATGCATGCCTTCCTGACAAATGGCCTTTGTGTCTCCAGGGCTAACACTGGGTTACTGGTGAGGTTGACTGGAAATCCAGATTTTTTTTAAAGGTTTATTTAATTTATTTTATGTGTATGAGTACACTGTCCAGATGGCCGTGAGCCATCATGTGTGTGGCTATTCTCTGGCCCGGCTCACTCCAGCGTAATTCACTGCAGCTGTCTTCAGATACACCAGAAGAGGGCGTCCAATCTCATTACGGGTGGTTGTGAGCCACCATGTGGTTGCTGGGATCCGAACTCAGGACCTTTGGAAGAGCAGTCAGTGCTCTTACCCACTGAGCCATCTTGTCAGCCCGAAATCCAGATTTTTATTGGCCACCATAGCCTACCTCTGGATCAGGAGGTAGGGCAAATTTTTTCCCCCAGCACCCAACTTCGGCTTGCAGAATGAAAGAGATTTCCTGAGAGGATTTTTAAAGTGCTGTCAGAAGAGAAGAGCTCTTGGGTGGTCAAGGAACAAATATCCACTAGTGGAAATAAAACTACAAAAAAATTACAAAGGTAGGTTTATGTGAAAGTTAGGGCCCCTTCCTCTGACCAAAGAAGAGTAAACTATCCAACTATCCAATCAGCTACTTCCTCAACTTCCTGCTAACTGCGCACAGGTTTCAGCCTTTCTGTTTCAGGATCCTCAGTCATCTTGTTTGTAAAACCAAGGGTCATTTTCCCAGACAGAAAGAGTTCTTGAACTTGACAATAAAGGAATTTTCCTTCTGGAGATGCTAGCATTTTTTTTTTTTTTTTTTTTTTAACAGAAGTCCTGTTTGCAGGTTCCAAGCTCATTTTACACTGACCAGCCAGGAGAAGGCAGTAGGTGATCAGAATTCATGAGGAAAACATGACCAGTTTAGAAGACTGTGTGTGTGTGTGTGTGTGTGTGTGTGTGTAACTATTACACTTGAGCGTTCAGTTGCCACAAAAGCAGATTTTGACCTGGCTTCATGGGAAGAAAGTAGCTACATGGTTCTCTATAGATGTGCATATGTTTCTCCAGTTGCTGCAGAACAGAACCCAATGTCAACTACAAAACCATCTGGCACAAATGAGGAGCATGTCCAGCCAGCTTTCCTTCAGGGGAGTCACAAACTGTCCTTGCCATTACAGTTCCACATCACAGATAAGACTGTGAGGGCTTAGAGTCTATGTCACTCACTTTCTGGAGGAGAGGGGGTATGATACCAGGTGTTCCTCACCTTGCTTCCAACACAGGAGGCTCGACTTGGTCCACATGCCCTACCACTTGATCCCTCTGCCCGTGTACCAGTTCCCTAGCAAATGAATGTAGCTCTGGGATGGTATGAAACTGGATGGACTGGAAGAAATCCTCCAATGAGAAAGACTTGATGGAGGGAATATACCAAGTCCCCAAAAAGGCAAACAGAGCTGGAGACAGTCCATTATAAAGTACATCTAAGCTTAACAGGATTCTCTAACCCTGCCAGGGTCCTCTGTAAACCCCAAAAGCTTGCAATTCACAGGATTAGGTTGGACACTAATGCCTCTTATCTGGAAAGGAAAATACAAGTTCATACCAGAAACAGAAAGAAAAAGCAAAGCGGGTCATCCACTCCCAGCTTGAGTTTACCTGTGCACAGGCAGCCACTGCTCTGTGAGTGTGCTGAGTGCTCTCCTCTGGGAACTAAGAGTGTTATTGATGCTAAGACCAAAGCCTCTGGCTTTCAGTGGAAGCATCATCCTCCCTCCGTACCCAAGTAAATGGCATCCGATTCTCAAGTGCAGTAACTGACATGCATTCCACTGAGATAGCATTACATCATCTGAAAAGAACAAATGCAGATGCAAAGTGACACGAAGTGAAAAATAGCGAGTTCCTTGGAGTGGGATACATGAGCTTTAAGTAAGAGGGATCCATGGGAAGCCAGGATGACAGGGAAGGGTCTCTGAAAGGTAACAGGAAGCAAGGAATACTTAGGCTAGTACCAACACTCTGGGCATAAAATGCTTATGGGTGTTCCTTCTGCTCCTGCCAGGGTTAAGGGCATGGACGTAGACCGGCTTTTCCTCTTCCTTTCCCATACATCCCCCTTCTAAAGTATGGTAGCTTGAGTTTTTCCAGAGTAGTTTCTAAAATATTTGAAATACAAAATAAGTACAAACAATTCCAGCTCAACTTTCTGAAAGCTCACAGAACAATTAATGTTGAGAATGTGGCTCGCTTTTCCTAAAGAGTCTGAACATGTTTGTATTTTGGTAGCACCATCTTTACATTGGAGTGTGTGTGAGGGGTGTGTGTGCCTGAGTGTTTATGTGCAGGTGTGTCCTTACAGGAGCACAGGTGTGTGTGTGTGTGTGTGTGTGTGTGCATGTGTAGATGGAGGCAAGAGGCTAACCTTGGGTGTCATGCCTAGGTGCCATCTTCTTTGTTTCCTGAAACAGGATATCACACTGAGAGCTGGACCTTGCCAATTAGGCTGGCCCTCAAGCCCTTATACTCCCTAGGCTGCCCCTTAAACCCTAGGATCTGCCTTTCTCTGCCTCGCCAGAATTTTTACATAGGTGCTGAGGCTTGAACAAAGGCCCTCGTGGTTTTTTTAAAAATAAGTTCTTTAATGACTAAGCCAGCTCCTTGACTCTTCATTTGTTTATTAGATTTTACTCTATTTCTAGGCTGGCCTCAAACTCACAGTCCTCTCGTCTTCACCTCCTGAGTACTGGAATTATGGAACACCATGAGGCCAAGTTTGGTGCCTCTTTATCATTACAGCCCCTATGCACACAACAGCGAGCAAAGTCCTGCAGCTCTCGCTGAAATCAGTGTCTTCAGCTGGCTGCTTTCCACTCTCGGTTCTAATCAGTATCTTACTTAGGTTTTACTGCTGTGAGCAGACACCACAACTGAGGCAACTCTTACAAGGACAACATTTAATAGGGGCTGGCTTACTGGTTCTGAGGTCGAGTCTAATAGGGGCTGGCTTACGGGTTCTGAGGTCGAGTCCACTCTCATACCGGCCTGAAGCATGGCGGCGCCTAGGCAGGCATGATCGTGGAGAAAAAGCCAAGAGTTCTACATCTTGACCGGAAGGCAGTCAGAAGACTGTTTCCCACGTGGTTAGGAGGAGGGTCTCATAACCCACCCCTCACAATGACACACTTCCTCCAACAGAGCCACACCCATTCCAACGAGGCCACACCTCCTAATAGTGCCACTCCCTGGGCCAAGCCTATTCAAACCACCCCAATCAGTAAAAATAAGATTTGGATATTTACTTCCTCTGGTGGTTTATATCGTATTTCCAAATTTATTTTTCAATTTCTTGATTTAACTTTAGAGTTTTTTTTTTAATAGGTGTATGTATATTTGTGTGGGGCTCCATGAGTTTATGTATATCATGCACATCTGAGTGTCCATTGAGATTCTAAGAGAGCACCCAATCCCCTGGACTTAGACTTGTAAGTGGTTGTGAGGACGGACGCTGGGAACCAAACCCCGGCTGCTGCTAGAACAGGGAGTACGCTCAGCCTCTGAATCGCTGCTCACCCAGACTTTGGACTATTTACCAAGTCTGGTAAGAAAAGTGTTGGAGTGTATTTGGCTCTCTTCCAGTTCTTCCTCCGGCTCCCACTGTTTATCAGTTAGATGAGAATTAATTATCCGGTCTTTATCTTTCCAAATATAGTATAATTGACAGCAGACCTCCGTATCTCTGAGTTCCACCTTCATGACTCAATCAGCTATCAACTGAAATTTTTAGAAAAAAAATTGCATGCATGCTGAAATGGATAGTCATATTATTTTGCTGCTGTTCTCTGAGCAGTACAACTAGTATTCATATAGAACTTGAGTCATGTTGAGTCATCTGGAGATAGTTTACACTGTGTGGGTGTGTGTAGAGGTTATGCACAAAATGCACTCCATTTTGTATATGAGACAGAACTCTATGGGATTTCATGTCCTCAGGAAGGTCCTGGAGTTAACACCCCTCAAGACTAAGGGACAATTATATTCTACTTTATTATGGGGGAACAAATCTTAGATTAACTCCCTGTAACACTATCTCATTACAGTATCCATATTGACTCTGAATTAGTACTTGTCCTGCATTAGCATGGACATTCCATGGCCTCACCAAACAGCACCACCTGCCAGGTCAAATACATGAATCTATGGGGGACATTTCTCACTCAAAACCCAACAAACAACCTAATCAAAAGATGGGCTATGGCCCTGAGACGAGAATTCTAAAAAGAAATAAAAATGACTAAGAAATATCTTTCGAGGTGTTCAGCATAAATTCCTTAGCAACTCTAGAAATGTGTATTAAAACTATGTTGTGATTTTGTCATACACACATATATAAAACCATCCTACTGACATAGTAACAATAGACATGTCAAACTGGAGGGGAGAAAGCCATGAAACCTCAACTCTACACAAAGAACTGTAAGCAACTAAGGAATTCTGAGCTTGAGAAAGACAGTCTTCCCCAGGGAAGAGCACACCAGTTGGGTATCTAGCAGCAAATGGTCAGTTCTGAAAACATACATACAAGTAACATTATACAGATCGAGCAGGTTATATTTGGGAACAGATAGGTATAGACATATATGCAAGCAATAACCATTAGTAAAAGAGAAAGAGGCCACGGCTTTGAAAGTGTGCATGGATAAGTATAATGGAGGGCTTTCTGGGAGGAAAGGGAAGGGTAAATGATGGAATTGTATTGTAATCTCAAAAATAGGAAAAAATGGAAAGAAACAGATTGTACTATGGAAATTAAGTACAACTATTATGTGGCAACTAAACAGGAAATAATGTATCTTTTACAAAATGTAACAAGAGAAGAGTGTCCTAGTTACTCTTGCCTTATTGTGATAAAATACTGAGGAAAGTGACTCTAGGAAGGAAGGGGTTAATTTGGCTCACAGTTCCAGAATGCTGTCCATCCTGGTGAGGGGGTGTGGCAGCAGGAGCTTGAGGCAGCTGGCCACATGCTCCTGAGTTTAGAAAGTCACACACAATTAAAGTAGGTCTTCCCGCCTCAATTAGCCCAGAACAGCCAACCCCTTATATGCTGTACAGAGAGGCCTATCTTACAGATAATTCTAGATCTTGCCAAGTTGACAATCACAATTAGCCACCACAGATGGTTGATCTTGGTTGTCAACTGCAATCAATTAAAAACCAAGGAAGAGGGGCAGGAGAGAGAGAGAGAGAGAGAGAGAGAGAGAGAGAGAGAGAGAGAGAGAGAGAGAGAGAGAGAGAGAAGAGAGAAGAGAGGAAGAGAGGAAGAGAGAAGAAAGGGAAGGAAGATATAGAAAAGAATAATTTTTTTTAAATCACCACAGAGGCCTAATATAGTGGTATATGCCTACTCAGGAGGCTGAGGCAGGAGGATCATAAATTCAAGATCATTCAAGGCAACTCATTGAGTCTGTCTCTAACTTTTTCCCTCCCTCCCTCCCTCCCTCCCTCCCTCCCTTCCTTCCTTCCTTCTCACCCTCTTTTTCTCCCTCTCTCCTCACACCCTTCCCCTCCCTCCCTCCTCTCTCCATCCCTTCCTTTGGCAGTGTCTTGCTATATAGCCCCTGTTCTGCTAGAAGTGAAGGCATAGCCTGAGCCTCCCGCGTACTGAGCTAATGGGTGTGTACATCCATGCCTGCCTTGGCCTGCCTTGCCATCTCCTTTACCGTTTGCTTCTTCCCCAACTCTATTTGGAGGGAACACAAGCTCTTGGAGACCACAGGATAAGAGAGACATAAGCAGAGGACAGTTTTCTTTTGATCCTACCCTGAGAAGCCATCTGGTGGCTGACTGGCCTGTGCTCTCAGGAACAGCCTGAAATCCCTGCTGCTGGTGAGGCAACAGGCAAATCGGAGTCAAGATCAATGTCACTTAGTGAATTAGTGGCAGAGACAGGAACAGAATCCAGACTTTCTAACTTGGAGGTTCCCCGCTTTTATGTTTAAATGGCTCTTTTTATTTTAATCCAGCTGTGCCATGTTAATAAGGTTTTGAGGAGACACAGCTTCACAGATTTTGATATGTACCTCGGATATTTGTTGTCTGTTTAATAAGTTTTGTTTGTTCTCCAGATGTCCATTATCTGGCAGTCTATAATCATATACAATTGTTTACACCACTTACCGTTTGCTTTCAAGTCATGCCAAGAAGGGCTTGGTGTAAACTAGCTGTCTGCGACAGCCACACTAAGCTAAGCCTTTAAAAGGGTCTATTCAAGCCTATATAAATAAACACAGCAATATGGAAAGTAGCCCTGTGGACATTTACAGCACTGTGGGGCAGCTGGGAAACAGGCAGACATCCCCCCACCGTGGTTTGGATTCTCCTTTTAAAGACCGTTTTATTTTTCTTAAATTCTATGTGAAATTTTTTTCATTGGGTGTATTCATAGTACTGTGTCACATAAGGACATTTTCATACATGGACGTGACAGAAGTTGAGCACGCAGCCCTTGTCATGGTTGCAGAAGAATTATTCTTGTTTTAACTCAAATTCACTGCCTTTTTCATTCTTCTCTCACCCTTATATGCTCCAGGAAAATCCCTTCAGATGCAACCAGTTACAAGCAGGTGGCTAGCAAACCCTCACCCTGGGCTTGGCTTCCAGACAAAATGATCAAAACTAAATTGCATCTATGCTCATTAAAAGGCCATCAGGCAGGCCAGGGCCACTGCAGAGCCACAGATGGTTAGGTCATTTTTGACTAGTAAATATGGTCAGAAGTCATCTTTCAATGAGCTGCTTAGCTGAATGAAAGAAACCACAGCCCAAGAAAGCCCCTAGCCCCCAAATATTCTGCATACCTCCTCAGTGAAAAATAATTCAATACTAATTTCTTTCTGGAGGTGGCAGGGTTCAGTGACATGATCTGTGGCATTTGTACATGCAGGCGCGGCAGAAAATAGCTGGTATCAGTTCATTTTAGACAGTGTCTTTCACTGGTCTAGCCGGTGGGTCTTAGGATTTCTCTGGTCCCACTTTAGACACACTGGGATCGCAGGTGTGTGCAAGTGTTCTCATACTTACACAGCATGCTTTCTCTCCTGAGCTCCCCTCCCCAGACTGTGACATGATCTTTGTATAGAAAAATAATATTTGTATTAAGAGAGTTCTAGGACTAGATGGAGTAAAAATGAAAGTTTCCTTTCTTTACTAGATGTCAATGAGCTCATCACTTTGCACCCCAGAACTTCACCAAAATGTCATGGGCCAGAATAAGAGGTTCACAAACATAGGGGAAGCTCTCACCTTTGTTCTCGATGATTAGTGGATTATCACTACATTAATAACTTAGGGGCTTAAGAAATGGCTCAGTGGAGCCGTGAGCCTTAGAGTCTGGGCCCTGGGGAGAGGTCCCCGCTGCCTTTGCCGCGCACAAGCCTGGGATGGAGGAAGGAGCGTGGAGTAGTTACAAGCTGAGGGAACACAGCTATTTTAGCTCTGCTGGGAAAAGAGAGGTGAATGAAACATGGGTTACTCAAAGAGAATTTAGGCTGGGGGAGGGGTGGCTTAAATGCTGGAGTGGACGGATTTGCTCAGCAGCAGTTGTAGAATCTGCAGCAATGACAGAATTCAAGGCCAGGCCAGGGCACAAGAGATCTTGCCTTAAAAAAATGGGGGGAGGGGGAGAGAAAGAGAGAAAGGAAGGAGGGAAGAAAGAAATGAGAAAAACCAACAAGAATGGCTCTAGAATCAGTTCTCTGGAGCTGTTCAGGCTTGAGGCATCCTCCCTGCGTGGGGCTGTGCCTGCAGGGAGAGCTCTGGCAGGCCCCCTGAAGGTGGCTGTTGTTGACAGAACAGAGTAGGAGACTCCAATAAATAAATAAATAAATAAATACCCCCCCCCCAAAAAAAGAAATGGCTCAGTGACAAAGAGGACTGGCTGTTCCTGCAGTTCCCAACATCCCCACTGTGGGCACCAAGCATGCATGTGGTGTACAGACATACATGGAGGCAAACACTCATATACATAAAATAAATGATTTTTTAAAATATTTATTTATTTTATCTATGTGAGTACACTGTTGCTGTCTTCAGACACACCAGAAGAGGGCATTGGATCCCATTACAGATGGTTATGAGCTACCATGTGGTCGCTGGAAATTGAACTCAGGACCATTGGAAGAGCAGACAGTGCTCTTAACCACTGAGCCATCTCTCCAGCTCCAGAATAAGTGATTTTTAAAATGAATAACATAGATGATTTTGTCTTATGCATATATTCATGTTGGCTCCCTCAGCAAACAGTCCTCCGCTGCCCTATGGATTTTTCGTTATTTTTTGTCATTTGTTTGTTTTATGCAGTGATGTGGATTGAACCCACAGCTAGGCAAGTGTTCTACCCTTAGCCCTTTGCTCTCCCTCGCCTGACCCCCACCGCAGTCATGGGCTGTTCTACCCCCACCCTTACTCATAGATGATTTTTTTTTTTCTGCTTTGAATTTCACCTACTTAAGTGTAAACTGTTTTGTTCCGCAGTCTTGAGGACAAGGAAGACTGGCTTCTCATACTATACTGTTTACATATACAAGGTCATGTCACAGGCTGGGAGGAGGGCTTGTGTATGTGTTGCAATCCATGTGAAGACTCTTGCACATGCCTGTGATCCCAGCGTGGAGAAATGGGGACAGGAGGAGCCCTGGGGCCCACTGCCCAGCCATCCTAGCCTATTGATCTCTGTATCTTTAGCAAGACACATGTGCAACAAACAGCTGTTGGATCCACAAGTGAATACATGAGCAATATTGTTACTTCCTTAAAACACAAAATGGCAATGTGTAAGTGTTACAACTTACATGGAAATTTATCCTTGCAGTGGAGAAACAAGGAATACTACAAACTCACACAGCACAACAAACCCCATACAAATGTATTGGGATGAAAGAACCCTAGAACTTCTGCTAGGGGGAGAAGCAGCAGAGAATCAAGCAGAAGACAGGGGTTAGATACGTTTTCTTGAGAGGAGGTCGGTGGAGCTTTCCAGAATGGGGATTGGTGGGTTTTCAAGTTCAAAGCTTGAGCTTTTTACTCTGTGGGTATGGCAGGGTATGGTGGGTGCTATGTCTGCCTATTAGGGCATTTGGAGCGTTCTGTGGGTGGAATCTGGTAGTTTGAGTTCCTCAGGGGAGGGGCCTGGTCACTTGTGTCCCTCAGAGGCTTATACAATACACTTCTATTCCTATGGATTGTTTGAATTTGGTTCTTTTTTAAGTGGCACCAGAATGATGCTTAAATTTGCTTGTGGTGTGTAATTAATGCCAGCAGGGTTTGGGTTAGCTAAAATCCTGTGAGGTCATTTTTGTTCCATGCAATAAATTTTATTTAAAGTGCTTTTGGGGGAGTGGAAATTATTGTTGATTTTGGAGTGTGTGTGTGATCAGGCTGTTGTGGTTATATTTAAAGGGGAGTCCTTGGATGCTAAAAAGCACGCTGAAATATTTAAGAGCTAAAATTAGATGGTATGTTGAATTAGCTTGAGAATAACGTGGGAGAGTTAAAGAATGAGAATATGGGTGAAACGAGAAAGCCCGTGAGTTGGTTGTTGTTGATGCTGGATGCTGGGCACATAGAGGTTCATTAAGTCATACCCTCTGCCACTTCCTATCTATACATTTTTTCCTACAATAATACTAAAAAACAGACTGTATTTTCAGGAACTCTAATGCAAGAGCCACACCAGACCAACAAACATGAAACCTCAGTCAGCAGGCCTCAAAGCACAGGAACTCCGAGCGGTAAGAACGATGGAGCACACTAGCTTTGTTTCTGGGGATCACACTGCAATTGTGACCACATTTTGTTTAAATGGGATTTGTTGTAACTCTCCGTAATAGACCTAGAGAACTGTGACAGCAGCATTGTTGACTGCTCCTGGGAAATCAAGCTCAAGGGCAGAAACTGCCTTTGGAAACTCTGTATGTTACATTACGAACATTACAAAGTGTATTTTGTAAACCCTCAAGACACACAAGCAACCAGGCCCCGCCTAAGGAGCTCCATCAGGTCAGGCCCTACCCGGAAGACTTCCCTAATGGGCTGTATTCTAAGGGCTATAACAACCATTCCAGTCCCTCAAGGTGGGAAAGTGGCCAGGTATCCCCTCCCCCACTTCCCTAATGGCCTGACTGCTATAACTGCTATTCCCAGCCCCAAGGCAGGAGGGCAGCCAGGCCCCACCCTACAAAAAAAAAAAAATCTCACCAATCCCTAAGCTTGCATCAAGATCAGGCCATATAATCCCTCTAATCACAGGCCACTCTGGAAAGCTCTCCCCACACCATCCCCAAGAAACCCTATATAAACCCTGTGTTCTGGCCAGTTCTCTGCTGCTTCTTTCCTGAGCAGAGGCAGCCACTCTCCTGGGTTTTTCCCTCCTAATAAATCTCTGCTGTGAGGTTTGTGGTGTGATACGACTTTGTTGTATTCCTTGCCTCCTGACAGACAGGATACCTGTCCCACTCAAGCTGTATCACTTACAAGGACCATACCACAGCAGCATCTTAGGACCAACTCCGGGCCCCCTTCACTGGTATAAGTAAACAAAAGCCTTCTAGCCCTCTTCCTGCGTAGGGCCTCATTCCTGCAGCCTCCGTGACTCTCAGTATTCCTTGGGTAAGGCTGCTAGGTAAATATATAGACTGTCAAAGTAAATTTGAATTTCAGAAACACAACAGACACTTTTGAATACATCTTGAATGTCATAGGGAAGAAATTTCACACCTTTTATTTCCACTTGCAGAACCTGACTTCTTTATTCTTGGAGCTCTGAGATGTGGAGAACCACAACAGGTTAGGCAGTTAATTAATAAAGGCTATTTTCCATAGTTATCTGATTCAATCATATTGAAATTATTATTTAGCTTCCTCCACAAGGAAAAAAAAGGCTCAACTTTACTGAGGAAAACAACTCTACTAAAATATTTGTATTTACAAGACTTTTTTTTTTTTTTAAAAGAAAAATAAAATATACATTGTTAGAGATGTTAAAAAGTTTTCATTTTTGTTTTTTTAAAGCAGCTGGCATCTGCCATGCCTCCTCCTGACTGTCACTGTTACTCATTTGTGATTTTTGAGACACAAATGAGACTTAAATGAGACCTAAATGGCTGGAATCTCAGGGCTTCCCGCCTCTATGTAAGTACAGGGGTCAGAGCTTTATGCCATTTCTCCTTCCAGCTACATAGCAAAGTAGGAGTCATCAGACTTAAGAGTAGACTAGCCTGGTCGTGATTCACTGATCTGAGAGGCTGCATCTCAAGCTTCTGTTGTTAGAGGATGCAGTTCACTTAGCGACTTCTCCATCTCCCAGTCCCATCAGTAGTGCTAATGAATTCAGTGTTCCTGCTGAAATGTCTGTATCAGAGCCCAGTAAAGCCTCCTGATGATTATATCCTTATCTTTTATTCATTAAGAATTTCAATTGGTAGTGGTGACGTATGTCTTTAATCCCAGCACTCAGAAGGTAGAAGCAGCCAGATATCTGAATTCAAGGCCAGCCTGGTTTACAGACTGAGTTCTAGGACATCCAGAGTTACACAGAGAAACTTTGTCTCCAAAAACCAACCTTCCTCCTTACTCCTGCAAAACTTTTTTCAGAATTTATTTCTTCCTTTGCATGAGATTTGTTATTCATAAGTCCTTAATATCAGTATATGTGCCATGTTCTTTACAGTATGGTCCAAAATATGGCTGCATAGGCTATCAGTATCCTCATCACTTTCAGGCTTGTTGCAAATATTTAAATAACTGGAAAGGAAAAGGAGCAACCAAAAATAGCTTAGTCAGGGCGGGAGGGGCAACTGTTGTTACCAAGCCTGATGATTTGTAGTCAATCCCTGGGGCCCACATACTGGAAAACGGAGAACTAATTCGCATAGATTATCTTTTGGCCCCCACATGCATGTTGTCAATGTGCCTCCCCAACCCCAACACACACACACACACATACAGAGAGAGAGAGAGAAAGAGAAAGACAGAGACAGAGCACACACACACAGGCAGAGACAGGGAAACAGAGAGATAGAAATAGAGTCATGTATGTGATTAAAATAAGACTAGTTCACAAAATATATTAAAAAAAAATCCTCAGACTCACTGTACTGGCTGGTTTTGTGTGTCAACTTGACACAGGCTGGAGTTAACACAGAGAAGGGAGCTTCAGTTGGGGAAGTGTCTCCATGAGATCCAGCTGTAAGGCATTTTCTCAGTTGGTGATCAAGGGGGTAGGGCCCCTTGTGAGTGGTGCCATCCCTGGGCTGGTAGTCTTAAGTTCTAGAAGAAAGCAAGCTGAGCAAGCCAGGTGAAGCAAGCCAGTAAGGAACATCCCTCCATGGCCCCTGCATCAACTCCTGCTTCCTGACCTGCTTGAGTTTCAGTCTTGACTTCCTCTGGTGATGAACAGCAGTGTGTAAGTGTAAGTGAATAAATCCTTTCCTCCCCAACTTGCTTCTTGGTCATGATGTTTGTGCAGGAATAGAAACCCTGACTAAGACACTCAGTCATAAGGAAACAACCCAGAAGAGAGTGGACAAAGGTTTCAGCATACATGTCACCAATGGGATTCCATTTAGATGAAAATCTTGTGTGTGTGTGTGTGGGGGGGGGATGGAGGGTACACATCTCACAGCATGAATGTGGAGGCCAGAGGACAAGCCCATGTAGTTTTCTTCTTTCACCTTTTTGTGGGTTCTGAGGATTGAACTCAGGTTATTAGGCTTCTGCAGCAAGGGTTGTTATTAAGCCACATTGCAGACATGAAATTTTTGACTATATACATAATTTACCATTACATTTAAAGAACTGGGGAGGGAGCATGATAGGATTACCAGGAGACGAGAATGAAGCTTCTAGGGTGCCAGCAGGGTCTTACAGGTATACTGACTGCCAGACATAAAGTTTTACACTTTGGATATGTTCTGTTTGTTGTGTGTCTTCTAAACCATGATCAGCTTGTTCTGAAAAGCAAGTTCAGGCTCACAAGCATGGTGTTGTATACAGGATAGAGAGTACAGGAACGTACTTAGTCTTGTCAGGCGCTGTCTCCAGTACAGGGAAGGGTGGCCTGGTGTTTTGGTTTGGTTTTGTTTTCCACTAGAAGCACAGTTACATCATTAGCAGGATAAAATACACAATAAAAGTTCATGGGAAGAGCGATGTAAGTAGAGAGAGAGATGTGGTGGTTGCTTATTTGGTCCACAACAATTCGACACTTGCCATGTTTCTTCAGGACAGGAAGTCAAAGCTTGAGATTGCTGTGTATCCAGTTGGTGGTGACAATGTGCTCATTTCTCAATTCTCTGTGCTGATTTGTTACAGGGTCATCTCCACAGGTTTTCATCGCACAGTGAAGTCATTCATTCTCAGTCAATTGTTTTGAAACTTGAGCAATGATCAGTTGGCTTCACAGGAGAGCCTGCTCACAATGATGTGGTGCCAACAGAAGATATTTCTAGCATAGTGAACTTGAGACCGCTTTGACAAACCCCTGTCTTCAAGAATACTCACATTGTGGCTCATAACAGTAGCAAAATTACAGTTATGAAAGGGCACCAAAAATAATTTTATGGTCGGGCAATGGTGGCACATGCCTTTAATCCCAGCACTTGGGAGGCAGAGGCAGGCGGATTTCTGAGTTTGAGTCCAGCCTGGTCTACACAGCGAGTTCCAGGACAGCCAGGGCTACACAGAGAAATCCTGTCTCAAAAAACAATAGAAGTAATAATAATAATAATAATAATAATAGTAATAATTTTATGGTTGGGATTCATCACAACATGAGGGTTGAAGCATTTAGAAGGTCGAGAACTACTGTTCTAGCAATTTTTAGCAATTTCTCAGTGCCCCTCCTTTCAAGCATCTTCATGGCCAGTCCCTGTCTCTCTTCTTTTCCACCACTCTCTCTTCCCTGAGACAACTCGGGTTTCTGAGGAGGCTTTGTATTGCCTCAGAACTGCTGATTTTATGTTGCTGGCCCCACTATGCCTTCTGTGTTATGTTTCTGTGGAGCCCTGGTGTCAGGTAATTTGAGAAATGGTCACAGTATGTTGGTATGTTCTAAAGTTTTGTCTGCACACACAAACCAAATTATATAGCTGTGATTCTAATTGCCTCTAGAGGACTTGACTTGACAAAGCCTAGAAAGCAGTGGAAATCTAGGGCTGGAGTAGAGAGGACATCTTCCATCAGCCATCGGTCGCCCCTTCTTCCTGAAAGTCGGCATGTCTGTTTGCCATTAATATAAAAATATGTTACAGACTGGGCAGTTTATAAAGGAAGTTTATCTTGGCTCACCACTATCTTAGAGGCTGGGAAGTCCGAGAGTACCATACTGGCATCTGGTTGTGGTCTGGTGAGGGCCTCATACTGTATCAAAACTCTGTGGAGGGGCAGAGAGGATCTTGTGGGAGCACAAGCGAGCAGAGGAAGCCATGCTTGTTTCATCACCTACTCTCACGATAACCAACGTTTTCCCACAGGAAGTAACTTACTCCTGCTAGATTAGCATTAACCCTTTCAGGAGGATGGAGCCCATGAGACCCAAACACCTCATAAAAATCCCGGCACCTCTCCACATTGTTACCCTGGGAAATAAATTTCAACATGAATTCTGGGCACTGATTCATGTAGAATCCTTACTCTGCCCACGAAAGCTGGAAATGCAGGTAAACATTTACACTGGGTCACCAGACTATGCTTTAAAAGAAAGCCATGAGATTAAGCTGCTCTTTAAGGAGTAGACTCGTGCTCAAAATACAATTCAAGGCGTAAAGTCCAACCACGATAGATTTGCCAGGATTACGGCCTTTTAAACAGCAAATGTGGAATGAAAGATGTTGAAATTATTTATGACTTCAGCTAGGGATTTGGCAAGCTTCGGTCTCTATCTTGATAAATCAGCCAAACACTGAACAGCATTTGTGTTCAACTAAGATAAAACTAGAATTAATAGGCTAATGTCATCGGAAAGTGTGTATTACTAATTCTTAATAGTATGTCATTATTTTCCTTGACAGACATGTTTAATATCCCAGGAGAGTCATATGTGAGGAAATAAGCACCATTGTGGTATCTTATCCTCAAATAGGGCCACCTGTATACACAATGGCCACCTGTATACACAGCTGTCATGTGTATACACAACAGCCACCTGTATACACAACTGTCATCTTTATCTTTTTGTCAGCTATTTGTGTTGCCTCTTTGGAGTTGTCACCTTTGTCCAAAGTAATGAACTCCCAAATGTTATAAGTGGCTCCTTTGCACCTACTGGGACAGGGCTGTGCACCCATTAAATCTTCATTAAGTCCAACCAACAATAGAGATTTGCTTGGAAATTCTCCTCACTCTGTGAATTGAAGCAGCAGACAGTATTGGTTCAGAGTTGTTGACATTTGTGTTTCCTGTTCCCGAAAGAAGACCTTGGGGCATGAGTTTGGGTGGAAATAACGTATGTCTAGAGACATAATGTATGCCAAGAAGATTCATGGCAAGTAAGACATGTGAGAGAAGTTATGATAAATATGAAGGAAGGATAAAGCCAACAAGGTAATTAAATGATTAGTTTGCCTCTGTAGGAAGTCTGGGCACCAACCTGCTGGAGACCCTGGGGAGACTTTGTGCCTCACATCTGAGAATTATCTGCATGAGGATAACAAGGTTTGGCTCCCTGCTTCCCAACTCAAGTTCTCCTTGGTTGAAGGCCATTTCATCTGAGACTAAACAGTGCCACCTAATCTCTGTAGGCTTTGCTTTGTTCACTTGGGGCAATGCATATTGCTGCTACTACCGGTCCAGTGGCTGGCTGTTCTGGGCCAAGGGGTGTGAGGAGTGCACAAGGGCTGTGAAGTTCCATTTCCACTGTAAGCGCCAATCTGACCATTGTATAAGAATGTCTTGTTCTGTGTGGCTAGTAACTCACAAGGTGGGTAAGTGTCCATCAAGCTATTTCTATGAGGCTGCCACTGCACCCGCCTTTTAGATTGGTGTATAAGGTCAGTGCTTTATAATCTAGAGAAAGAAGATGCCTCATTCTGATTGTTCCCCTGCTGAGAACTCATTACTTTCAGGAGAAAGGGTCAATATCTTTAACAGGAACTACAAGTCCCTAATGTTGATTAGGTTTCCTACTCCGCTATTGGTAAGCTCCTTGGATGGATTCTGCAGCTTTGTGTGTGCTGTCTCTCAGGAATGCTCTACAGATGAATCCAGCCTTCGACCACTAGGGCCAGTCCTCCAGATAGGATTCTTTTCTTCTCCCTGTCTGGGACCATATGGCCATCAGTGTCACCCACCGTCCGTGAGCCTGCTAGCATGGAATGGGTTTCAGGTCCCTGCCATTCCTATATTAAGGAGTTAATGACAGAATATAAATATTCTGTTGTGATTGTTACATTAAAAGTTGGCTCTGTCATTTTATTCTTAGCTGTTTATTAGTGGTGTGGAGCACTGCTCAGTTCCTCTGACTTATTACCGTCTTTTGAAGACATGATCTTCGCTGTGCTCCATGAAAGATGTCAGACTGTGTATTGGACACAATCCTTTCCCCTGCGTCCCAGTAAACAAAGTGGTTTGGTGATGTTGCTCTTGTTTTATTTCATCTAAAGCAAAACACGGGATTGTGCTAATGGTTCTCTGAACAAAACCACCAAACACTGATGGAAAACAGGACACATTTAGCGTTCAATCTTAAAATCTGTGTTCAAAAGAATCTCCCAAGAGCCTCTATGGTGTGACTCTACACCAAATCCCCTTGGTTTCTAAAACTCATCTGACAGCAATGAGCAAATTGAGGTTTTAAAATATAGGATCACTTCTAAGCAGAAAGTTGAAGAATGTTCTTTGAATCTGCACCACATGCAACCTTAGCACAGGGCTTCTTCCTCTGAAATGGAGGAAGGTTAGGGTAGACAGAGAAGGGTTATCTTTCTCCTTGATTGACTCTTTTTAGGACATAAGAGTAAAAATTGTTTTCCAGGGCTGGAGAGATAACCAGTGCATAAACATGCTTGCTGTGCAAGCATGAGATGGGAAGTTCAGATTCCCAGCATTTGCATAAAAAGCTGACCAGTGTCAGTGGCCTGCCTATAATCTCTGCACTAGGGAAACAGATGGAGGAAGATTGGCTAGCTAGACAAGAGGAATCAGTAAGCTCTGGTTCAGCAAGTGATTTTGCCTCAGTAAACAGTCATCAAGAAAAATATGGGATACCAGCCTCTGGCCCCAATCTGCATGTGCACAGGAGCATGCACACAAAAGCACCCACATACATATGAACACATACACATATGTGAACATGCCTCCTACACACATACAAATGAAGAGTATATCCTCAAGCCATATTTTTATGAACTAAAAGAAACCAAAGTTCATGAGAAAAGACACAGTGTCCCAGCACTCAACAGGTCTCTACAGTGTAAGCTGCTTTGCTAGAGTCATTTGTGACCAAATACCACAGCTGCACACGCTCACATTCGAAGACTTCTAACATGAGACTCTCATCTCATCTGAAGAGTCTAATTAAGCTTCAATGGGGATACAGACTCATAAGCAGCACAAATTGTCAAACACCACGATTTATCTTTGTCTTCTCTGTCAGCTAACATTCTCTTGTTGCTGTGCAATATGCCGCCAATTGCCTAGAAGTCATGTGCGATTAGCATGGGAATTCATTTGTCTGCTGGTTAGATGGTTTTCACACCCCTGGCGATAGAATGTTAAAGACTCAGAAAGCTTCATTTTCCCATGCTTGTCTAAATAAGAGGACTCGGCAGTCAGAATTAGTCACGTGATCTGCCTCCTGACCACACAAGCTAGAGTGGTCCTCATCATACTCTTTTAATGATATGGAATTGGAAGGAAGAGACCTGGGATAACTAATGGGGGGCAGCCATTTTAAAGTTGCTTTCACTAAAAAGCCATGACCCCTTACTGAGGTCCACAAGTAGTTAGAAGCTGGGTGAAAGCTTGCTTCCATCTCCTTCCCTTGGTCACCAACATCCCTCTGCAGGTGGCATACCAGCCACACAAGAAGCCTCGTGGAGACACTAGAGACAGCCAGCCCATCTCATGCTGCTTCAAGGCTGAAGGCATGATGAATCACAGTCCTCAACCAACATTTCCACTTATTGGCTCCATTCATTATGGGAACAGTGCAAACATGTTGCATGCTATTTGACTTGATATATGAGAATTTGAAAACAGCTATCGAAATTTCTGGAAATGGTATTTTAATATAGTTCTTACTCCCCCTTTGATCGATGTAAATAGGCCACCTGCCACTTTTCAAATAGAATTTGTGGAGCTTCAACTTGGCATGAAGGACTTGCTCATGTCTCTTTACTAAGTTTTCATAGGTTCTGTCTTCCTAGGAACAATGCCCTCCATTTTACATTGTAAATGTTTCTACTTTCTGGCAGCATGAAAGCCAAGTTAGACTCAAAGGTTCTGATGAGGAAACTGGAGAATCCACTGAGAACTAAAGTTACTTCCATCAAATCAGATTGGTGGCTGTGGTGGTGTGCATATTGCACAGACAGGTGCAGAAACGTGAAGGATGTCTAGTGTCCTGCTTTATTCCTTCAAAGCAGGGTCTTGCTCTGAACCAGGAGCTAGGCTTGGTGTCAGCAAGCACCAGCAATCTTGTCTTTGCCTCCACACAGCACTGAAGTTGCATAGTCCTGTCTGGCTTATTCTATGTCTCCTGGATTTGAACTTAGGTCCTTATGCTGGTGCAGCAAGCACTTCCTCAGTGAGTCCTCTCCCCAGCCCTTGAACTTGATATTGATAGTTAGTTCTCAGATAAGATGCCAAATTCCCTATGGGTTTTATGCTGCATTCTTTTCTCTTACTTTTATAATAAAGGTATTTTTAAAATTGATACAATTTTATTACTTAGATATGTTGATTTTTTTTGTTTTTTTGTTTTTTGTTTTTCGAAACAAGGTTTCTCTGTATAGCCCTGGCTGTCCTGAAACTCATTCTGTAGACCAGGCTGGTCTCGAACTCAGAAATCCACCTGCCTCTGCCTCCCAAGTGCTGGGATCAAAGGCGTGTGCCACCACCGCCTGATTTGTTATTTCTTTATTAGCAAAGTCGAAACATGCTTGATGATTTTAAAAGAGTCTCCAAATGAGGCACACATGTAATGGAAGCCTGCAGATCCATAACAGCTTCCCTTTTCCAAGATACCCGGGACGCCTTCCCGTGGCCTCTTCCTCTAGGTTTCTCAACATCTACTTTGCCATCCTAATTTTATCCCTTCTTCTTGGTTTGCCTCCCACTCGCCAATCCTGGATTTACTCCATCTAGGACACAAACCTAGAACTCTAACCTCTAATGCAATAAACCTTGTTGGTCTTCTCAATGGATAGCAAGTTCTTTGGTGTTGATGCAGTCAATGCTACCAGAAGGAGGAAAAGGAGAATGTGAGAACAGGTCACACAGGGAGTATCAGGAACATTGATGCCTGATTTGCATATCCCCCTTCCACTCTATGTGCTCCACAATGCTCACAGCATTACCAAAAAGAGGTCTCTGCATTTAGAGGCTCTGCACCAACCAGGGCTGAGACACTGCTGTTTATTTGATACAGAGCCCCCTTACGGCCTGGGACTCACTGTTATAGAGAATACTGGACTTAAAACTGAGATGCTTGTCTGCCTCTGCCTCCCAGGTGCCAGTACAGGCATGCCCCTCTGCTCCCAGGTTCTGGACCACTTTCTCTGCATCTACATCCCATTCTCCTGTTAACAACACTGTGATTTCTGCTTGTGCCCCTTATTGTCTACTCTTTAATAGAAAGATCATTCTTCTTGGTCCCAGTGGCCAATGCTTCCATGTTGTGTGGCCAAATTGTCACCCACATTTACTTCAGGCATCAGACATACATAGCTACAGGCCCCAGGGTCCAACTTAGTATAGGCTGCACATGATGTCTGTGGCAACTTCTCTGACTCATGTGGACCAAGGCACCAATGTGTTACTTAGCAACCATCACATTCAGCTTTCATCTGCTCTAACCCCCCTGTTCTCATAGAGCCTTTCTTCAAGAATCCTGCATTTGGGCTTTAACACTCATCCCACCTGCCTCTCATCTGCCAAGACTGATTTTCTTAGGCTTGAGGAAATTCTGTTACAAAATTGCAGCCGTATGGGACTACATTTCCTATTACAGAGAGTGTCTTAGTCGGGGTTTCTATTCCTGCACAAACATCATGACCAAGAAGCAAGTTAGGGAGGAAAGGTTTATTCAGCTTACACTTCCATGTTGCTGTTCATCACCAAAGGAAGTCAGGACTGGAACTCAAGCAGGTCAGGAGGCAGGAGCTGATGCATAGGCCATGGAGGGGTGCTACTTACTGGCTTGCTCAGCCTGTTCTCTTAGAGAACCCAAGACTACCAGCCCAGGAATGGCACCACCCACAATGGGCCCTCCCTGCTTGATCAACAACTGAGAAAATGCCCCACAGCTAGATTTCATGGAGATATTCCCCCAACTGAAGTTCCTTTCTCTGTGATAACTCCAGCCTATGTCATGTTGACACACAAAACCAGCCAGTACAGATAGGTGGAAGGAATATAATGTTGAAATTTTAAAATGATAAAATAATTTATTTACATTCTCTCGCTAATCAGACTAGAAAAATGAAAGCTGAGTTTCTTGGGTCATCCAGGTAGTAAGAGTGGGGAATGCTTTGTGTTTGCCTTCAGTGGCTGGAGATTTAGTGTCCCTTGAACCCAGAGATTCTGGAGTATGTATATGAAGACTTGGCACATGCTATTTTTTTCTACACAGACCCTCTTTACTTCCTGAGGGTTCTTCATAGGTCAGCCTAGGATACTGGAAAAGGCAGAACGAAGGCAGATTTTTAATAAAGTTATGCAATCTTTTCCTAGCCCTCCCAATGAGATCATGTGGTTCTGCTATAAGCTGCTTCTCCCTAAAACTTACCTAAAAATTGAAGTTTCCTTCCTATGAAGAAAAAAAGATTGGGTGCTGGGGGGGGGCTATCTGTAGTCACCACCATTCATCCCTTTATTGGATTTTGTCCAGCTGAGACACATTAAAAAGTTCTTTTGATTTTTCAATCTTTTCCACATGATCTCAGTGGGTGCTAGGGAGAGATTTCGTGGCCTCATAGGAGAGAAGGTAGCCAGCAATTTCAGCTGCCCAGGAAAAAAAAGTTTAACAAAGTAGAGTTAGCCACTAATGTGTAAGATTTTGGAGATTTGGGAGGCTGGAGAGATGGCTCAGAGGTTAAGAGCCTGAGTTTGGTTCCTTGCACACACATCTGGCAGCCTGTATCTGCCTATAAGTCTAGCTCTGGTGGGGTCGGTTCCTCTGGTTTCCATGGGTACTTGCACTCATGGGCACACATTCCCACATGTACATATTTTTTAAAAAATTAAAATCTTTTTAAAAGACTTGGGAGAGTTTGTGTGGACAGATATTTTTATAACCATTTCTTTTTAAGATTGGTAGGGTATTACACACAGGCCAGCATTTTGTGGACAAAATTAACTAACACATAGTGGGGAAAGAGAGCCCCCTCTCCTCAGCCTTCTCACATGCTTCTTCCCTTAGAAGTGCAAGCCTGCTGAAGGCTTGGGGGTGGTAATACAAGGAAACCAAAAAGGTAAAAGTTAAGGAAAGGGCAAAGTGTGTGTGTGTGTGTGTGTGTGTGTGTGTGTGTGTGTGTGGTCCTACAGCATTGGATAACAGGAAGACAAAGGAGTCAGGGCTTAAAGATGGAACAAACTTGGTTCTCATTGTAGAGTCTAGCAAATCTTCCAGCAGTCGCTTTTGGTAACATTTTTTCCCTCTAGACTTTAATCATATGTATCCATTTTTCTCCATCGTATCTCACCAATCCCTTCTTTCTGTGTGCTTCATACCCACCACACAGAGCAGTCTGCTCTGTGTTTCAAAATTAGTTTCTGTCACTCATTCTTCTCTGATGACAGAATCCATGCTCCTTGCTTACAGTGGCCCAGAAACAAACTGCAGGATCAAGCTGCTGGTCTTACCCTGTGTTCTTCCCATTCTACTTCAATGGGGCCACAAGCCGCGTGTGCTAGGTGCTTCGGATCCTGGCTGCTCTTCTTTTATGTCCTTACAGTCTTTCCTGCTCTTCCTAGTTAAATGAGTCTCCCCAGAGAATACTGGACAGTTATAGTGAAGTTGCTATGCCTGCCTTCCGTTCCTCAGAGTCTTACTTCACACATGTGCCTCTAAGAACATACATAAGAGAATTAACTGATGGAGTGGAGCAATAACTCATTGGTTTAGAGCACTGGCTGCTGTTGCAGAGGAAGGACCTGGATTTGGTGTACAGCACTCGCGGGGTAGCTCACAACTATCTGACACCCTCTTATGGCCCCCACAGGCACCTGTGCATTCGTGTACCTAAACGTACAGCCAGATCCACACACTTACACACCACCACACATACTAAATGAACTCTTTTAAAAGAGAATTATCTGTTGAATTATTCAGAACTCAATTTCTCAAGCAAAGATTGTCCCCATTTCTGTAGCCGCAGATACTGTAATTGTCTGCCTGGCGCATAGTAAGATCTTATTTAAGGCACTGTGCTGGGATGAATATGTAAAGTCTAATCGCAGGCTTCAGAAATGTGGACTGAAGAATAAACAGCGCACTCCTTTACCGTAGCACTCAGGAAGCAGAGGCAGACAGATCTCTGAGTTCGAGGCCAGTCTGGACTACACAGTAGGTTCCAGACCACCCAGAACTACACAGAGAGACCCAGACTCAAAAGCAAAAAGCACACATTTGTATTTCAATGAGGCGTGAGCTTAGTTTACCCATCTGGAGTCTTGATTCCAAGTCCACTAGCGGCCCTGCGCCTGCGCAGTAGCGGTCGAAGAACAGGCGGGGAGGGGGGTGGCGAGGGGGTGAGCGGCCGGCCCTGGCGCGTGTTGATGACGCAATCGGTGTTTGCCCGGTAGCCCGTGGTAACCCGGACTCTGCGGAAGTGTAGCAGCAGCACCGCAGCTGAGATAGGTAACCTGCAACTAGGCTGTCAAGCAGCCGCTCCGGGTTGTGCGGACCCACGACCTCTGATGGGGCGAGCAGGTAGGATCCGATCCCACTTGCCCTGGGGTGAGCCAGAGGAATCCTGTTCGCCTCTTGTGAAGTGAGGCGGTGGGATCCTGTCCGACTTGCCTGGGACGAGCCCTTGGGATGCTGTCACGTAAACTGGAACCGCATCATTAGCGCTCAGCACTTGCAGCGACAGTTACTGCAAAGGTGGCGCTCAGGGTAGACGGACACCACACTGTCCAGCGGTGCTTAGAGCTGTTTTACAAGGTGACAACCGGGCTCATGTTGATGCTGAATTCGATTCTGATCCCTCGTGCTTTTGTTTTGTTTCCACGTGCAAATAGCGCTTTCATTTCAGAGGGTGTATTGTGCTCCGTGTGATTTTGAGAAGGCTGCCAGTGATTTCCTAGTTGGTAAAGATTAAGTTGTCCAGTATTGGGAGCTATAGAGAATAATATTGTTTACTGTCGACTGTCTTTTAGACTCTAGGGACTGTGCCCAGCACTTACATTTCATTGTCTCCTTAGTTCATGCAGTGTTGTTGCAAGTTATGAATTATTATGTTTGCTTTACAGAGAAAATAGCTGAGGCTCAGCTCTAGGAAACTGACTAGGTGAAAATTACCAGTAACCTAAAGCAAAGGGCAAGATTTAAGTGCAAGGTTATGTATGTTTCAAGGGCTCTCTCTCTCTCTCTCTCTCTCTCTCTCTCTCTCTCTCTCTCTCTCTCTCTCTCCCCCTCTTCCTTTTTAAAAATAACCACCATTAGTGGTCAAATTCTAGGCTTTTTACATTAGTCATATGTGATTCCATAAGTTTATTCACCCATCTGACGATATGAATTGTGTGTGTGCATATGTATGTACACACACATGCAAGTGTGCAATATGTGTACGCATGTGGAGACAAGGGATAACATCAACTGTGGTTTCTTAGATGGTGGCCACCGTGTTTGTTTGTTTGTTTGTTTGTTTTTGAGACAGCTTCTCTCACTGGCTTAGAGCTTGTCACATAGATTGGGCCAGTCAGCAACTCCTGGAAGTGCCTGCCTCTACCTCCCCAGCACTAGAATCACAGATCTGGGTGAAACTTTCTACTCAGGTTCTGGGGACTGAACTTGGGCCCTGGTGCTTACACAGCAGGTGCTTTTTAGACTCAGCTGCCTCTTTTTTTTTTTTTTTTTTAAGATTTTATTTAAAGATTTTATGTATATGAGTACACCACTGCTCTCTTCGGACACACCAGAAGAGGGCACCGGATCCCATTACAGATAGTTGTGAGCCACCATGTGGTTGCTGGGAATTGAACTCAGGGCCGCTAGAAGAGCAGTCAGTGCTCTGGGCTGAGCCTCTCTCCAGCCCACTGAGCTGCCTCTTAAGCCCCTGTTTTGATACTTTGTAACTACGTTGTAAATTCTCATCTTCTTGAAGTTAAGACATCTGGAAATACATCTTCCTACACACACACACACACACACACACACACACACACACACGCACACGCACACGCACACGCACACGCACACACGCACGCGATCACAGAGAGAGAGACAGAGAGAGAGAGACACACACACAGAGAGAGACACAGAGAGACAGAGACAGAGAGACAGAGAAGAGTGAAAGCACTCTTATCTTTAATTGTGACATACATGGGAAATGATGTTGCTTTGTAAATACCTTCTATTCAGAGATCCAAGAAATGAGTCATTTTACATTTGGCACTTTTTTTTCTCTAGTAATGTAAATATCAGTAAATAATTTAAAGGCATCAAGCGGTGTTCTTGCATTCCTACTTCTCATATGCAGTCACAAACATCATTTGTCCTGTGTTGAAATGTGATGGCTTCCTTAGAATCTTTGTTGTCTTTGGCTCTCCAGGTGCTTTGCATTTGAGTTTGTGGAGCTCCTTGTGGATCATTTTTCATTGTCACCAGTGGACAGTCAGGCACAATAACGAAACTGCAGATGGCACCAATAGACATCTAGATTTTACACTGTGGCTCTTTTGCTTAGTAGGTACCTTGAATCCCAGGCGAAGTGTCTGACCCCCTCTACACTTCAGTTTTCTTGTGTGTCAGGTGGGGACAATAGGATTGCATAGATGGGTGTTATGGAGACATAATGAGTTCCCATGAAGAGGAGCTTAGAGCAGTGCCAGATTCCCTACAAGGACCAGCAAGCGTGCGTGTGCTGCTGGATGTACTGAAGGAAGAGAACAACTTGTAGGAGTAAGTGCTCTCCTTCCACCATGCGGGTTCGAGAGATTGGATTCAGGCCACAACTTGGTGGTTAGTACCTTTACCTGATGAGCCATCCTACCAGCCTAAAATGTTGTACTTCTGTGTGTCACAGTAATGGACTTTTGAATTTCCTCTTAATCTTAAGGTTATTTCAGTGTTGTCTGGTGGAGACACTGCAGAAGTGTGTGAGTCATTATGGGCATGTAAGGATCAGCATCTCCTTCGAAAGCTGCCATTACATACCACTCATACACATAGCCCCCAGAGTAGTTTTCTTTCTCTCTTTTTAAGAGACTAAAAATTGTTTTAACCCTGAAAATGAAACCCAAGCATGGTGGCAAACACTTTATAATCCTTGCATTCAAAAGTCTGAGGCAGGAACATTGCTAATTTTGGGCTACATAGCAGGTTTCTGTCTAAAATAAAGGTGACATAATCCCCTTATGAAAGTGTTAAGCTGTACCCTCTCCCATGCATGCTGGATATTTTAGACCAAGGCCAGCTACAAGTTAATGTTGATTCCTGTGGTTCCCTACTTAGAAAGTTGAGAATGAGTTAAGACTCATGCTTACATTACAACTTGCTTTGAAGATGTATTCTGTGGATTTTAAATGCTTATTTTTTTTATTTTATGTATGTGATCTAGAAAATACACTGGCTAAAAATGATTACCAGGCACATTCACGAAAGTATGTGAATCTGCAGTGTTATCTCCAGAACTTTATCATCCCCAAAAGAAATGCTGCACTCACTGAATGGTAGCTTCCCACCTACCCCTCTCTCCCTCACTGCAGGTGTCCTCGGTTCTGGCTCTGCTATGTCTGCTAACTCCAGAGATCTCATGTTGACGAAATCCTGCCATATCTGCCCACCTGTGACTGCTATACTTCACTCAGAATGTTCTCAGAGCTTAATCATGCGGCAGCTTATATCAGAACCCCATCCCTTTTAAGTGACTAATACTATTTAGCTGTATGAGTAGACCAGGCACTGTACTTTTGGGGAGTGTTGAGATTGTCATGAGCCTACTTCTTAGTGATTGTTTGTGAGCTGGCAGACGGTGTGGAGAGAGATGCCAACTGAAGTGATGCTGTTTTGCACTCTGGACATGGTCTGGTGGACAGCGTTAAGCTGGAGTCGAAGTACAGATTGTAGTGTGATATAGAGTATAAAAATAGTAAAGAAAATGCCAGTGATGATGACATCACCTGCTGTTTTGTTATGCAACATTCACACATGGTTCTAGGCATTTTGCCCATGAAATAAGAACTTTTTTAGTTTCTACTTTATACATGAAGAATTTTGTAGCATAGGCAAATTGAGTGGATTATTAAAATTACAAAATTAAAATTAATTAAAATTAAATTACTTAAAATTAGGTGGCAAAGTTGGGTTTGAAGTTGGGCTCTCTGGCTCCAAAGCTCATTTACCCCTAGATTTGGTCAATACTGACTTTGTAACAGAATTGCTATGCTTCTTGCCTGCCTTCTCCTTTTCAATGGACATAACTTCTGAGTTCACTGGACAACACAAGAACCAATCCACACTCCGAATGGACACCCAGGGCCCGGTTTGCATGGGCCAATCACATGCACAGGGAATTCAGACTACATTGCCACAACTGAGTTCTTAATTCTTTCAAAGCCTATGTTTGAACACTGTTTAGTTCCCACACTCAGAGCCCTGTGGAAGGGAACTTTTTGTTCTTAGCCTTGATGAGCATCAAAATGGGTTCTGCCACACTCATTTTACTGCTAATTTGTTACTCTATGATTCTTGAAGAAATTGTTGTGAAGTAGCATTTATGTATGTATTATCAGCTCCACTGTAATTTCTCTTGGCTTTTTGTTTGCTTATACTTTATTTCTTTGACATTTGCAATTGAAGGTCTAGTTTTAGAAAGCAATGGAAATTAAGATGTGTTTACTCTGTTTTGGCATGAAAGGCAAATCAGTTTTTTTTTTTTTTTTTGGTTATCAGTAATATCAGGCCTATGTCACAGTATCCTGTACATTTGGAGGTCTGAGCTGTCTGTTATATCTGGTAGGTAGAGATTCTGTTACCCTTTATTAAACATTTGAGAATCTCAAGACCAAGTTGCTCAGTTATCTGCCTATATTCACAGAGTTAGAAGAATTCATTCTGTAAAAAGTTATTCCAGCATGCTATGTTCTGGTGAGCCATCCCATAAGAGGAACCTCCAAGTCATTTACTCACATGTAGTTATCATTTTTCCTGCAGTGATGTGTGACCTGTATTGGATTGCAGAGAGAAGGAACTGGTATGACGGGCCTCAGAGATAAATGGATTAAAAGTGGCATGACTTTGACATTGGCCTTGGGTGTGAGTGAGGAATCTGGGCTGATTTCAGAGTTCTACCTCAAGCAACAAGGTAGACACTGCTGGCATCTACTAGGAAAACATGGGACCAGGGACATCGGCTTGAAGCTTTAGAGCAGGGAATCACCATGTCCAGTGAGAAAAATTTGAAGCCAGGGCTATAGGACACAGAGGTCACAGTTCATGTAAGTGGGGGAAGAAAAGGCCAGAGGGAGAAAGATAGAGGGGAGAATGTAATCACAGATACTAAAAGAGGAGAGGCACTTGAGGGGAGGGAGCTTGGTCAGTGCCTTAATTCTTCAAGATTAAAAGACAAGAAGACCCCCTGAATTTGTTCATGAGGAAGTAATTTGCCTCTGTTGTGGGACTTCAGTGGTCTAGTAAGATGTGAACAGATTAGTGGGCACAAAGGGGTTGAGTAATGGACTAAAGAGAATAGTCAAGAGAGAAGTGTGGGATAGAGTCTTTTGTTCATTTGTGGGGTTTGGTCAAAAGATTGTAGCAGTCTCATCTCAGATTAAAAAAAAAAAGATTCTGGGAAAAGGGAGGAAGCTGAGGTGGAGGATTCTGGGGTCTTAAATGAATGATAACCCAAGAATCCAGAGGTCCAAACAAGATTCTGTCCAAAGCAGAAACCACAGTCAGGCTGTGCCCAGGTGCAAAGGACACTTCTGTCCTGAGAAGAGAAAGGGAAGAGATGGAGATGAGCTCCTGTGGGCTCAGGGGTAGAGTCCTTGTTGGGCTGGTGGGAAGCCCCGGATTCAAGTCTTAACACCAAGGTTGGGGGAGAGGACTGGGGAGGAGAGAGAATGGGCAGAAGCTCTTGCCTTATTGTAGCAAAAGGTTTTAAGAGATGTGTATTGCAGGGTGTTTAGCAGTAGTACCCCTGGCTTCTGCTGTCTAGGTGCCAGGAACAGCCCTTTGACTAATCAATGCTCAGTGATGTCTTTGGATATTACCAAGTGTTAAAGGACTGTCACCATGCCAAATTGCATAAGTTCAGCTGTGCCAACTTTCATCTGTGCCCACTTATATAAGGTCATCACAGCTGGGCCTGATGACTTTTGACTTTCCTTTGTAGAAAAGGAGGCAGGGAGGGTCACAGGACTCTCATCTGAGCATCTGGCCATTCCTCTGAGCTGGCTGAATGCAACTGTGCCTTAATTCTACAAGGCCTTGAGGAGGGGCTAGAGGAGCTAGACGAGGGGAGGAATTCCATCCATGCAGCCACATGCTTATATTCACAGAGTTATGAGCGAGCGAGCGTGCATGCTTTGGGGCTATCAATGCTCCTGCCTATAATTCCTCATCCGTTGTTCTGTAAGTGTGGGGGCTTGAATAGATTTGAGCCCCCTAGACTCATGTGTTTGATTGCTTGGCCCACAAGGAGTGATACTATTAGGAGGGGTGGCCTTGTTGGAGGGGGTGTGTGACTGTGGGGGTGAGCTTTGAAGTCTCCTAGACTTTAAGCTTTGCCCAGTATGGCTTTGTCCAGTTCCAGGCTGCCCTTGGATCCAGATGCAGAACTCTTGGCTCCTCTGGCACTATGTCCATCTGCATGCTGCCATGATGATAATGAACTAAACCTCTAAAAGTATAAGACAGCCCCAATTAAATGTTTGTCTTAAGAGTTGCCTTGGTCATGGTGTCTCTTCACAGCAATGAAATCCTAACTAAGACAATAAGTAACCCCAAAACACTCATTGGTTCCCAGAGTGAACTTCAGTGGAATTGTACCTAGTTTCTTGCTGGGACTCTCTCTGTGTGTGTGTGTGTGTGTGTTGGGAGGGTGTTTAAGTTTCCTCCAAGGAAAGAATTTTAGCAACACCAAACATCTTTTGAAAGACAAAGTCACTCCTAGTTAGAAGCCACTGCCTTAGTTACAGGGAGTAAATGGATTGGACACAGTGGAATATCTAAAAGACTAGTGTAGCCTGCCTTTGGATCCCTTTACCCTAGCTGGGCTGTCTTGTCTGGCCTCAGTGAGAGAGGAAAGCCCTTAGTCCTGAATGAGACTTGATGTGCCTGGGTGGTACAGGGGGGAAGGGTGCTCCCCTTCTCTGAGAGGAAGAAGGAGGGTGGGAGGGTGGGATTTGGGGGAGGGGAGCTGCAATTGGGATGTAAAGTGAATAAATAAATAATGTAATGAAAAAATTTATTCAGCCAGGCAGTGGTGGCACACACTTTTAATCCCAGCACTTGGGAGGCAGAGGCAGGCGGATTTCTGAGTTTGAAGCCAGCCTGGTCTACAGAGTGAGTTCCAGGACAGTCAGGACTACATGGGGAAACCCTGTCTGGAAAATAAATTTTTTATTCAATTGAACATGTGTGTGTGTGTGTGTGTGTGTGTGTGTGTGTGTGTGAGAGAGAGAGAGAGAGAGAGAGAGAGAGAGAGAGAGAGAGAGAGACTGGTGTATCCCTGTAGTGAGCATGCTGGCGGGGAGGAGACTGGGAGAGTCTATTCTGCAGATTGCTGAAGTGCTTCACAGCTGAACTGTTCACACAATGTTCCAGGCATGGACTGTTGCTCTTAATGCCTATTTATATGTGTAAGTGGATTAGTATCAGCAGTCATCATGCACTCCTTTGGGAGAAAAGAACAGAAGCCAGAGCCTTCAGTCTGTTTAGCACTTCTGTTTCCTGGGATAGTGACCATGTCTCAGTGTGCCTTCCATTAGTTTTTTGAGTAGTTCTGTTGAAAAGTTCTGTTTATTAATGTCTTGATTTAATGCAATAACCATACATGACATTTGTGCTTTGGCACAAACCTAGATACACCTTAGAAGAGAAGCCTCAACTGGGGAATTACTTCAGGGAGATTACCCATTACAGAAATCTGTGGGGCATTTTTTAAATTTTATTTATTTATTTACATCACAAATGCTGTTCCCCCTTCAAGTCCCTCCCTCAAACTCTTCCCTTCTCCTCTGAGAAGGTGGAGCCCAATCTGAGCATCCTCCCACCCTGGCACATCAAGTCTCAGCCAGATTAGGCACATCCTCTCCCACTGAGCCCAGACAGGGCAGCCATGAAAATTGAGCTGCCTGTCTGCTACATATATGCTGGGGGCGGGGGGTCGTTCCAGCCCGTGTATGTTCTTTGGTTGGTGGCTCAGACTCTGAGAGCTCCTACCAGTCCAGGTTTGTTGACTCTGTTGATCCTCCTGCGGGGTTTCCATTCTTCTTCCAACTCTTCCATAAGAGTCCCCAGTTCATCTGATGTTTGGCTGTGGGTATCTGCATCTGTTCCAGTTCACTGCTGGGTAGAGCCTCTCAGAATTATGCTAGGCTCCTCTCTGCAAGCAGAACAGAATATCATTAATAATGTCAGAGATTGGTGTTTGCCCATGGGATGGGTTTGGAGTTAGTCTGGGAATTGGTTGGCCATTCCTTCAGTTTCTGCTCCATCCCTGCATTTCTTTTAGACAGGACAAATTTTGGATCAAAAGTTATGTGGGTGGGTTGGTGTCCCTATTCTTCTATTGGGGTCCTGCCTGCATACAGGTGGTAGCCTCTTCAGGTTCCCCACTGGTCATCTGCATTAACTTCTGGGAATCTTCCCTATCCCAGGATTCTGGGACTTCCTAGAGATTCTCCCCTCCCCATCCCTAACCTCACCCCCAACAGCTGCAGATTTCCATTCATTCTCCTGGCCCTCTGGGCCTCTCTCCTGTCTCTCTCTGCACCTGATCCTGCCTCCCCATCCTCCCCTTTTCCATCCAGTTCCCTCCCTCCCCTGCCTCCCCCTGCCTCCTATGACTATTTTATTTCCCCCTCTAAATGTGAATCAAACATCCTTGCCTGGGCCTTCCTTCTTGTTTAACTTCTTTGGGTCTGTGGGTATGTCATGGGTACTCTGTACTTTTTTGGCTAATATCCACTTATTAGTGAGTACATACCATGTAATGCATGTCGTTTTGGGTCTGAGTTACCTCACTCAGGATGATATTTTCTAGTTCCATCCATTTACCTGCAAAATTCATAAAGTCCTTGTGTATAATAGCTGAATAGTACTCCATTATGTAAACGAACCACACTTTTTGTATTCATTCTTTGGTTGGGGGACATCTGGGCTGTTTCCAGTTTCTGGATATTATGAACATAGGTGCAATGAACATAGTGGAGCATGTGTCCTTATGATGTGGTAGAGCATCTTTTAGGTATAAGCCCAGGAGCAGTATAGCTGGGTCTTCATGTAGAAATATTTTCAATTTTCTGAAAAACTGTCAGATTGATTTCCAGAGTGATCCTACCAGCAATGGAGGAGTGTTCCCCTTTCTCCACATCCTTGCCAACATGTGCTGTTGCTTGAGGTTTTGATCTTAGCCATTCTGGTTGATGTAAGGTGGACTCTCAGGGTAGTTTTGATTTGCATTTCCCTGAAGACTAAGGATATTGAGCATTTCAAGTGCTTCTTGGCCATTCGACATTCCTCTGTTGAGAATTCTCTGTTTAGCTCTGTACCCCAATTTTTAATTGGATTACTTGGTTTGTTGGAGTCTAACTTCATGAGTTCTTTATATATTTTGAATATTAGCCCTCAGTTGGATGTACAGTTAGTGAGGATCTTTTCCTAATCTGTAGGCTGGTGTTTTGGCCTATTGATAGTGTCCTTTGCCTTGCAGAAGGTTTTTAGTTTCATGAGGTCCCATTTATCAATTGTTGATCTTAGAGCCTGAGCCATTGGTGTTCTTTTCAGGAAATTGTCTCCTATACTAAAGTGTTCAAGGCCATTCCCCACTTTTCCTTCTATGAGATTTAGTGTATCTGATTTTATGTTAAGGTCATTGATCTACTTGGACTTAAGTTTTGTGTAGGGTGATAAATATGGATCTATTTGCTTTCTTTTACATGCAGCCATCCAGTTAGACCAGCACCATTTGTTGAAGGTGCATTCTTTTTTCCATTATATGGTTTTGTCGTCTTTGTCAAAAATCGAGTGTCCATAGGTATGTGGGTTTATTTTTGGGCTTTCAGATCTATTACATTGATCAACCTTGTCTGTGTCTGTACCAATACCATGAAGTTTTTATCACTGTTGCTCTGTGGTACAGCTTGTGGTGATTCCTCCAGAGGTTTTTGTTTTTTGTTTTTTGTTTTTTGTTTTTTTTTATTGTTCAGGATTGTTTTGGCTATCCTGGGTCTTTTGTTTTTTGTTTTGTTTTGTTTTGTTTTGTTTTTTCATATGAAGTTGAGAATTACTCTTTCAAGTTCTGTAAAAAAAAAAAAGTGTTGTAATTTTGATGGGATTGCATTGAATCTGTAAATTGCTTTTGGTAAGATGGCCATTTTCACTATGTTAATCCTACTGATCCATGAGCCTGGGAGATCTTCATATCTTCTGATAGCTTCTTGAGGGACGTGAAGTTTTTGTCGTACTAATCTTTTACTTTCTTGGCTAGAGTTATACCAAGATATTTTATATTGTTTGTGGCTATTGTGAAAGGTGTTGTTTCCTTAATTTCTTTCTCTGCCCATTTATCATTTGTGTAAAGGAGGGCTGCTGGCTTCTTTGAGTTAATTTTATATCTAGCCTCTTTGCCGAAGCCGTTTATCAGCTGTGGGTGTTCTCTGATAGAATTTCTGGGGTCACTTATGTATACTATCACATCATCCATGAGTAGTGATACCTTGACCTCTTATTTGCCAAATTGTATTCCCTTGATCTCCTTTAGTTGTCTTATTACTCTGGCTAGAACTACATTGAATAGATACAATTGAAGTGCTACATTGAATAGATAGGGAGGGAGTCGGTAGTCTTGTCTTGTCCCTAATTTTAGTGGAACTGCTTCAAGTTTCTCTCCATTTAATTTGATGTCGGCTATTGACTTGCTGTAGATTGCTTTTATTATGTTTAGGTATATGCCTTGAATCCCTGATATCTTCAAGACTTTTAGCTTAAAGGGGTCTTACATTTTGTTAAAGGCTTTTTCAGCACCTAATGAAATCATCGTGCGACTTTTGTCAGTGGTGGTGCATGGCTTTAATCCCAGCACTCAAGAGTCAGAGGCAATTGGGTCTCTGTGAGTTCAAGGCCAGTCTGGTCTGCAGAGGGACATTTTTTTAATGAATGATGTAGCCCTTTGTGGGAGGTAACATCCCTGGTCCTGAGCTGTATAAGAAAGAAGGCTGAGAAAGCCAGTGAGCATTTTCTATGGTCTCTTCTGTAGTTCTGCCTGGACCTCCTGCCTTGACTCCTTAGTGATTGTGACACAGAGTATAAGCTAAATAACTCATTTCTTTCCCTTCTCAAATAGATTTTGGTTGCATCATTTATCACAGTGGCCAAGGAGCTAACCAAGAGAAGGGTTACCCAGTGTTTCTTGGAACAGCCACTTCCCTGAATGTGCCTAGACATTCATGAGATTATCTGGCTTGTTTTTATAATAACTTTTGGGTACTTCTTTTTCTCTCAGTGTCTTCTTGGTCTGACTTTGTGCACCTTTGGCCCAAATGCATAGTTTTCCAGAAAGTTGTCACTGTGATAGAGAGTTTAGACTTTAGAGCCTATCTATTGCACTTGGATATCTGATTATGAAGTAAGAGAAATGTCAACAGATCCCAGCTTTTAAACTTCTTGAAGCATTCTGTTTCTCCCTTTGTCTACCATTCGCTGTCTTTCCTGCTTACTGTTTCATTTTTATTCTCACGGGCCATTGTGTGTCTATGTATTGCTGATTGAAAACTAATGACAGTGGACTCTAAAGGTTGTGATGGTGGTGGTGGCAAAGGTGGTGTGTGTGTGTGTGTTTCCAGTGTGTACCACAGTATGCCAGTGTGGGCACCAGGCATGTTCAGAGGTCACAGGGCAGTGTGGGCACCAGGCATGTTCAGAGGTCACAGGGCAGTGTGGGCACCAGGCCTGTTCAGAGGTCACAGGGCAGCTTTTGAGAGTTGGTTCTGTCCTTCCCCCATGGATCCCAGGGATCAAACTCAGATCACCAAGTTTCCAAGCATTTTCCTACCTTCACTGGCCCCTCATTTTGCCTTTTGATGGTCTTCCCTATATGGGTTAAGTCCACACTTCTTTTTCAAAGCATCTACAATTTTTTTTATTAATTGGCTGGGTTGAGTGCCATCACACGTGGGAAAGTTAGAGGACACCTTCATGAGGGTGTGCGAGTGCCGTCACATGTGGGAACAGTTGGAGGACACCTTCATTAAGCTTATTCTTTCCTTCCATTTTTACTGTGACTCTGGGGATCAGTCATGTCCACACTTCAGTGGCAAGCACCTTTACCTGTTGGGTATCTCATTATTCCTTCATCTTGTTTTAAAATCACATTTCAGTTAGTTCAGTTAGTAATTTTCATCTACAAAGTATGGAGATTAACTCAACACCTCTTTCAGAAAACATTTAAAAGCAAAAATACCCCCCAAACTGTGTTTTATGAAGACTTGCTGATGCAAGCTTTGCCATTATGTCATTAGGGTTACCATAGCAAAACACAGTTTGACTGGATTCCAACTCAGATCTCCACACTGTGCAATAAGATCCTAGCTGATTTTGTTGTTGACACAGGGTCCCTTATTGCTCAAGCTAACCCGAAACTCACTAGATAGCACAGAATGGTCTTGAACTTCATAACCTACTATCTCCACCTCCAGAGCTCTGGGAGTAGATGTGTCACCATGCTGGGTTTCTTAGGTAGTAGGGCTGGAACCCAAGACTGCGCATGCCAGGCAAGCGCTCTACCAGTTGAGCTACATGGCCAGCCTTCTGCTGGTGATTGACAATGATATTTTATGACTTTATTGCCACACTCATATATGAAGATTTCTATGAAAAGGGTGAGTTTCTTCCTTCACTAGGGAAGCTATTCTATACAGTAATGACTTATTCTGATGGTCAGGGTGTAGCCTTTCAAAAGAGGTATGTTCTTTGGTAGGCCACAAAAATGAACATTTGCACTGAGTACAGAACACAGATCCCCAACTATGACTGGCACTTATACTTGGAAGAGCAACATCCAATCCCGTCCTCATGACTGCTGATGCGGAGCCGTCTGTGTGCTGGTTCCAGCCATGTTTTGTGTTGGCCAAATCTAACATTCTCAGTTGATCACATTAGAGCAGATGGATTCATGAGTGCTTTGTCTGTTGTTGCTGACACATTGTGTGTGCGTATGTGTGTGTGTGTGTGTGTGTGTGTTGGAATTTGTTATTATCTTTTCGAATACAAATGATGTTCCAGGCTATGGATGTACCATGGTAATGGTTATGTTGCTTTTAGTCATTTCTTGCAGTGGTTTCAGAAGTAATTTATACATATAATTTATACATATAAGCATTACAATGTTTAAGCAACTTAAGGCCAGCACCACTGTGAGTCCCCCTGTGTCGGTGTGCCTCTCTGATCGCCAGTTACGCTTTTCTGTACTCGCAGTGCCTTAGTCCATAGGTGGAATCTGAGAGGGAAATGAGCCATTTAAGCTTACATTAAAAATGTCCTAACTGGGATGATGAGATGGCTCAGCAGGTTAAATGCTGGTGACCTGAGTTCAGTCTCCATGGTCCACAAGCTGTCTTTTAATCCACAGACACAAATAAATGTCCTAATTTTAACATGGATCCTTCCAGTTACATGTTTAAATTTAAAAGATGATCAAGGAGTTGGAGAGACGGTGCTGCAATTAAGAACATTGCTGTTTTTCCAGAGGACCTGCTTTCATCATCCAGCACCTGCATCATAGCTCACAACCATCTGTAACTCCAGTTGCAGGGCATCCAGTGCCCTCTTCTGGCTTCTATGGCCTCTAGGTATGCATACAGGCAAAATCTCCATGCACATTTTTAAAATTTGATTGAGATCTTACATAAATAAACTATAATAGATTTCTGATGTTAGAGGTGTTTTGAAGAAGCTGGTAAAGAAAGGGCTGGGGATGTAGTTCAAGGGTAGAATTCTTGTGTGATCCAGCATACAGGAAAAACAAAACAAAACAAAAAACAAACAAACAAAAAAACCACTGACCAGATATTCATATCTTGCGATGAGTGAAAAAGTCCTTTCCTAGCCGGGCGGTGGTGGCGCACGCCTTTAATCCCAGCACTTGGGAGGCAGAGGCAGGCGGATCT
>NW_022196913.1:67799183-67810601 GCF_008632895.1 Mastomys coucha
TCTGTTAGGAAGCTGTGCCATGGAGTGTATTTATTCCCACACTCTGCTAGAGTACAAATATGGACGTCTGGATGCTTCTATTGTTTTGAAGGAGCTTTGCTTCTAACTCCATCAGTGCAGCCAGGTGACGTGGTCGTCAGATAAATCTCTAGGTAAAGAGCTTGTCCTCTTAGTGGCTAAGGAAGTGTTTCCTGGGACAGGAACAGGGGCACCTCTTGCCCTTCCTGTGTAGCTTCCTATAAAGAAGACAAAGAGACCAAGTATAAAGCAGGAAGTGGAGGCTGTTGGGTCAGACAGGGGCCAGGATTGGGGGAGGAATGGCAAAAAAAGGTTATGTTTATTACACATCCTGCAAATTTTGAATGAGCGCAATTCCTCCGTATGCTAAGCAGCAAGCATCCTGCTAGAGAAATCCTTTGCAGGTGGCTGGAACTTTTTGACAGATGCAAGGACTTTTTTTTTTTTTTAAGCGCCATTGAAATTGAATGTCAAATTGCAATAATTGAGAATAGATCAGTCTTTGATTAGTTCTGGCATCTCATGGTTTCTGTTAGGCATACAGATCCTTAAGGTTCAATAGTTTGTTTTAACAAAAACTTCAGGGAATTCTTAGAACATGTATAAATTTGAGATTAGCAGCACGTGTAGGTCAACTTCATTGCTGAGATAAAAAACAAAAACAAAAACATGGCAATGAAAAAGAGCAAGCAAAAATTTTTTTGCACTGTAGAGGATCTTTCAGTCTTTATGTAGGTTCACATGCTTTCTGAGTGACCACTATGCAGTCATGTACTATTCATGGCTGCACTTAACCTGGAGCCTATACACTGTATAATGCAATGGAGAGGAGCCTTTCAGTTTGTTTCCTTACACATGAGGCCAGGGACAGCCTTGGGCGCTCTGTCCTGGCTGTGTCGGTGTTTTCACAGCAGGCCCCCACCGTCCTGGAGTTTGACGGTCAGTTAGGCTGTCTGTTCCCTACGCTCCTGGTGCTAGGATCACAAGTGTACCCACCACTCCTGGCTTCCTCAGTTGGGTTCTGGGACCTGAGCTCAGGTCCTCATGCTTCCATGACAAGTACTTTACCAACCGTGCCCTCTTCAACCACTTATTCCTAGATTTTCTTAAACTTTATGTATGCAATGGCTTGAGAGAATCCTGATTCCATGGCTTCGAGGGCAACGGTTGGTTCAGGTACCTCAGCAGCTGTTAATTCTATAAGAATTCTCTAAATGTCCTGTTTCCAGTGTGGGTTGTTGGCTGCTCCTGGGGGCTGTCCTTTCGTAGCCCTGGAGTTAATCATCTGAGAGTCTGCATTCCCAGCAGTCCCTGCCGCCCCCAGGTTGTGTGCAGTGCATGTGGTCCTCACAGCAGCTTGGAGAAACATTATGATCCACTTCCAAGGAAGGAGGTGATTGTTTAATTATAATTTTGCCCTAGGGAATTCCAAGATATAAATGATTTATGAGTTTCTGAGAATATTCACAAATATGAATCTTAATTACTAATACTGAAGAACCAGCTGTTTGTTATTCTCTGGGAAATCATTCCGAGATGTTGGGAATAAAAATATCTGAGACATCACCAATAGTCTTCCTAGATTAAAAATGGCCCAGAAAATTACTCAACTGCAATAGTGTTATACAAAACTAATAGCACTTGGTGAAATTCTCAAAGTAAACTTTAGATGCACACAGTGCATTTTTATCATATTTACCTGCACTTCTCATGACGCCTCCCATACCAACCTCCACCCCTTTTCAACTTCAGGTCTTTTTTTTTTTTTTTTTTTTTAAAGAACCCACTGAGCTTAGTTTGTGATGTTCATATTCTAATGGATATGGGACTACCTACCAGAGTAAGGTTGGCCTTCAGGGGGCCACACTTTTAAAGAATGATTAGACCTTCCCTTTTCCTAGAGCTTTCAGTTATCCACGGCTCCTCAAGATGGAGGCCAGGGGCCAACTTATGAGTCTGTCCCAGCTCCAGGCTAGAATGTTGCCTGCTGTGAATTCATGAGGAAGGCTGTTCTGTCACATCTAGAAGACACTTGCTTAGTCGCTGTCCTCTCTGACTTTTAGGGTCTTTCTGATTGTCATTGAGCTGTAGTCCCTAGGGCTAAGAATTTTGCAGTTCTGCAGTGTCTTTACAAAGCACACTTTTGTAGTTACAAGGCTGCAAGGCAAAGCTTCAGGGAAAAGGCAGCCCAAGAACTTCCAGGGAGCTGTGCCTTGGCACAGAGGCTACAGCCACACGCCAGCAATAGCCACATGCCAGCAGGCTGCATGAGGCAGGGACTCTGAAGCCATGGTGAGGGCAAAATGGAAGTTTTCCTAGGAAGAACTGTAGAATAAATTGTTGTATCCTGCTTCTGGAAACAGTAAGGGACAAAAAAGAGCCACAAGTCATTTCCCTCTTTCCTCAGTTCTCCTTGGAGCAGGCTGGTACATCTGTCCTTATGCCTGGCACCACAGAGGTGCTAGGCATTAGTCAGAGCTGCGTCACATGGGTCAGGCACAGATCCTGCCTGTTTTGTGTCACCTGCTGGCTAGTGATCTCTGCAGAAGTGTCTGACCCTGTGTGTGGGTTTGGGGGTGGGTGGTATGTCCAGGTGGCTCAGGGCTAAGCTCCTCTTGGAAACTGTTCTAAACCTTCTTGACTTCTTTCATTCCAGGGAGGATGGATGTGGGGAGCCTAGGCTCTGCCTGTGCCTTGGAGACAGGCCTTCAGGAGAACTTGGCACACTCTGTTTCGAGTGTTCAAAGGATTTGTAAAGAGCCTGTTCACCTGCTTATCAGACACTTGACTTCTCCATTCAGAGCATGTCACAGTGTCCACACCAGGAGTCTTCAGGGAAGACCATCATCCCAGTCCCCTTTCCCTTTGGAGGAAGCCGGCTGCTTTCGACTCCCTTAACTACCCAGTCCATGTTCTCACAGCCTTCCATCCTTGCCATGATTTAGGGAACAGAGTCAACCTAGGCTTTGCTGAAAAGCGCTTTTCTGAGCATTTAATTTCCCTGTCACTTAACTTGGGAGGTGGCTTGTAAGACCTCCTCCCAAAGAATGAGACTGAATGCTTTGCTTGATGTTTGTAACTCTTGTATCAAGTTTGAAGAAGAGGATTTTATAAGTTACTCTTTCTCTGAGATGAATGGTTTTCAAAATCACCACAACCAATGAACCAGATTCTTACCCTCACCTAATGTCTGTGCCACCCTCCAAGCAGAACCATTGTTCATTGAAACAGTTGGTGAATGACTTTATAGATAGACCATCTTAATACACACACCATTTCTTAAATGAATGTAACTTGTTCTCTGTGGGCTGAGAATAAAGTCACTCACTCAAGTCAAATAGTTTTGACCATAGCAGGAAGTCTGTATCCAAAAGTCATGCCTACAATTCATTCCTTGGCGCAGCAGAACTGTCAACTCTCAGCTTAGCTATGATGGATGTGAGATCCTTTGGTGATGTGAGGGTCATTGAAATACAACCTTATTACAATGAAATCCAATGTCTAAAAATTGTTCTTATTTTGGGCTTGTACCACAGTAAGAGCCAAGATTTTAAGTGCTACTAAAACCAAAACAAAGGAACAAAAGACTATCTATCTATTTATGTTCATTTAAAAAATACTAGTAAATGTATTACTTTAAAATATACAGTTAATATGTTTGGGAAAAATTTTCTTGTCACTTTTTTTTGTTTTTATTTTCATTTTGGGGCACAGGTTCTCTGTAGCCTAGGCTGGCCTAGAACTCATTATGTAGGCCAGGCTAGCCTTAACCTTATAGTAATCCTCCTACCTCAATTTCACAAGTGCTAGAATTATAGGCGCAAACCAACACATCCCTCTTTATCCATGTCATTTTAAAATAATAGGTATACATTTGACTCCAGATTAAATAATTTTTATCAGGGTTTCTCAAGTTGTATACTATGGTTTAAAGTACATTATGGCAATATAACATTTATTTTAGGTCTTTTGTATTTTGATGTATGGGAGAAGAAAAACAAGTTAGCAAATCCAACATATGGTTTTATGCTTATTACTTCCTAAGGTAAAGAAAATTAAACAATTTAGTTATTAGGTAGATTTAGGTTAGAGATAATAAGAAGGTGGCAGACGTGCTGAAGGTGGGAAGTGTGGATGACATTAGAGGAATGCTCTTTTAAATTCATATACAAGGGTGTAAAGTATTAAATTTTTTTGAGATTTGTTTTTATTTATATTTCTTCCTCCCTTCCCCCTCATCCCCCCTTTCCCCGTCTCTCTTCCTTCCCCAAGACAGTGTTTCTCTGTGTAGCCCTGGACGTTTTTGTAGACCATGCCAGCCTCAAAGTCACAGAGATCTGCCTGCCTCTGCCTCTGATTGCTGGGATTAAAGGTGTGTGTCAGCATACCTGGCTTATGCATGTCTCTTTTAAATACTTCTTAAAAATACAGGCTGGCAGCAGCTCTCAGCAGGAGCATGTGCATGCTGTATGAGGGCTTTGCTAATATCTGAAGGCACAGCATCACAGCAACCTCTGTTGATGTTGAGATGCTGCCCTGTCTGTCAGGGCCCCTACCCGAGCTTTGTAATCCTGTGGATTACATCTGTGTAAGATCTGACAGGGTCTTCACTTTAAGGTCTAGTGGCTTCAGTATGTCCCTAGAGCTGACAATCTTCACCATAAGCTGAGCACACTTTTATGACCCCAGAAGGGATCCTTGCAGCCTGTGTGGTCATTCCTCATTTCCCTCACTCCCAGTGCATGGCATCTGCATAGTCGGCACACTGCCACTGTGGACTCGCCAGCCGAGGCATCTGGGTAGCAGAGTTAAGTAGGATGTGGCCTTAGTGTCTCACTTTGCTCTCAGCATAGTGCCTCCAAGGTTCGTTTATTCTGAGCAACCATCAGCACTTCCTTTTTATGACTGGATAATATTCCATTGTGAGGTTAGAACACATTGTGTGTTACCGTTTATCAGATGACAAACATTTGGGTGGGTTTTATTGTTTTAAGACAAATATATTGTGGCTTTTCCATCAGACTATTTTATAATCGTGTTTTAGAGGGCTTGTGTTTGGGAGGACAAATTGGCATTTGAATCCCTATCTTTAATTTCTTTTTGCTAATAAAATGTGCTCTAAAAGTTGGAGTAGCTGCTATCACTGAATAACAGCAGCTGTTACTCACACTGGGAATATTCCCAAACTCTATTCCAGCTTCACTTTCACAATTAGCTGCTTGTAAAATGAAATTTCTCACATTTCTAGAAGGGGTGATCTAACTAAAAAGGCTGATAGTTTTGTCTATATTTATACTGTCTATATTTATATATTCTGTCTTTGTTTTTATTGTGCTGATCCCTATAACCCAGCCCTATCACTCTATACCTGTTTCCAGTATGAATAGTTGTAAATAAAAATAAATCACATTATATCTTCTAATACAGTTTGAAAGTTTTGATATTTTTATGCATCATCACAAAACTCCCTGGATGGTTTGACAAATCTTTAAGTGAACTGTCAACGCAGCTCTTTCATTGCGAAGCTGCATCAATTGCTGTACCTGTGCTAGGAAGAAGTAGGCCTAAAGAATGGGTTTATTTCCAAATTTTTCCATTCTTAAACACCTCCACACCATCATCTGACTCCCAGAGTGCCCATTTCAGTGTCTGGTAGGAGGAATGTTTTGTGAATTGTGTTTTGCCCAGTTGGGATGCATGGAATGTCACACTATGCCAGTCCATGTTCCAAGCTTGGTTTCAGCTGTAAGCTGGCGGAATGTAAGCATGATGGGATACAGTGTTACATAGTGAAGTTTTATAGATTACATCTAAAACACACCTTTTGTCTGGTAGGTGTGAGGCTTTGTCACTCCTTACATTTAGAGGTTCAGTGTCATATTGCTGGGTGGCAGGCAGTAGATGTGGTATTGGATGAATGGGCAAAGATAATGGTTGTTTGGGGTGTCTTTCAGAAGCACAGGGCTGAATGTATAGCTGTGCCACAGGACTGCAGCATCAGCACTGTGGAAAATTGTACCATCTGGGTGAAAGAAAAGCAATGTTAATCTTCAGTGGAACAAAGAAAAGGATTCTTGTCACTCATCCAAGATGAGTGAGGTGACAGCCTGAGCTGCACCTGCATCCCAGATCATCATAACATTCAGTTATGTTATGGCATACAGAATTGAGGGATCTTTTCCAGGAGTGTGTCCCACATTTGTTCCCTCTGGCTAGCTCTGTCTACCAGAGTACCGAGACCCCTCCAGCTACACCTCACTGAGATGATGACTCCACCCCAGTAGGGTGGGGCCATCCTTGCTCCCCACCACCCATCAGAAATCCCTGCTTCCCTCTGTTCCCAAGACTGGCTACTGGTTGCCCATACTTTCCTTGGCTTCTGCCTTTATTTGGTTTGATAGCTGCCTGCAGGTCTTGTTTGAGAACTTTAGGGCTAACAAACATAGTTTAACAGTTTGATGTTTTTGATGTTGTGCTTGCCAATTCTGAACTGAGCTAGCAGCTGCTCAGACTAGAACTAGGACATCGGAGTTGGCTTCTGTGACCATGCTGGACACGAACCTCAGCAGGCCCTTCTTTCTGAATGGGCCTTCCCATGAAGGCCCCTAGAAACGTCCCCATTACAAGTGTGTGGTTTGTATTGTCATAGTCCTCCACATAGGGTGGTTTTCTATTTCTGTTTTAAAAATTTCCATAAAGGCCAGGCATGGCTATACACATTTACAATCCTAGAACTTAGGAGGTAAAGATGGGAGGGTCAGAAGTTCAAGGCCAGCCTGGGGTTCAAGTGATTTTGATTAAAAAAAAAAAAAAGAATTAGGAATATAGCTTAGTTGGGGTAGAGTGCTTGCCAAGCATTCACAGAACCCTGACTTAAATTATCAATATTGTACAAATGAGATGTGGGGCCCATGCTCATAATCCCAACACTGGGGAGATGGAGACAGGAGAATCAGAGCTTGAGGCCATGAGCTCACGTTGCCTCCATCAATTTAGTTATTAGCTTTGTGACCTTAGGCAGAATGTAGAGTTCCTGTGCTGTAGGTTTCTTTTTGGTTTTTCGAGACAGGGTTTCTCTGTGTAGCCCCAACTGTCCTGGAACTCACTCTGTAGACCAGGCTCGCCTTGAACTCAGAAATCCACCTGCCTCTGCCTTCCAAGTGCTGGGATTAAAGGCATGTGCCACCACTGCCTGGCACTGTAGGTCTCATACTTGTAAGTCTAATGGTAGTACTGACATGATAGTTGCTGTGAATGCAAAGTGAGTTAAGGAAGTCAAATGATTAGAGCAAGGCCTGGTACTTAGCTGAGGTTTAATGGCAGTAGTTATCAGTGCTTTTCAGAGGCAAGTTTAGTATAGAGGAAGTGTTCCTCTGTGAGTTTAGGAGGACGAGACTATAGCTAGAGGAGAGCCTGGCACATTCAGATCAGATAGGCTTTGAGTGTCTTTTTTTTTCTTTAAAATAAGGGAATCTATTCTTTCTTCATTCCTTCCTCTCCTTTTGATATAGAACTGGTTTGCTTGTGGATCTTAGCCTTAGGGGGGTAGGAGAGAAGAAAGACTGGGTCCAAGCTGTAAACTTGGAACAGAGTAAAACAGCACTAATGTAGAACAGCCCCCAAATTTTCATAGCTTAGTAAAGATCACAGCCAGACAATCTGAGTTCCAGCCCCAGGAACCTTGTGGTAGTAGGTGTAGGAGACCCCAAAAGTTCTCTTGTCTTGTTGGGTGTGTATATGGAAGTGTGGTGTATATGATCCCCACAACAATTAATATTTTTTTTTAAAGATTTATTTACTTATTATATGTAAGCACATTGTAGCTGACTTCAGACACACCAGAAGAGGGCATCAGATCTCATTACGGGTGGTTGTGAGCCAACATGTGGTTGCTGGGATTTGAACTCATGACCTTCTGAAGAGCAGTCGGTGCTCTTCCCCACTGAGCCATCTCACCAGCCCACAATTAATATTTTTAAGGCACTATTTTATGCTTGCTGCATGTCCCCCAGAGTTCAGGTAGAGCATCCAGTCAGTTGGTTCATATGTCTATTTACCTTAAAAGAGGTGCCTGTGCAGGTTCACACTCGCACAATTTCATGCAGACCTTGAATTTAGCTGGTAGATACCTTCAGTCTCCAAATCAGCTCCTAGAAAAAAACCACAGGAAAGTAACCAGTCCCAGGAGCCCCAAGGAAGCAGGTCTCCATGGGGAGGAGGAACACAGGGTGCTCAGGATGGTTCAAGTTGGTCTTGGCTTGGTATGAGCATCACTGCATTCGGTGTAGGTGAGCTGGGTAATAGAAGATGAGGGTTTGCAGCCCCTTAGGACGAACAACAATATGAACTAACTAGCACCCTCGGAGCTCCCAGGGTCTCAACCACTAACCAAGGACTGCACATGGAGGGGTCTGATTGTTCTGGCAGCATGTGTTTAGTAGAGGATTGCAAATTCAATCATCAATAGGAGGAGAGGACCTCGGCCCTGTGAGGGTTCTGTGCCCCAGTGTAGGGGAATGTCAGGGCCAGAAAGTGGGAGAGGGCGGGGTGGCAGGCATGGGGAAATGGGAGGCAACAGGGGTTTGTTTTGGTTGTTTTTGTTTGTTTCTTTGTTTTTTGGAGGGGAAACGGAATGGAGAAATTTACATGTAAATAAAGAAAATAAAAAAAAATTTAAAAAAAAAAGAGAATAGAACTGAAAAGGGAGGAGATGTGACAAGACAACAGAAATTTGGAAGCTTCCATATTTGAGGGGATAATAAGAAATTCATAGGCCACCCTTGGTGTAGCCTCTGATGTTGTAGTCCCTTGAGGGCTGGGATTATGGGTGTGAGTCTCTGTGCCTGGCTCGTAAGTATTAAAATGGGTTAAGAGTTAGTACAGGGGCTTACCCATCTCCTTTCCAGAGCTCATCTTTCCCCCTTTATGGTTGGGAGACGAGCCCTTGGTCTTCTTTGCTTTTGCAATGAAAATCGTGAGCTGCTGGCTTTCCATGTGACCTTCATACAGACAGGATGTCCTGGACACCTTAGTGGGTAAGAAGGAACATTCTAGAGTCTGGTGCTCGACTCAAATAATCATGGGCCTGGATCTCCAAGCTTCTACCTTTCGCCTTGCCCATGAAATAACAATATTTGGGACTGCAGAAGATAGTTCTCCCAAGGAAGACATGATGGGGTATGGAGTTGGGGAACGCATGGCCAAAAGATGGTTACTTTTGGCAATTTAACTCTTTCTTTAACTCTTTGCTATTCTGTAGCCATAAGCCTCTGGCTTCTGGCAATTTAAATCCTGATGATAGCATCAGGGGATTAAGAAAAAAGGCTTAGTTACCTGGGATCTTTTCTTTCTGACTCAAGGGCTCCTCTTGCTTTTGCCAGGTGAGAAGCTCAGAGTTCATCAACTCTTCATGAGCCAGAGAGAAAAGAAAAGGAAGAAAAGGAGAAAGGCAGACACACACACACACACACACACACACACACACACTGGTCAGCCACAACTACCTGTTTCATCAATTTCACAAGTGCACATGCATACTTATATATGTACAAATATACTTACATATGTATATATGTGCATATATAGGCATATTGTACATACATATAGACAGAGGTATATATACACATGTATATGTGTATATACATACATATATATATATGTATATATATATGTATATATATGTATATATATATATATATATATATGTATGTATATACACATGTTATGCTCAGATTGCTAGGTCCCTACAGACCACCAGGGACCACCAGGAGTCCAACTCATATGCAAAAACAGAGTCTTCATTCAAGCTTGAGCTTGGACCCTCCAACTTCCCCAACACAGTGGAGGGTATGGAAAGCCCTGAGCTGGTACAACCCTTGCCTGTTTATCATGGTAGCAGGGTGAGGGACTTCCAGCTTGACAGTTACATGATTGGTTGACATTTGCTTGTACATTTCTATTGGCTAGTAGTAATTTCAGCTTGGTATGAGCAATGGTTGCTAGCTTAATCAATCTACTTTAGACATTAGGTGCTTTCCCCTTAAGAGCTGATTGGTTGTTGCTAGGGGTGGAATGACTGTTTGCTCAGGGGAATTGTGATTGTTACCAGGGTGTCATGACTCCTGGAAAAAGGTTTTTTTTCCTAGTAGCTGAGTTCATTCAGAGGGCAAGTTAATCATAAAATGGATTAAAGTGGAAACTTCAGGGTTCTTTGGAAAGACAGTTGTGTTGGATGGTGTTTTGCTAGGGCAAACACGTGAAGGAATGTTTCACTGAAGCAGATACAGGGGAAATGTTATGCTAAAGCAAGCATGTGAAAGGACACATGATGAAGGATTCTTCGCCAATGACATGCATGTATTGGTCCACCTTACATATGTTATGAGCTTCATTTGTTGGGATTTCATAGAGAGAAATGCATCAAAAAAATTCTGGTATTATGTTGTAGCTTCTTGCTGCTTTTGTGGATTTGGCCCATTGGCAGAGTGATGTCAGCTGATACAGACTCGCCTGGAGTTTTGCTAAGTCAGACTCATATGCTGAGGCAAGACCCGTGGAGGACACATGATATTTGGAGGGAGAACTCAGTGGACTGTTAGAAGGGCTTGCTTGTAGAGCTAGCACTGCAATGCTTCTTTGTCTCTTGTCTTCGCTGATCTTTGCTCCAGTGAGAGAGGCACAGCTAAGAAGAACTCCTGGCATTCCTGGATCCTAATCCCTCCTGCCAACTTGTCTGAGGCCTGGCTGTCTGTGCTAGACCATGCCACCTCTGCTGACTTGTGTTTGCCCGACTCTACCAAGCTGGACTGCTGATATAATCGTAAAGTATTTGCTAGTGAATCAAGATGTCATTGACCTGTAAACTGAACTGCTGATTTCCTTACAATGCAGATGGGATTTGCACCCAAGAAACATTTCTAAAACAGCTCTACTTCCCCTGTATCATAATAACCTTTCTTTTCCACTACCTCTGGCAGGTAGTGGGCTAGAAGGAAGGTTAAAGCATTTAAGATCCATCATTAAAAGTAGGCTTTAAAAAAATTAAAGTTACAATGGAGTCTGAAAGCAATATGGAGTTTATAGTGTTAAGCTGGGCCCTTCAATACACACGCATATATACATTTGGTGGATGGAGCAAAGCCCTCAAAGCCACACTTTATTTTTTCTCCCTGGCCTTTTAATACCTTATTAGAGAGAAGTTATTTATTTTTTTTTTAGATATTTTCTTTATTTACATGTAAATTTCTCCTTTCCCAGTTTCCCCTCCAAAAAACAAACAAACAAAAACAACAAGAATAAACCCCTGTTACCTCCCCCCTCCCTATGCCTGTCACCCTACCTTCTCCCACTTATTGGCCCTGGCATTCCCCTACACTGGGGCACAGAACCTTCACAGGGCTG
>NW_022196913.1:67811502-67821006 GCF_008632895.1 Mastomys coucha
GCATTTCCCTGATGACTAAGGATGTTGAACATTTCTTTAGGTGCTTCTCAGCCATTTGGTGTTCATCGGTTGAGAATTCTTTGTTTAGTAGAGAAAAGTTCTTTATAAAATTACCTTATAGATAAAATGTTACACAAAAGAGTTAAAGAAGGATGTCAATAGTAAGTTCAAAGCAGTGTTTCATTCTATAAGCTCATTATAAGTTCACAGCAACAGTTTCACACGGCCTTGCTTTATCATAGTGCGCACCTGTGGTTTTATCCTTGGACCTGACCTAGAATGAATGTTTTTCCTTGATCATAAATCTGTTCCAAGCCTATATCTCTTCTTAGTGTAATTTATGAAATTTTATTGTATTCCTTATTATGCAGCCTTTGCTTAATATTCTATGTGGGGGGCACATTCTATTTTTGATTTTAACTATAATATATTTTTCTGGCAAAAAACCTAAAACCATCTCCTTAAATTTTCTTCTTAAAATTATTTGAATCAAATCAGGAATTTGGTAAAGTCATTAATTCATCTAAACAGCATTAATTCATCCAAGTTCATCTTTATGTTGATCTGCAGGAAATTTGCCCAATAGGGTGGGCTGATGTCCAGAATCACTAGGCTATGTAATAGTGGCAGGAAAAGCATGTCAACAGTGAGAAGCAATCCTGGGATGAAGTCTCTGGGGTGTGCCTCTCCAGAGTGCACCCATCCCAGCCATGCAAGCCGGTGGGCCATCTCACTTACTTGCCATAGCCTTTCCTAGGTGGCTTCTGTCAATAGGGAGTATGTTGAATGTACCCTAAGTACGCTGTAATTATCAATTATTTTTCTTTTAAGTAGATCATCTCTAATGTATGGTTTCAGTGTTCTTTGCTAAGTTTGGCCTTTCTCTTTTTTCCATAGACTCACTTTATTTCTTAACTGGCAAATAAAATTATCTGTCTCTGTATAAGGGAGAGTTGCCACTCTGTGGACATGTCTTTAACAGCTTTTACACCAAAAGATTATTTTCTAATTTTAAAATATAAATATTTCATGTGAAATATTAGAAACCCAGTATGTCATCCACTGTTTTTAATGGTTGATAGTGCCAGGAAATAAATACATCAGTGTTTGTCACAGCATGTCTAAGAAATCAGAGGCTGCAGTTGAGTGATTGGTCGACCTCCACAGGAGGTGTAGAACTTGACAATGAAGTGGAAGAATGAAGGCTCCTTCCCTCTGTAACTTTGGAGTCCTCCTCACAGGAGTATTTTCTGATCACCTCACTGTAGTCCATTTCAAGTAGCATGCTACAGAACCGAAATGTGCTCTACTTCACAAGCATGATTACAAAGGGATTGAAAATCGATGGAAATCAGTCATAGCCTGATCTTTGCAAGCCAGTACTTCTGATACCATGAGTGTGAATATACCAGTCAAAGAGCAATGCCCTTCTTGTGCATAGCTGTGATGAGAGTAGCCAGAGAAAACTGATATCAGAGAGTCTGACACCCATCCTGACGAGTCCTGTCGTGTTTCAGCAGAATTCAGGGTCAGCTTGTGCTAGTGGGGACAGGATACACTTGGCTTTCATGTTCAGTTCCCAGACTTCTCCCCAGCCCTTAACTAGTTGTCATGTTGTGAAGTCAAGGCCACCTGAAGGTGATCACCTCCTGACCCTGGCACAAGCTTGACTCTGCCCAGGCTTCAGCTTCATCCTCATATGTACTTTCTGAAGTCCCAGGACAGTTAAAGCTTTACTTGGTTTTTACCTCTTGCTTACACTTTTTGCAGATACATCACAATGGGGTCTTTCACGCATGGTCGCAAATTGCATGCAATCACCACTGTTACATCACAATGGGGTCTTTCACACGTGGTCGTGCATGCAATCACCACTGTTACATCACAATGGGCTCTTTCACCCGTGGTCGTGCATGCAATCACCACTGTTACATCACAATGGGGTCTTTCACACGTGGTCGCGAACTGCATGCAATCACCACTTTGCTTCCTGAGAGCTGTGACTTTAACGAGGGAGACAGCACAGTTCTTACAGCTCTTAACTCGTGGGCTCAGAGGTTGATTGAGAAGTCGACATGTTATCACATGTGGTAATCTGGCAAAGTGCTACATGTTTTTATTTATAGTTAAGCAAAGTCCCCCTTTGACTACATTTCCTGCATTATTTACTCAATGATAAATGGAATTGCCTCATGAGTCTGAGTTCTGCAATGAAAGACTCTATTATAATTTATACACATGTTGGGGCGTGGTTTGAGTTACAGTTCTAGGGGGGGATTTAAATTCTGAATATCCTGGTAGCTTTGGACACACAATTTTCTTTGTTTCAACACTGTAAAAGAAAATAAAGAACAAAGGGTGAAGGTTTATGTTGTAGTGCTACCATACAATTCCAGTGAACGCAGTCTGAATGAACGCCAGCGTTAAAACTGTCCCCAAGTTGATGACAGTCCTGTGTCAACTCATGCCATTTTGTTCTAAGAATTACAGCTTTAAAATACCCTGACTCTAAGGACACCAGTGACTAGCATCCCCATACCAGGGAGTCAAGAAAGAGAGCTGCACCTTTCAAAGAGCCTCTTCCTCAGCAGGGCCCTCATCCACGCCTGTGTTCCTGGGACTTCCTGGATGGGGGAGGAGCTATGTATTCTGGGGGAGTATTAATCTGACACTGTATTTGTTTTAAGTTAATAGGAAATTTCTATTTTGTGTAAAGTAAATATTAATTTATACTCTGCCTATACATAGTCTCGATGATCAGGACTAGGCTGCCATCTTGACAAGTATAGGAGGAGGGCTCAATGGTTGTAGTCTAAAGTTTATCACAGATAAACTCGAGGGAGCTTGCCCCTCCACTTAGCACTTCAAAGCTAGACCAGCCCCCATTTTCTACAGCCACCTTGTGTGTGAGAAGTCAGTATGCAATGCATCAGGCTGTGTGTGTGGACTGTATTATTTTGTTCTTGATACTTGTAAGACTTTTTTTCTTTTCTCTTTTTTCCAGTTTGACAGTGGTGTAGTTTGGTTGGCTTCCCTTTGATTTATTACACTTGCCCTTGTCAGATTCTTTGATCTTTAAGTTTATGTTTCACCTAATTTGGAAGAGTTTAGTCTTTTTGAGACAAGGCCTCCCTGTTCTGGAAGGCTGGTCCTGAACTCCTATCTCCTGCCTTACCCTATTCAGTGCCCTGCCTACTGGCATGCACCAGCACAAATGGCCACAATTCTGGAGATAAATGGTTACTTCTGAAAAGTGTGTGGGTTTACCAAAAAGTTGCACAGATAGTGAAGGGAATTACCACGTAATCCCCACGTAATGATCACCAGCTTCCCCTACATTTTCTTGTGAAATGTATATTTGTTAAATTTAAAAAGTCGCCTTTGCATAAGCTTTTAACTATAGTGTTTCCATGAATACCCTGTTTTATGGTCTGTCCTATCACACTTTACATCAGACTCCCTCATTCTGTAACTGTCTCACCCGTGCAGTTTAGAGTTCTGATGCTGTTGTTCAGCCAGGTGTCTTTAGGATGTCCGCCAGTGTGAACATACGTGGTATTTTCTCATGCTCAGGAAAGTATGGGTTTGGGCATGATAACAAAAATGCAGGTCAGCTTCAGCAGGTCTGAGAGAGGAGCTGACAGGAGGTTACCCTTTAGAACAAGCTTCATTAGGTAAGAGAGACCCACAGCAAGCAAGGCCCGTGGATTAAGTCTGGAAGTAGGAGAGCAGTGGGGAGGAGATAAAACAGAGCCGAGCGTGGTCTTAAAGGCAGAGAGAAACTTTCCTCAAAACTTGGAGAGGAGCTCCATCAGGAGAGACTGTCACCTTGTTATAATATGACAGCTCTCAAAGGGGAAGTATGGACCTGTGCTTTTCCCTGACTTTGACACGTTCCAGAGCGTGGTGGGAAGTTTTTTATATAGTTTGTATATTCAGTCTGGCTTAGCTTACACGCTAAGGCAGATACTGGGTAAGAGTGTAAGTTTATCCTGCAATAGCAGGGTCTGGAAGTCTGGCTGGGCTTGTTCATGGTTGGATGTGGGAAGAGAAGACTACTGGAGATAGGAGAGAGGCTACAGTGGGTGTGGCCTGGTTTCCGAGAGGAAGAAAGACAGTCTGATGGTCTGCCATCAAACACAAAGTGCCCTTCTCATTGCATCCTGTCAGCGTGTAAGGTGTGAGATGTGAGGTGTGATGTGTGAGGTGAGAAGTGTGAGGTGTGAAGTGGGAAGTGTGAGGTGTGAGGTGGGAAGTGTGAGGTGTGAGGTGTGAGGTGGGAAGTGTGAGGTGTGAGGCGTGAGGTGGGAAGTGTGAGGTGTGAGGCGTGAGGTGGGAAGTGTGAGGTGTGAGGCGTGAGGTGGGAAGTGTGAGGTGTGAGGCGTGAGGTGTGAGGTGATGCCTTAGCACTGGTGATGGTGACCTTGGCAGTGTGAAGACTTCTGGGTTTCTCTATTGAGAACAGCAGCTTTACTTTTCTATTCCCTAGAGTTTGCCAGGTTACATTCATCTAGCCAGTCAGCCTTATGTTTAAGGCTGTGAGAAGAGACTCACAGGTAGCAATCTTGCTTTCTCAGTTCTAACCCAGGATCACCACCACTTCTTGCTCCCCTTGGTCCAGCCTTCGGGAGCTCTGCAGGCTGGGTCCTGTCCCTTTCTGTCCCTCCCTCCTTCCTTCCCCTGGAAGATGCTGTGGTGGCCAATCTTGTTTGTTATTTTGACTGCATTTGGAATAAACTGACACCCTCTAGGTTCATCTTGTGCTTGCCTGCCTTGTCCTAGAAGCATCTGCTGTCTGTCGGAGTACCCTGGTTCCCTTACTGGGAAGTAGTAGGTGAAGTCAAATCTCAGAGGTGGTTGTCTTCTGCTCGCCCAGGCTTTTGTTTACAGTGTTGAGTTCTCTCATTTTGTTTTATCGCCCTATTTAGATTCAAACCCTGCTGCTCTTTAACCTTTGATTTCTACCTAGAGGGACCTGGGGTGGTGTTCATTTCTTCAACATTTTCCTGTCTTCTAGATCGAATAATGCCTGCATAACTATTTACCTATTTATCTCTCCCTGCTCTTGCCTTTGAATGTCTAAGCAGCTGTTAACAACAATCTAGTGAATTTTCATTTCATGTGTATGATTCTTCAGATCTAACATTTCTTTTTGTGGGGAGCAGAGGAAGTACTGAGTGGATGTATATTATTGACATGGACATAGACATGACAAGGACCAAGACCTCAGACCCATGGGGAATTGGCAAAGCCTTTCCCCATATATATGGGTCAGGGTCAAAGTTGGCACATAGCCTTCTTCCCTCTGGTACAATTATGAATCTTTACATATGATTGACCAGTGTAAACAAAAGCTAACAATTACAGCTTCTTCAGTCTGAGACTGCTCACCTACAGAGACTTTCTGCCAGGCTAACCCCTCCCCACTGTGCTAACATTATGTTCCAGGTTCTGGGTTATTGTGCTAGTGGGCATGGCTCCATCAGAGCGCACAGATCACTGACCCCAGCTTTTCTCTCTGTGTGTTTGCATCCTTTCTTTGTGCCCTCACTGTCCCTAGTGAAGGCTCTGAGACCTAAACGATGCAGGGGGTAGCATCCTTCTGTTTCTTTTATCTCTAGTAATTTCTATTTCTCCAAGTTTTCCTCTTAGTTTATTTTATCGAAGCATTTATTCCCTTAATTAAATTAAATGTGGTTTTAATCCTTGCTTGTTGATGTTGATGTTTGGCCGGCACCAGCTGGTTCCCCTGATTGCTTTTTCTTTGAGTATATTCATATTTCCATTTTTTTAACCTGTTGAGTATTTTAGGGCTGTGATCTATCCTTTGTAAAGACTCTGGATTCTGTTGCTCCCTAGAGAATGTTAATATTGTAAACTAGCAGGCAGTTACCTTGGATAAACCCAAACCTGCTCTGTGTTTTCTCTGGTGGGCAGTAATCAAGCTCTCAGTTTAGCTCAGTCCCATTAACCTTTGTGGAGCTGATAAGATCGCCCTGTAACATACACAGTTCTGATACAATAGTCTAGCTTAGTGGGGTGTGTTTTAATATCACCACTTAGGAAGTAGAGGCAGGGGAATCTAGCAGCTAACTAGTATACACAGTATTTCAAGCCAGGTAGAGATCCCTAGCAAGACTTTGTCTCACAAATCCAGCCACCAGGCATCGTGCAGTACAGGCCCCTGCTTTGTGGGTGTCAATTTTCTGAAGTCTGTTTTACTCTCCAGCTGTGCAATTAATCCTACAGTCCATTCTTGGATTCTCTAGTTAGTGAGACTGTAGGATTTCATGCAAATTTTAGCTGCTGAGCCCATCGCCAAGAAGGTAGAGCTTGCTTTGGGGAGAAGAAATTCAGACTGAAACCCAGTGTCATCCTCTTCTTCTGTCAACTTCCTACACTTTACTACGTTCTTCACCTTGATGCAAGTAGGCATTGCTGCTGCTTTGGAGATTTTGTAAATGCTACTAGAGGAAGATTAGTCTGATAAGTGGTGGCCCTCCCTTTCATTAATGGAGGAACAGTAACAGACAAATGCAAAACCAAGGCTGTGTTCTGAAGATAGAATGAGAGGAAACTGTCACAGTTGGTCAGCCAGTACACAGAGACAAAAGCTGTGTAACTGACATAAAGCCTATAGCCACGAAAGGGTGGTGATTCCCAAACACAGTGCAGAGAGAAACTTGTCCTTTCCCAGAGAGTCAAGGGAATTTGCTGTCTATCTCAGGCTGGCTGTACATGAACAGAATTCCTAAGTCCTCAGATTGAATAGCATTCCCAGTCTTAGAGAAGTAAACGTGTCCTCATTCACACATTGTAAATGACACGGTAGAGTGTGAGAGGGGAAACAGCAAATGTGTATAAAGGTATGCAAACAATAACAAATGTCAGCATGAAAAGGTGTTGAGATAGGACAGTGTATTGTATTCAGACTGCTAAGTGCAAATGGTGTCAACCTCAGAAGCTGCACCATCCTCTAACGATGATTCAGTTAAGGCCTTGCACACAAAGGTGTGGAAAGAATTCCCACAAGACTTCTCCTGACTTAAAAATGTGGGAAATTGAGCAGATGATATTGCTAAAATGATCCAAGCAGTGTCTCCCATCTCCCTGTGCCCCTCCTCAGCTATGTAGTCTTTTACCATTTCTGCATCTTGCTAAAGATATAAAGCCAGGTTCTCCCTCCTTAAATCTGGAACCCCAGCACAGAGAGTAGAGACATTCCATCTAAAACATGTCAAGAGCTGCAGAGGGGCTCAGTGATTAGGAACATTTGTTGTACAGTCATGGAGGTTATAGTTCATACCCCAGCATCCACATAAGAAGGTGGGCATGCAACTCCAGCTTTGTGGGATCTGATGCCCTTTTCTGGTTTTTGCATGTGCATAGACATGTGCACATATTTACACACATGTACACACACACACACACACAAGTGTCTTAGTTAGGGTTACTATTGCCATGATAAAGCACCATGACCAATTTAGGGAGGAAAAGGTTTGTTTGGCTTACATTTCCACAGTAATATTCATCATTGAAAGAAGTCAGGACAGCAACTCAGTGCAGGAACCTAGAGGCAGGTGCTGATGCGGAGGGCCTGGAGGGATGCTGCTTACTGGCTTGCTCCTCATGACTTGCTCAGCTTACTTTCTAACAGAACTCAGGACCACCAATCCAGGGGTGGTAACACTACCCATAATGCACCGGACCCTCCTCCATTAATCACCAATTAAGAAAATGCATTACACGCTTGCCTGCAGTCTGATCATATGGAAGCACTTTCTCAGTTGAAGTTTCCTCTTCTCAGATGAATCTGGCTTGTTCCAAATTACATAAAACTAGACAGCACAGGTGCCAACTCTAATGCAAAAATTATATCAGATGTGACTACTCATTATTCAGGAGTAAACCTAGAAGGTACACATATTTTCTCCCTCCTCACTCCCCTCAGTACTGGATGTGAAGCTCACAGCCTCACAAATACTAAGTCTAAATTTGTCAATTTTCTGCTTCAGCCTCCTGGGTATTGATATTACAGGCATGTATCAGCACACCTGGGCAACCTGTATGCATTTCAAAACTACTGAGTGAAAGAAGTTGCAGAGTGTTGATGTGCTGCCTCTAGACACAGCAGTGTAGTTGGACTTAGAATAATAACTTCTGACTATGAAATTATTTTGTTGAATTTAACAGCATTTGGCAATGTTCCTGTAATTGTATGTATCTCAGGAATTCTGCCTAGAAAGTATCTTTCAGCTGGTGAACATATGCTGAATCTTTTTCTTTATTTTTTTGCATTTTTTCTTTTATTAAACATAGTTGTATTTCTTATGTAATATATTCTGATTATGGTTTCCCTTTTCTCTATTCCTCCCAGTTCCACTCCCCCTCCTCTCCCATCTGAATCCACTTCCTTTCTGTCTCTCATGAGAACACAAACAGACTACCTGGTTAGATAAGGGAGGCATCCAAGAATCAGTGGGGAGTGATCTTAGTTGTGACTTACAACATTAGGGTTATGGAACCTGAACAGGCCACCTCCTGCAGCCAGGCAGGAAGTCCAGTGGATCAGTAGAGACACCAACCCACCCACAAAACTTTCAACTCCAAATTTATCCTGTCTACAAGTAATACAGGCACAGGGAAGTAATACAGAGACCGAGGAAATGGCCAACCAGTGGCCAGCCCAACTTGAACCCATCCCACAGGTGAGCACCATCCCTAACACTATTAATGATCGTTTGTTATGCTTGCAGACAGAAGCATGTTGTCCTCTGAGAGGCTCCATCCAGGAACTGACTCAGATAGGTACAGATACCCACAGCCAAACAGTAGATGGAGCTTATTCTTATGGAAGAATAGGGGGAAGGATTGTGGACCCTGCAGGGGATAGGAACTCCACAGGAAGACCAACAGACTCAACTAACCTGGACACTTGGGGCTGTCAGAGACTGAACCACCAACCAAAGAACATACACTGGCTGGACCTAGGCCTTCCTGCACATATGTAGCCAATGCACAGATTGGTCATCATGTAGGTCCCGAACAGCTGGAGTTGGTGCTATCCCAAAAACTGTTGCCTGTATGTGGGATATGATCTTCTGGCTGGGTTGCCTTTTCTGGCCTCAGTGGGAGAGGCAGTGCCTACCCTCACAGAGACTTGAGTGCTAGCTTGGAGGATACTGGGGCAAGGACACCCACTCAGAGAGGGAAGGGCTGTGGGAGGATGACTGGGAGGCAGGCAGTGAGTAGGATATAGAGTAAATAAGAAAAAACATAAAATTAGAACTGGGAGGCACAGGCCTCACAAGTGACAGGGCAGCTGGGACAGGATCCTTCTACCTAAGTCTATACCTAGGAGGGACAGCAGATCCATAGCCCTCTCTGCACCTTTCCTGCAAGTGGAGGGCCTGTCTCCAGGGTATGTTTTGACCCCAGGACTCAGGAGGGATGATTGATCCACAGCCCTCTCTGCACAGGTTTAACCAGAGGAGAGCTGATCTC
>NW_022196913.1:67821710-67821860 GCF_008632895.1 Mastomys coucha
TATTAAAATCAGTGAGGGAAAAAGGTCAAGTAACATATAAAGGCAAACCTATCAGAATTACACCAGACCTCTTGCCAGAGATTATGAAAGCCAGAAGATCCTGGGTCATACAGACCCTAAGAGAACACAAATGCCAGCCCAGGCTACTAT
>NW_022196913.1:67822039-67824838 GCF_008632895.1 Mastomys coucha
GACAAAACCAAATTTACACAATATATTTCCACAAATTCAGCCCTTCAAAGGGTAATAAATGGAAAATTCCAACACAAGGAGGGAAACTGCATCCTAGAAAAAGCAAAAAAGTAATCTTCCAACAAAACTAAAAGAAGATAGCCACATGAACAGAATTCCAACTCTAACAACAAAAATAACAGGAAGCAACAATTACTTTTCCTTAATATCTCTTAACATCAATGGACTCAATTCCCCAATAAAAAGACATAGACTATCACACTGGGTACGTAAACAGGACCCAACATTTTGTTGCATACAGGAAACCCACCACAGTGACAGAGACAGATACTACCTCAGCATAAAAGGCTGGAAAACAATTTTCCAAGCCAATGGTCCCAAGAAAAAAGCTGGAGGAGCCATTCTAATACCAAATAAAATTGACTTTCACCCTAAAGTGATCAAAAAAGATAAGGAGGAACACTTCATACTCATCAAAGGTATGATCTACCAAGATGAACTCTAAATTCTGAACCACTATGCTCCAAATGCAAGGGCATCTACATTCATAAAAGAAACTTTACTAAAGCTCAAAGCACACATTGCACTGTACACAATAATAAATAGTGGGAGATTTCAACACCCCACTCTGCAATGGACAGATCATGGAAACAGAAACTAAACAAAGACTCAGTGAGACTAGCAGAAGTTATGAAACAGATGGATTTAACAGATATCTATAGAACTTTTTATCCCAAAACAAAAGGATACCTTCTCAGCACCTCATGGTACCTTCTCCAGAATTGACCATGTAACTGGTCACAAATCAGGCCTCAACAGATACAAGAAGATTGAAATAATTCCTTGCATCCTATCAGATCACCATGGACTAAGGCTGCTCCTCAATAACAACATAAACAATAGAATGCGCACATACACGCAGAAGCTTAACACTCTACTCAATGATAACTTGATCAAGGAAGAAAGAAAGAAAGAAATTAAAGACTTTCTAGAGTTTAATGAAAATGAACCCACAACATTCCCAAAATTGTGGGACACAATGAAAACAGTCCTAAGAGAAAAACTAATAGCTTTAAGTGCCTTCAAAAAGAAATTGGAGAGAGCATACACAGCAATTTGACAGCACATCTGAAAGCTCTAGAACAAAAAGAAGCAAATTCACCCAAGAGGAGTCGAAGGCAGGAAATAATCAAACTCAGGGCTGAAATCAACCAAATAGAAACAAAAAGAACTATACAAAGAACCAACCAAACCAGGAGCTGGTTCTTTGAGAAAAATCAACAAAATAGATAAACCCTTAGTCAGACTAACTAGAGGGCACAGAAACAGTATCCAAATCAACAAGATCAGAAATGAAAAGGGAGACATAACAACAGACACTGAGGAAATCCAAAAACTTATCAGATCTTACTACAAAAGCCTATACTCAACAAAACTGGAAAACCTGGATGAAATGGACAATTTTCTAGACATATACCAGGTACCAAAGTTAAATCAAGATCAGATAAACAATCTAAACAGTCCCATAACTCCTAAAGAAATAGATTGAGTCATTAATAGTCTCCCAACCAAAAAAAGCCCAGGACCAGATGGGTTTAGTGCAGAATTCTATAAGACCTTCAAAGAAGACCTAATACCAGTACTCTTCAAACTATTCTACAAAAATAGAAACAGAAGGAACACTATCCAATTCATTCTATGAAGCCACAATTACTCTGAAACCTAAACCATAAAAAGACCAAACAAAGAAAGAAAACTTCAGACCAATTTCCTTTATGAATATCGATGCAAAAATACTCAATAAATTCTTATAAACTGAGTCCAAGAACACATCAAAACTATCATCCATCATGATCAAATAGCTCTGTACCCCATTTTTTTAATTTTTTTAAGATTTATTTATTTTATGTGTATGAGTACACTAGCTGTACAGATGGCTCGCTCTGGCCCCGCCTCCAGCATAGCATGCTGTAGCTGTCTTCAGACGCACCAGAAGAGGGAGTCAGGTCTCATTACGGGTGGTTGTGAGCTACCATGTGGTTGCTGGGATCCGAACTCAGGACCTTCGGAAGAGCAGTCAGTGCTCTTACCCACTGAGCCATCTTGCCAGCCCTGTACCCCATTTTTAATAGGGTTATTTGGTTCTCTGGAGTCTAATTTCTTGAGTTCTTTGTGTATCTTGGATTTTAGCCCTCTATCAGATATAGGATTGGTAAAGAACTTTTCCCAATTTGTTGGTTGCCATTTTGTCCTATTGACAGTGCATTTTGCCTTACAGAAGCTTTGCAACTTTATGAGGTCCCATTTGTCTATTCTTGATCTTAGATCTTGGTGTTGTATTCAGGAAAATTTCCCTTGTGCCCATGGGCTTGAGGCTCTTCCCCACTTTCTTTTCTATTAGTTTCAGTGTATCTGGTTTTATATGGAGGTCCTTGATCCTCTTTGTCTTGAGCTTTGTACAAGGAGAAAGGAATGGATTGATTTGCATTCTTCTATATGCTAACTGCCAGTTGAGCCAGCACCATTTGTTGAAAATGCTGTCTTTTTTCCACTGGATGGTTTTAGCTCCTCTGTCAAAGATCAAGTGACCATAGGTTTGTGGGTTCATTTCTGGGTCTTCAATTCTATTCCACTGTTCTACCTGTCTGTCACTGTACCAATACCATGCAGTTTTTATCACAATTGCTCTGTATACAGCTTAAGGTCCAAGCTGGTGATTCCACCAGAGGTCCCTTTATTGTTGAGAATAGTTTTGGCTATCCTGGGTTTTTTGTTATTCTAGATGAATTTGCAAATTGC
>NW_022196913.1:67824949-67828073 GCF_008632895.1 Mastomys coucha
ATTGCATTGAACCTGTAGATTGCCTTTGGCAAGATGGCCATTTTTACTATATTAATCCTGCCAATCCACAAGCATGGAAGATATTTCCATCTTCTGAGGTCTTCTTCAATTTCCGTCTTCAGAGACTTGAAGTTCTTGTCAAACAGATCTTTTACTTGCTTAGTCAGCATCACACCAAAGTATTTTATATTATCTGTGACTATTGTGAAGGGTGTTGTTTCCCTAATTTCTTTCTTAGCCTGTTTATCCTTCGTGTAGAGGAAGGCCATTGATTTGCTTAAGTTAATTTTATATCCAGCTACTTTGGTGAAGTTGTTTATCAGGTTTAGGAGCTCCCTGGTGGAATTTTTGGGTTCACTTAAGTATACTATCATATCATCAGCATATAGTGATAATTTGACTTCTTCCTTTCCAATTTGTATCCCTTTGATCTCCTTTTGTTGTCTAATTGCTCTGGCTAAGACTTCAAGTACAATATTGAATAGGTAGGGAGAGAGTGGGCAGCCTTGTGTAGTCCCTGATTTTAGTGGGATTACTTCAATTTTCTCTCCATTTAGTTTGATGTTGGCTACTGGTTTTTTGTATATTGCTTTTACTATGTTTAAGTATGGGCTTTGAATTCCTGATCTTTCCAAGACTTTTATCATGAAGGGATGTTGGATTTTGTCAAATGCTTTCTCAGCATCAAATAAGATGATCATGTTTTTTTCCTTTGAGTTTGTTTATATAGTGAATTACGTTGATGGATTTCTGTATATTGAACCATCCCTGCATCCCTGGGATGAAGCCTACTTGATCATGATGGATGATCATTTTGACGTGTTCTTGGATTCAGTTTGCAAGAATTTCATTTGAGTATTTTTGCATTCTGTTGAGGCCTATTTTCTGACCAATTATGTGGTCAGTTTTGGAGAAGGTGCCATGAGGTGCTGACAAGAAGGTATATTCTTTTGTTTTAGGATAAAAATGTTCTATAGATATCTGTTAAATCCATTTGGTTCATAATTTGTTAGTTTCACTGTGTCTCTGTTTAGTTTCTGTTTCCATGATCTGTGCATTGCTGAGAGTGGGGTGTTGAAGTCTCCCGCTAGTATTGTGTGAGGTGCAATGTATGCTTTGAGCTTTACCAAAGTTTCTTTTATGAATGTGGGTGCCCTTGCATTTGGAGCATAGATGTTCAGAATTGAGAGTTTATCTTGGTAGATTTTACCTTTGATGAGTATGAAGTGTCCCTCCTTATCTTTTTTGATTAACTTTTGGTTGAAAGTTGATTTTATTTGGTATTAGAATGGCTACTCCAGCTTTTTTCTTGGGACCATTTGCTTGGAAAATTGTTTTCCAGCCTTTTGCTCTGAAGTAGTGTCTGTCTTTGTCACTGAGGTGGGCTTCCTGTATGTAGAAAAATGTTGGGTCCTGTTTACATATCCAGTCTGTTAGTCTATGTCTTTTTATTGAGGAATTGAGTCTATTGATATTAAAAGATATTAAGGAAAAGTGATTGTTGCTTCCTGTTATTTTTGTTGTTAGAGGTGGAATTATGTTTATGTGGCTATCTTCTTTTTGGTTTGTTAAAAAATTATTTTCTTGCTATTTCTAGGGTGTAATTTCCATCCTTGTGTTGGTGTTTTCCTTTTATTATCCTTTGAACGGCTGAATTTGTGGAAATATATTGTGTAAATTTGGTTTTGTCATGGAATACCTTGGTTTCTATGGAAATTGAGAGTTTTGCTGGGTATAGTAGCCTGGGCTGGCATTTGTGTTCTCTTAGGATCTGTATGATATCAGCCCAGGATCTTCTGGCTTTCATAGTCTCTGGCGAGAAGTCTGGTGTAATTCTGATAGGTCTGCCTTTATATGTTACTTGACCTTTTTCCCTTACTGCTTTTAGTATTCTTTCTTTGTTTTGTGCATTTGGTGTTTTGATTATTATGCGATGGGAGGCATTTCTTTTCTGGTCCAATCTATTTGGACTTCTGTACGCTTCTTGTATGTTCCTGGCCATCTCTTTCTTTAGGTTAGGGAAGTTTTCTTCTTTAATTTTGTTGAAGATATTTACTGGCCCTTTAAGTTGGAGGTCTTCACTCTCTTCTATACCTATTATCCTTAGGTTTGGTCTTCTCATTGTGTCCTGGATTTCCTGGATGTTTTGAGTTAAGAGCTTTTGCATTTTATATTTTCTTTGAATGTAGTGACAATGTTTTCTATGGTATCTTCTGCACCTGAGATTCTCTCTTCTATCTCTTGCATTCTGTTGGTGATGCTTGCATCTATGACTCTTGATTTCTTTCCTAGGATTTCTATCTCCAGAGTTGTCTCTCTTTGTGATTTCTTTACTGTTTCTACTACCATTTTTAGGTCCTGTGTGGTTTTGTTCAATTCCTTCACCTGTTTGGCTGTGTTTTCTTGTAATTCTTTAAGGGATTTTTGTGTTTCCTCTGTAAGGGCTTCTACTTATTTACTATGTTGTCCTGTAATTCTTTAAGGGAGTTATTTATGTCCTTCTTAAAGTCCTCTATCAGCAACATGAGAAATGATGGTTTTTTGTTTTTTTTTTTTTTTTGGCTTTTCCGAGACAGGGTTTCTCTGTGTAGCCCTGGCTGTCCTGGAACTCACTCTGTAGACCAGGCTGACCTCGAACTCAGAAATCCACTTTCTTCTACCTCCCAAGTGCTGGGATTATAGGTGTGCACCACCACTGCCTGACTAGAAATGATTTTAAATCCAAATCTTGCTTTTCCAGTATGTTGGGGTATCCAACAATAGGATAACAACAGGATTTGCTGTTGTGGGAGAACTGAGTTCTGATGAGGCCATAAAGTCTTGGTTTTTTGCACTTGCCTTTTGATTGGTAGGCAGAGAGTAAACAGGATATAAAATGAATAAGTAAAAAGATAAAATTAGGGTACAAGCTCTGCAGCCAGTCCCACAACACCCAGAGGAAGCTCCATTCCCAGGTGCTCTGACACACCCAGGATTAGAGGTAAGCAGGAACAAACATCTGTCCCAACACTGGGAGTAACTGGGACCAGCTTGACCAGGCATACAGGAACTCAGCCAGCCCAGTGACTCCGGTTCCTTCCGGTCTGTCTGGGTTAGTGTTCTGAGCAGACCTTGGACACAAGCT
>NW_022196913.1:67830134-67834333 GCF_008632895.1 Mastomys coucha
CAGTTGGTGAATGACTTTATGGATAGACCATCTTAATAACTACACCATTTCTTAAATGAATGTAACCTCTTCTCTGTGGGCTGAGAGTGAAGTTACTCACTCAAGTCAAATAGCTTTGACCATAGCAGGAAATCTGTATCCAAAATTCGAACCTACAATTCATTTCTTGCTACAGCAGAACTATCAACTCTCAGCTTAGCTACAATGGAGGTGAAATCCTTTGGTGATGTGAGGGTCATTGAAATACAGCCTTATTACAATGAAACCCAATGTCTAAAAATTGTTCTTATTTTGGGCTTGTACCACAATAAAAGCCAAGATTTTAAACTCTACTAAATAGAAAACAAATAAAAAGACTTTATATACTCATGTTCATTTAAGAAAATACTAGTAGTGATATGTTATTTTTAAGTATACAGCTAATATGTTTGGAGTAATTTAATATTTATATTGAGAAAAATGTATTTTCACTATTGCTGTAGACGAGCATCTACATAAGACCTTAAATCGATTGTTGTTTTATATCAAACAACTTTTATAATACTTATTTTTATTTTTATTATATTTTATAAATTTTAAGGAATATGACAAAAAAGATATTGTAGGTACTGAAGGGGGTCTATGGGAGGAGCAGTGGTACAAAAAGGGAACAAGTATGTGATTCAATTCTATTTAATTAAAATATGTTTTTAAATGTTAACAAATTCAGATAAATTGAAATCGTAACTTTTCTCATAATGCAATAAAAGTTTTAAAAAAGGGTATAAAAAAAGATAAATTTAAATTTTTTTAAAAAAGAAAACAAACAGGCTTCCAAACGATAATGATAAAATAAAATATAAGACAAAACAAAAAACTACACATCAAAATTGGACAAAAGAAACAGAAGGAAAAGATCCCAAGAGAAGGCACCAGAATTAGAAACTCTCTGTTTGTATACTCAGGAATTCTATGAAAACAATAAACTGAAAGTCATAATACCACTCCCCAGCCCCGAAACACACACTCAGAGTACCTGGTACAGACCCATGAAGGCCCTGTGCATGCTGCTTTGTTCTCTGTGAGTTAGTTCATAGGAGCTTTGATTATGTGATTTAAAGGACCTTATCTTCTTAGTGTCCTCTTTCTCCTTTGCCTCTCACACTTGCCTCCTCATCTTCAGGGTTCCTGAGCCCTAAGGGGGCTCTATGGGTTTCTGTGTTTGTTCCCACCTGCTTCAGGAGGAGGCTTCTCTGATAATGGCTGAGCAAGGACTGATCTATGAGTATTGATAGCAGAATGTTGACAGGAGCCATTTTATCCGCCCCCTTTAAAGGACTGGAGCATTCAGTTTGACTTAGGTCCCTGGGCTGTCTAGTCGCAGGTTCTTGGTCACCCAAGCAGTGCTGGCTTTGGGTTTCATGTTGTAGAGTCATAGGAGATAATGGTTGGTTATTCCTACAAGCTTTGTGCCACCATGTGCCCTGGCATGTCTTGCAGCCAGGACAGCATTGTAGATCAAAGGGTTTGTGGCCAGCTTGGTGTTTACATTTCCCTTTTGGTGGCCTGAAGAGTATCTTCCCATACCAAAGACACTAGGTCCTATGTTGGTGCCAGCTTGACCTCACCATGTTCAGAGTGTTGGGTGGATTTGTGCTCAGCAATGAGGCCTTGCTGTTGGTTTATAGAGAGAAACCTATCATCTTGGCAGCAGCCATGGGGCCCTTGGTCAACAACTCAATTAGGTGTAACCTAAATCTGTTACTGGAAACTCCATTTGATGACAAGAGATGGCCAGTTGAGGTTCTGTCTCCTCCATTAGTTATCAGTTTCATTTAGATCACCTTCATATATGTATATATTTTAGGAAGTTTTATTGTATTTGGTTTCCATACTACCCTCAAATGGCCCTTAATTTTAGCTGTCTCTTGCCTTATTCCTGTCCTTGTTCCTCTCTCCCTCCCACTCCTTACTTGATCCTCCTCTTCAAGTCCCAATGCAACATCTATAACTATCTAGTTATTTCCTTTTCTAAATGAGATCTGCCCACCCTCTCCCCATCTCTTCCTCTATTATTGATGTCTGTGATTCTATGGATATATTGGTTATCATTGAGGTAATGGCTAATATCCACATATAGGCAAATACATAACATGTTTGTCTTCTGGGTCTAAGTTAACCCACTCAAGATTTTTTTTTCTAGTTTTATTCATTAACCTGTGAATTTCATGGTTTCACTTTTTGAATAATAACTGAGTAAATAGTCCATTGTATAAATGTGCCACATTTGCTTTATCCAATTCTTCTGTCGAGGGGCATCTAGGTTGTTTCTAATTTCTAGTTATTATGAATAGAGCAGCAATGAACATGGATGAGCAAGTGTGTCTGTGGTAGGATAGAGTGCCTTTGGGGTACATACCTAAGAATGGTATAGCTGGGTCTTAAGATAGAATAAATCCACCTTTCTGAGGAACTGCCACACAGATCTCCATAGCGGCTATACAAGTTTATGCTTCTACCAGTAACAGATGAGTGTTCTTGCTCTACATCTTTGCCAACGTGATCTGTCACTTTTTTTTTATTTTAACTATTCTGACAAGTATAAGATGGAATCTCAAAGTGGTTTTCATTTATATTTCCCTAATTGGCTAAGAATGTTGAACATTTAAGTGTTTCTCAGCCATTTGAGTTTCCTCTTTTGAGAAATCTGTTTAGATCTGTACCCCATATTTAATTGGATTATTTGTTTTCTTGATAACTAGTTTTTTCAGTTCATTATATATATATATGTACATATATACATATATGCATATACATGTATATATACATATATATATATACATATATATATATATATATTAAAGGACAATATTTAATCGAGGCTGGCTTACAGGTTCAAAGGGTTAGTCCATTATCATCAGGCAGGCAAGCATGGTGCTGGAAGAGTTCTATATCTTTTCTTTTCCTCTTTTATGGGGTTTAGAGGAGAGTATTCACTGTAGATGTCTTCAGACACACCAGGGCATTGGATCCTATTGCAGATGGTTTGAGCCACCATGTGGTTGCTGGGAATTGAACTCAGGACCTCTGGAAGCGTAGTCAGTGCTCCTAACCCCTGAGCCATCTCTCCAGCCCTCTTTATATATTTTCAGTATAAGTCCTCTATAAGATGTGAAGCTAGTAAAAATCATTTCACATACTATAGGCTGTTGCTTTGTCTGAATGATAGTGTCCATTTTCTGTGCAGAAGCTTCTCAGTTTCATGAGGTCCCATGTATTAGTTGTTGATCTTAGTGTCGCCAATGCTCTTCTCTTCAGAAAGTCATCTCCTTTGTAAATGAGTTCTCACTTCTCTTTTGTATCTGATTTTATGTTGAGGTCTTTAATCCATTTGGAGTTAAGTTTTGTGTAGGGTGATAAATATGGTTCTATTTAGATTCTTCTACATGTAACCATCCAGTTTCACCAGCGCCATTGTTGATGATGCTGTCTTTTTCAGTGTGTATATTTGGCTTCTTTATCAAAAATCAAGTGTTCTATATGTCATAGTTAGGGTTTTATTGCTGTGAGGAGACACCGTGACCAACGCAACTCTTACAAAGGCAAATATTTAATTGTTGCTGGCTTACAGTTTCAGAAGTTTAGTCTATTATTATCATCATGGTGGGATGCATGGCAGCATGCATGTAGACATACAGAGGAGGAGCCAAGAGTTCTACATCTTGATCTGAAGGCAGCCAGAAGGAGACTGGAATTCCACACTGGGCAGATCTTGAGCATAGGATACCTCAAAACCCTGCCTCCACAATGACACACTTCCTCTAACAAGGCCACATGTCCTCCAATAAGGCCACACCTAATAGTGCCTGCCACTCCGTATGTCAGAGTATTCAAACACATGGATCTATGGGGTCCACACCTAATAGTGCCTGCCACTCCGTATGCCAGTGTAGTCAAACACACGGATCTATGGGGTCCACACCTAATAGTGCATGCCACTCCGTATGCCAGTGTAGTCAAACACACGGATCTATGGGGTCCACACCTAATAGTGCCTGCCACTCCGTATGTCAGTGTAGTCAAACACACGGATCTATGGGGTCTACACCTAATAGTGCCTGCCACTCCATATGCCAGTGTAGTCAAACACACGGATCTATGGGGTCCACACCTAATAGTGCCTGCCACTCCGTATGCCAGTGTAGTCAAACACACGGATC
>NW_022196913.1:67835428-67845999 GCF_008632895.1 Mastomys coucha
CTCTTCTATCTCTTGCATTCTGTTGGTGATGCTTGCATCTACAGCTCCTGATTTCTTTCCTAGGTTTTCTATCTCCAGGGTTGTCTCTCGTTTTGATTTCTTTATTGTTTCTATTTCCATTTTTAGATTTTGTATGGTTTTGCTCACTTCCTTCACCTGTTTGATTGTGTTTCCTGTAGTTCTTTAAGGGATTTTTGTGTTTCCTCTTGAAGGGCTTCTAGCTGTTTACCTGTGTTCTCCTGTATTTCTTTGAGAGTGCTATTTATGTCTTTCTTAAGGTCCTGTATCGTCATCATGAGAAGTGATTTTATATCTGAATCTTGCGTTTCCGGTGTGATGGTGTGTCCAGGACTTGCTATGGTGGGAGCATTGGGTTCTGATGATGCCATGTAACCTTGGTTTGTATTGCTTATATTCTTATGCTTTCCCCGCACCATCTGGTTATCTCTAGTGCTACCTGCCTTTGCTAAATCTGACTGGAACCTGTCCTTCCTGTGATCCTGGTTGTGTCAGAACTCCTCAGAGTCAAGCTGTCTCTGTGATCCTGTGATTCTGGGATCCTGTGATCCTGGGCTTGTTAGAGCACCTGGGAGTAGAGCTTCCTCTGGGTATTTTGGGACTGGCTGCAGAGCTTGCACCCAATGTCTGCTCAGGGCAGCAGCCCACAGAGACTTTCTTTTTTCTAAAGATTTATTTATTATTTTACATAAGTTCACTGTAGTTGACTTCAGACACACCAGAAGAGGGTATCAGATCTCAGTATAGGTGGTTGTGAGCCACCATGTGGTTGCAGGGATTCGAACTCAGGACCTTCGGAAGAGCAGTTGGTGCTCTTACCCGCTGAGCCATCTCTTCTTTCTTTCTTTCTTTCTTTTAAAATAAAATCTTTATTTTCACAAGTGCACAGGCACCAGGACCAAAGATCACTAGCTGCCCAGATACCAAAAAATTATGCTTCTGAAATCTCTTGATGTTGATTCCGCATACAGAACAATCGAGTTGCCCAGCATGTGCCACTCACGAGAGAATCCCTTTTTATTTTGTCTTTTCCTAATGACCCAGATTTCCTGGATGTTTTGTAACAGGAAGTTTTTAGATTTAACATTTTCTTTGACCAAGGTAGCCATTTTTCTATTGTATCTTCAATGATTGAGACTCTCTCTTCTATCTCTTGTATTCTGTTGGTGAGGTTCCTGTTCAAGCTCTTAAATTTTGCTTTTCCAGATTTCTCTCAGTTTGGGTTTTCTGTATTGATTCTATTTCCACTTTCATATCTTGAACTGTTTTATTCATCCCCTTTTACTATGTGTGTTTTCATGGGTTTCTTTAATTGTTTATTTACTTGTTCTCTAAGGACCTCTTCTATTCATGAAGGCTGTTTTGAGGTCTTTCTTGTGTTTTCAGCTATGTTGCTATACTCAGGATCTTCTGTGTGGGAGTTGCTGGGCTCTCGTGCAGTTGTGTTGTCCTGGCTGTCACTGATTGTCCTTTCGTGCTGGTGTGTATGCATCTGGGTAGGTCTAGGTGCTGATGTCTGGTCTTCTTTGTTAGATGGGTATTTTATTCCTCAGTTTCTGTGGACATCTCTGATTCTTAGAAAGATATGGTGGCTGTGTGTTGCTTGGCAGGAAATTCTTCTGGAATCTTGATAGGTGTTAGCACTGAGGGTTCCAGTTAGGAGAGGGAAGTTAGAAGTGGTAGATCTGTGTGGGCCAGAGGAGATGGGGATGGGAGATGGCAGCCCTGCAGGTGATCTGTTGCAGAACTAGGAATGAGACTTAGGGATTGGATTTGGAGGAGCCAGAGGGAGAGAGGACGACCTGCACTTTAGATTACCCGCTTCCCTGGCTGGAGTCATGTTTGCTGAATCTTAAAGAGCAACCATGCCTGGTAAGATAAGGCTGTCCTCCTCTGAGAGCTAGCAGCTTACAGAGTGAAAGCTAGAGCACACCTCTCACTGTGTGCAGTGCAGAAGGGTGAACATAATCAGGATTTCCTCCTTTGGCCCCGAGTCAGTTGCAAGAGGAAAAATGATGTGGAAAAGATGTGGCATGAAGGAGGTATAGGTGTGTCGTAGAAAACATGCTCAGCCTGGAGGGGGTTCGTCAGTGGATGACTTTACTAGACTGTAGAATTATGTGAACAAGACCTGTTCTGTAAATAACTGTATGTTAAATCCACAAGTGTGTCCAGTCTCGGGTTCACAGATAGTCGGTGCTCTCCACTTAACGTAGCCATGAACTTGAAGTGAATCAGCAATCTGAGGTCTATATGGCACAGCATATGTGAAGGACCATGAGAACTGCATATGACTTTATAGCTTGGAAGGAGCATGGAGTGATATTCTATGGAGGGAAGGATTGTGTCAAAGGATGCTGTCTCAGGCCACACTGTTGGGAGCAGGGCAGCCTCTCTTTTCTGATGCATTGCTTTAGCATGAATCCCCTGGAGCCTTTCAGGGGTGTTGGAACACAAAGCAGGCATGCTTGAGAGACTGTAGTGGGTAACTGAGGAAAACTAACCATAGGTTTTGATAGAGAGGGAGGCTTTTCTGTGTTATAGCTTATGACAGCAAGTGGAAAATGTTTCAGTGAGGCAGGCTGGCACTTAAATCAGAGCACAGTAATAGCCAGAAGTGCTGAAGTCAACAGGCTTCTTAGAAGTATGGTTGCCATCTGCTGAGAAAGCCTTTCAGAGTGGCCACAGACATGCATTTGCAACCACAGCCAGTTCATTTTTTCCTTAAATGTGGGACTGTGACCTTGATTGACGCCAGCAAGAGCTGTGTACTTCCAGAGAAGGGAGACCTAGTTCATACGCAAATCCAACACAAATAGGAAATAGGTGAAGGAAAACCAACGTATGTGGGCTTATACATTACACTCAGTTTAGGTAATAATGTTGTTCATTATCTCCTGAGGGTGGCTTTAAATATTCCTCCCCCCCAAAAAAAAAGAGAAGAAAGAAAGAGAGAGAAAGGAAGGAAGGAAAATGAAAGGAAAGGAAAGGAAAGGAAAGAAAAGGAAAGAAAAAAGAAAAGAAAGGAAAAGAAGAAAAAAATAATCAGAAGAAGAACTAACTTCTGGTCTGTGGATTGAAAAAGGTAGGTGAGGGTGTGAAGAGTGTTTGAGTGATATTCAGTGATTTGGATAGAATCAGTGAGACACCATGGGACCTGAAGGAATCGCTCATCAACAAAAGAGAAATGGCTGACTTTTGTGCAAAATGCTGTACCTCTCCCGGTCTTGTGGTTGACAGTTACAAGAGATGTGGATTGAGTGTGTCCAAAGAAGCTTTTTTTTTTTTTTGTTTTGCTTTAAAGCTCAATGAAGTAAAGCAGATTTAAGTAGCAAACAGAGCAGTAGTACATCATTACAGAGATGCAGTCAGAAGTGGAATTATGCCAAGGTCTGATCCCTAGAACTATGTGTATCAATATAGGCAGTAGGACCAGGGCTAGCTTATTTATGAAGATAGAGACCTTCTGACATCAGGACAGGAGGGATTATTGAGAAAGAAAATATTGGCAAAGGGAACTAGGGTCTAAGCCTAATAAGGAGTGCTGTGATTGCTAGTTCCTGTCATTGCCTTCCTGTGTGCTGTGATTGCTAGTTCCTGTCATTGCCTTCCTGTGTGCTGTGATTGCTAGTTCCTGTCATTGCCTTCCTGAGTGCTGTGATTGCTAGTTCCTGTCATTGCCTTCCTGTGGCAAGGAAACCTTGGCTGTGACTTTACTTCTTAGGAAGGCAGACATGTCATGTGGTCTTTGCTCAGCTCCTTTTTGCTTTGGGGGAGCACTCCTGGCAGCAGAACATTCTCAGACCTCCAGTCATCTCCTAGATGAAGTGACCACCACTTCTGTGAGCTCTAACCTGTTTCAGCATCGGCCAGTGGCCACATAGGTACATTATATTTGGAATTCATTTTCCTTAGACTCCTTCAGTAAGCCACACTCCCAGTTGAGCTTTAGCCAATAATAGTGCAGGTAGCTTAATATCCATTGTAACTCTCTGTATGATCTGAATTTTTGTAAAAAAGTTGGAGTTCAAAAGAGACAGTGGTCCCTTTATTGAGAAGAATATTGCTCCCTCTGCATTAGGGAGAGGCTTGGATTAGAAAGACCTAGAGATTCTTTGCATTTCAAAGATTCATGAGCCTGGAGCGAGAGGGGCTGGAGCAAGCGGGGGTGGGGGGGTTGCAGAGGTCCTGAGTTCAATTCCCTGCAGCCACACACATGATGGTTCATAGCCATCTGTACAGCTACAGTGTGCTCATACACATAAAATAAATAAAATAAATCTTAAAATAAAGATTCATGAGCATCTTAGCAGGGGAGGGGCTTAAAATGAGCTGAGAATGAGCATCAAGTGGAGGTCTGGAGAGCTTGGAGGCAAGGCTTAGCCTGGCTTCCATGCAGACAGTCCTGGAGACTCTGCTGAAGAAAAGCAAACCATGTCAGTCCAGTGACACATACACAGGCATGTAAGGTTCACACCAAAGCTGGCGTGATGTGAACATTAGCTGTGGCAGTACTTGGAGGCTGAGGTGGGGTGCCCAGGGCCAAACTGGGCAGCATAGAAATCCAACTTCTCAAAAAAGTCTGTGCCAAATAGCAGGCCCTTCAGAAGCATCAGTGCCTGGCCACCAGAGAACTACCTGCTGGGGTTGATAGTGACTGTTTTGATAGCCAGCCTGACAGGATGGGGCTCTAAGGCAGCGCCTTATACCACACCATATCATTGACACAAGAGCTGAGAATGTCTCTGCAGGACATAGTGTACTCTTAAATTATCTACATTCTTAGAAATAAATGATCCCCTCTGGGAGTCAGCTAATGAGTAGCTTGGTCTCTGTGAAAAACTGCTAAATTGCCTCTTCAGGTGTTATAGTTTAGACATTGTTCTCTCTCTCTGTCTGTCTTCCTGTCTCCCTCTATCTCCCTCCACACCCCACACCCAACTGCACATGCACATATGTCTCTGTATGTCTATGTGTTCCGAATTTTTTTTTTTAAATCTAAGCATACAATGACATGATGGTTTATTCCTACAACCCCACCCTCAGGAGACAGAGGCAAGAGGTTGCTGGGAGTTTAAGGCTGGTCTGGATTACACAGCAAGTCCTAGATTGGCTACAGTATTTATGTAGCCTACCTCAAAAGCAAAAAACAAAAACAAACAAACAAAAGATCCCAATCAGAAAAATAGTGTACAGAGTATGTGTTAACTGTTCCAGACACCGGCAGAATGAACTTTTCACAGTGATTTCTCATTGGTAGATGCAGTTGCTATCACAGTTTATTATTCGTAGATGGTGGTTCAGTGGAGACTGTGCAAACACCAGTAGACCCTCACTTACCTTTTCATACACTGCCTTGTCTAGTACCAAGACAGATAGATACCAGCTTCTCCAGAAATTTCAAACTGCTCTTCGTATCTTGATTTTTTTTTTTTCTGTTCCTGTTGTATTTAAATTCACTACCAAGCCAAGCCTGGTGACCCACACCTACAACACAAGAATTCAGGAGGCAGAGGCAAGAAAATTACTGCAAATGTGAGGCTAGTTTGTCTGAAAGCAAAATAACTCCAAAATAAAGTAATTACCAAATGTTTTGGTTAGTGAGAAGGGGGAATCCAGGAAGAATTTTGAGGCATTTGACCTGAGGTTTAGAGAGGGAATAGGATTAGACAAATTGGGCATGAGAGGTAGGAGACAGATAGAAGTAGGTCTGAAAATAAGGCTATGCAGAGGAGGGGAGGAGCCAGGGACATGCCGCCCAAAGGCAGGCGGGTCTGCCTTAAGCAGGCATTGCTTATCCCATAGGAGGCCACGCTTCCTAAGGTGAGGTGAGATTTTGATGGGAAATCACGAGGAGCAAGGTAGAAACTCATTAGGTTGTTTGCTGGGAGGAGAGGGTTGCAGGAGATGCTTTAGTAAGGCCTAGTAGGGGCAGATAAACTTGGGAAATGAGGGGCAAAGTAGACATGGGGATAGTGCTCAATTTACTTAAAGTCAAGCAAATAATGGTTGACAAAGTGGTTGATGAAGGAGTACCTCTTGGGAATTTTAAAATACAAAAGTTTAAATATGCTCCTCTGTCATCATCAGGTTTTATTTCTTTCCCCTGATATTTGATTTTCATCTTTTGGTAAAAGAAAAGCAGCATATGCTAAAAGAAATCAGGTGCATGTCAGGGGCTGAATGGTTCAGATAATTCTCCCTTCAGGTGGGTGCTATCACGTAGGAAACATTTGGATTCAGATCTTTTCTGAAGAACTTGTACATTGTATTGCAACATCTGCTTCTACATTTTAATTTCTCTCCTTCCTTTTATAGATATTTGCATACTTTTTTTTTCCAAATAAGACCTTTTGTTTGCCACAAGAAAGCTATTACCCAGAATGCTAATGGGTTTTCAGCTATTAAGTTGTAATGTATACCTTGAGTATTTAACTATAAATTTGAAAAGTCTCCATGAGCAATCTCAAAGGAATACTTAGAATGCACTCCTGGTAAATTGGCTCATTTTCCTGTAATTTACTGGAAGTGCTGATAGGAGAGCAGTCCTAATGTGAAAAGTGCATTAATCCCTGGGGTTATATTGTGTGGATTAAATTATTACTCCCAAAGAATACAATGTATGAAGCCATTCAGCCCTCATTCACACTTGTTACTTAGAATCACAGTAGAAAAACAATCACTTAGGTTTTGATGCACAAAATTAGAAGCAATACATTTAATATCTTTTAAAACAAGAGGTAGAAATAGTTGCAGTTTTGCATAAGAATTGCTCTTTTCTGAAACAAGGACTGTGCCCCTTAGCAGTTAGAAGTCTGGTAGTGTGGCTTCTCTCCTGTCAGTCAGAAAGATGAGCCTTCCTTCTTCCCTGAGCAGCTGCCACCTTGGGGATTACTAGGCAAGGTAGCCAACCTGCAGGATCTGCAACTGCAGGAACATTTAGGGTCGTATTGGGAATTTTATCTAATCATACTTTTTTCTTTGCCAGGGAATTGAAAGTTGTGGAAAGATAACGTGTGCCAGTGGGTGCTTCTTACTTGGCGAGCCAGGCATTTGCGATTCTGAGCTACTAGAGGAGATAAGAAGCCTCAGCTGAGATTCAGCAAAGCTACCAACTGCAGACTGCATCATGGACGTAAAGCTGGACCCTTCCCGGGATGACCTGCCTCTCATGGCCAACACCAGCCACATGCTTGTGAAACACTACATACTGGATTTGGATGTGGACTTTGGAAATCGAGTCATTCAGGGCAACATAGTGCTTTTCTTTGGAGATGGAAACAGATTTAAAATACAGTCAAGTTCCACCCAGGAGACCTTCCAGATGAAGTCAGAGGAAGCCTACATATTTAGGACAGCCGAACCCTGCCATGTTCCTGAGATGGATTCAAGTACCTTCTCACCTAAGATGGGACATAGAGAATTTGCAGTCTGTGGTAAAGGTGATCATGATGCCTTTGATAACGATGGTAACCATGACAACCAGGAACATGATTCTGAGCTCTCTAGCTCAAAGTACTGCTGTGACACAGGGAATCCTGGGAGAGAGGATTTCTTGCTAGTGTTGGACTGCTGTGATTTATCTGTGCTAAAGGTAGAGGAGGTGGATGTGGCTGCTGTGCCAGGCCTTGAGAAATTTACAAAAGCTCTGAAGCTCTCAACTACTCCTGAGAAGCTCAGGCGTGAGATTGTCCGTGACCTTGTGGCTCTGCCTGCAGATGCTTGGAGGGAGCAGTTGGACTGCTACGCCCGTTGCAGCCAGGCTCCTGGCTGTGGGGAGCTCTTGTTTGACTCTGACAATTGGAGCTTACAGATCAGGAAGATGGGGGCTTCGACAGCTGCTGACTTTCCTCATGCCATCAGGATATGGTATAAAACTAAACCGGAGGGGCAGTCAGTGGCTTGGGCCTCAGACCAGAATGGCAGGTAGGTTATCCAAATGCTTCTCTGCCCCTAATCACATCACTTCTGGGATGCTCTCTAAGAAAAGACCGAATTTGTGGGGATGATTCTGCTTGTTCCATAGCCTTGCTCAGACATACTCAGATCCAGACAGCAGGTAAATCCCTGAGCATGCTCAACTGTTGATAAGATCACCTCCTGTAAGTTAGGATGGAGAGAGTCCTTGATTCAGCTCCAGCATTTCTGAGTAAGGAGCTTAAAAGCCAACTTGGTGCTGAAATGCTGAGCCTGGCTATTTGAGATCATTGGTAGAGACTTCTAGAGTCTGATGGAAGTGAGCCAGTACTTTCTCAAAATACCCTGTGACCCCACTGCTGTGAGGCTGGGTGGGTGTGAAGCTAGGCCAGCCATGCTGTGTGACGGCCTCATTATAACTGCCTTCTAGCTATGTCTCCCTGGACTTGGCCAGTTGTCATTAGATGTGAACCTCCAATGCATAAAAGAGCTGCCTCTGAGGAGTAAAGCAGTTGGCCCTGTGGACACTGTCCACTGCTCTCTTGGTAGATGGTTCTTGGTCTCTGGTACCAGGAAGATGCAAAATTCTTAGTGTGAGGGGATTTGGTGCCTGACATAGGCAGCCACTTAGCCTTCCTTGTCTTGTTGACATTTTTCAGTCATCCAGACTTTTTAGAATAAGAGAATTCTAAATCAAACTTTGTTGGTTTTTCATCATTTTACCTATTTCTTTAACGCAAGTCAGCATGGTGAATCACTGAAGAGCTAGATGAAGGGCTGCTCATATTAGGGGCTGTTAAGAACATTCTCTTAGAACTCCTTGATGGAAGTGGTGGTCTCTGGCAATTGCTTACATTTTTTCCACACTCTCCTCCACAGATCCTTTTAGATTTGCCTTTTAATGCCATGTTGACATTGAACTCTAATTAACCTATCCATTGCCTGGGATTTTTTTCTCTTGCTATGGTTTCCAGATCTCTCAGAGAGAATTTACTATCTGCTAGAGTTTGAGGAAGCCTTTGAGAGGTTACAGGGTCGGTGCAGCATTTCATGAGTACAAAGGCAGTGATTTCATAGTGTACCTACTGGGCATTCTTTGGAGACTGTGAAGGAGCAGGTGTTCTTGCTGAGTATTTTCATCAAGGTCCACCACATTGAGTATTTGAGTAGGAATTTGTAGTTTTATATTCCTACATGCTTTACCTTTGAACTAAACTTGTGGGGGAAGGAACTGTTGACAGTTGGAAGTCATGGAAGTAGCCTCAAACATGGCCCTTTACCCTAAGTGCCAAACACAAAGGCAGGCCTGAATCTATTGCATGTAGAAGTCCTGGTTTCCCTGGAGAAAGGTCAATATAAGAATTTCCTCTTGGTGTCTCCATTTGACAGGATTCAGTAAAGCACATGGTTGTGACAGAAGCTTTTACACTATGTCTTAGTTTGTGTTTCCATGGAATCCTAAGAGGATACAATGTGTTGGTTTCAGAAGGAAACCCCAGAAAGCTGCTCTATCTCTCACTTTCCCTTTGGAGATATATGTGAGACTGATTACAGTCAAGACACTGTCCATGGATGTCTCACATCTCACTCAACCCTCCCATGTGCCTAAGAATAAGATACTAGGTGTGCTGGCTTCACGCCTGCAGTCCCAGAAGTACACAAGATGGAGACAGGAGGATTATCAAAAGCTCAAGGCCAGACTGGGCTACAGGTCCAGACTGGGCTACAGGTCCAGACTGGGCTACAGGTCCTGATTCAAATAAATTACATAAATAGGTCTAAGTGTGTCCAGTTGACTATTTAGAAACTAAGAACTCAGTTTACTGAGACTTTAGATTTAGGGACAAAATATATTTCTTCAGTGATATGGGCTTTAATATAATGGTGTGAACAGCAGCATGGGATAAATTCCATTCTCCTTCACAAACAGGGCTGAGTAAAGTATCAGGTGTTTCTGGAGAGGCCATGCCCAGGGTCCGCCAGTGGCTTATGTTGACCCCCACCCCCCGCCTTGGTTTGGTAGTAAGTAAATGAAGTCAATATCATTTTGCAGAGCTGACCTTCCAAGGATAAAAAGTGAAGTGTGACAAGACTGAAACAACCTTTTTAGGGAGTGTGAGAAGGGTGTTGCCCCAGCTAACTTTGTTTCTATTTTCTTTTTTACACATGTATATGTTTCTGCTGTGCATGCATGTTCCTAAGTTTGTGCATGCATGTGGTGGCCAACAGTTGACTTTGTGTAGTGTCTTTCTCAATCAATCAGTGCCTGCTTTATGTCACTGAGACAGGGTATCTTCCTGGAACCTGGACCTCAGTGGTTCATCTAGTCTAGGCAGGTTGCCCTGGGGATCTCCTGGTCTGAATTTATGTGGGTGCTGGGGAGCCACAGTCAGTTCCTCACCACGGGCAGCAGATGCTTTGCCCTCTTAGCCATCTCCCTGCCTGTGCTTTTGTTTTCCTTTTGCAGCACTGGGGATCAGATCAGAACCCTGTATATGCTGCAACAGTACTCTACCACTGAGTAACTCCAGAGAAGAGCGGAGTCCCTGAGACTATAGATTACAGGATCTGTGCATGAGTACTGTGGAGTCCCTGAGACTATAGATAAGAGGCACTGTGCATGAGTACTGTGGAGT
>NW_022196913.1:67846354-67865184 GCF_008632895.1 Mastomys coucha
TGGAGTCCCTGAGACTATAGATAAGAGGCACTGTGCATGAGTACTGTGGAGTCCCTGAGACTATAGATTACAGGATCTGTACACGAGTACTGTGGAGTCCCTGAGACTATAGGTTACAGGATCTGTGCATGAGTACTGTGGTGAAGGATACAGTTGTTTCCTGGGAGGAGCAGGCTAACAGTTGCAGTCCTGCTCTGTGTGCATGCCTGGATCTAGTGACCACGTGAATGGACAGCAGGACTTGCAAACCTGATGTAGCAAGTTACAGATGAGCCAGACCCTGCACTGGTGCATTCTGACTTAGAGCCATACTGTGAACAGTTAGTTTGGGAAGCTATGGGTGATTGCATGCAGAAGTGGCAATAGGTTTCTAGGAGCTAGTGAACACACAGAATGGCTTCCGTTGAAAGCAAAAAAGTATGAAGGGGCGTGCCTAGCTTACATTCGAGCAGTCTGCATAGTCTCAGCAAGATGACCAGAGTCATGGTCAGCACAGCTAAGTCATGGCAGAGAACAGAGGACAAAATGACACAATCCCTGAGCTAGGTGTCAAAGCTATGGGGTCAGCAGGAACAAAGTCTAAGCAGCTGTCAGTCAAGAAGAGCCTAAAAAGTTTTGAAAATTAAAAGTGCTACAGGCAAGGCATGGGGGCACATACCTGTAATTCCATTACTCCGGAGGCTGAGGCAGGAGGATCAAGGCTGAGGAGCATCACAAGTTTTGATGCCTGACTATGATACATAGAGAGACCTTTTCTCACACAAAATGTCATATGGTAACTTGTATGCACTTACTCACCTATGTGACCTTGTCATTTCTAAAGAGCCTGAGGTAGGATTTTGAGTTGGAGACTCAAACTAAATAGCCTGGACTATTTAGCAAAACCCTGTTTCAAAAACAATAACAAAAAAGAATTTCCAAAAGAAAAAAGAATATTCGGGGAATCTAAGTAAATCCTGCCATGTTTTGCTAAGTGTGACAGACACAGTGACTGTAAAAGGGAAAGGAGCTGTGGGGTGCAGAGGAACCTTTTATTTTTAAATGAACTTAACACCTAAACTGTTTAAAATTAAGTTGACTTAAAACATAGTTGCCACTTTCAGAAGAGGCTGCCTTTCCTGGACCCTGAAGCTCCCCTACCCCCCACTTCCCATAAGATTGCCCTAGCACTTTTACAAAGTGACTTTGTTTTCTTAAGAATAAAGACTACCTTTTCTTCTTTTTGGGAGTTGTCACTAGCTTGTCCACTATTATCCTAGTTCTAAAAGAGAGTTGCTGAAAGTAGAGCACAGCTGTCTGTCTTAGCCACTCAGGGCTTGTGGCAGTTCTTGAACCTAAACGTCCTCTCTTGTGTGAGCCCTGAGATACTAGATCGCAGATGACATTTCAGAGTAACTGATGGAGGGCATCCTTGTGTAACAATCTAGTGAGTAACAACTGATGGAGGGCATCCTTGTGTAACAATCTAGTGAGTAACAACTGATGGAGGGCATCCTTGTGTAACAATCTAGTGGCACACTTCTTAGATTGATGTTTGCTTTATGTGCTGTGTGTGTGCCTTTTAAAGTAACTCGATGAGAGCAAGAGTGGACCAAGAATGTGTGAAGGTGACCCTTTAAAGCTGGAGAGAAATGGGGACTTAACTTAATGTTTAACTTAATGTTAAAAAATTAAGGTTTTTCATTTTGGGTTCTCAGGATACCTAAGAAACTATAAAAGTGGAAATCTATTTGAAGAACATGTGCTTTTCTTCATTCTTGCATTTCTAAAGGTTTTTCCATTCCACTAAAGGAAAAGTTATTTAAAACTAAGGCATCCCGTGTAGTAAGCCTCTCTTTCCCCTGGCGATCATGAGGGTAGTTGGGAAAGCAGCCAGCTGCCCCAGGAAGTCTGGCTTATTAGCTGATGATGTCACCAAATGAGAGTTGAGTGGAGGAGCTCTTGAGCTCTTGGAGGAGCTCATTGCAGAAAATATAATTCAGAACTATAATTTAGGGGAATAAATAAACCTGGGAAAATAAATATTAAACTTTAAACTTCCTACAGCATTTGTGTTGAGTTTTTGTTTTAGAAAAGGCCAGGGTAAAGCTGCTAAGTACCAGCTTCTCTGACATGTTCATTCAATTGCTCGGCACTACTCATGTTCTCAGATTAACATCAAAGCCAGATGTCAGCCAGACACACTGCTTCCCCACTGAACTAACTTTAGTACTTTATAACTCAGTACACAAGGAGGCTTTAAAAAGAATGAGTAGAAGAGCTCATATTTCTGTTTGAGTGTTTTTATTTAATATTCATACATGCATATAATGTGCTTGGATCTAACTTTCACTCCCTCCCCTCCAGTCCCTCCCTATCCCTCTCCACCACCTTCCCTCCTTGTATTCTCATTCTTTCCTCCTCCTCCCTCTGCCTCTCCCTTCCCCCTCCCTCTCGCCCTTCCTGCTCATCCCTCTTCTCTTCTCTTCTCTCTGTCTCTCCCTCACTTTCTTACTCTTCCTATTGTGTGTGCACTGGGGCCATCCACTGGAACATGGACGACCTCTCAGGAGCCCCATTCTTGATAGCTTACTCTCCATCCTCCAGCAGCCTTCTGTTGCCAATGGCTCCTCAGATAGGGGTAGGACTTCATTGCTGGAAATTGATTTTATACACAATGGAATACAGTTCTTGTACAATTAAGACTATCCATATACTATATTTTGATTTTTCCCTCTCAGCTCATCCCAGATCCTCCCTACCTCTCTACCCACCTAATTTTATGTTCTTTCTCTCTTTTAAACAAAATGAAACAAAACAAAACAAAACCATAAAAATGTAAATCAAATCCAGCATGCAAAAGTCCAATATGACAAAAATGCCAAGCAAAGCTAAACGAAGCAAAAAGTTCACAAAAACACCATTGAGTTAGTCTTGTGTTGGCCAACTAACTACTCCTGGGCTTGGGGCTTGTCTTGGAGTGTGGCTAATATACACTCAGTGGCCCTCCACTGGAAAAGTTGATTTGCCCTTTGCCAGTGGGTATCAGGTGCAGAGAGCTTCTTGGTTAGGGTGGGATCCTATGTCCACTTTTCCCTCTCAGTGCTACAAGCTGTCTGTCTTGAACCTATGCAGTTCTTGCGCATGTTGCTACAGTCTCTCTGAGTTTGTATGCACATGTGTTGTACCTGGAAGACACTATTTTGTGAGAGTCCTCTGTCATGTCATCTCTGGCTCTTACAATCTTTCTGCCTTCTCTTCTGCATGAGATCCCCGAGCCTCGAGGGATCGTATACAGATATTACGCATGTAGCCTCGAGGGATCGTATACAGATATTACGCATGTAGCCTCGAGGGATCGTATACAGATATTACGCATGTAGCCGTCACTGCGGAGAGTGATGTGAGCAGCAGCCCTGTCTCACTGCAGATGGCCACTGTCTCTCTTGACTCTTTCTGATTCCCTCTTTCTGTCATGATCCCTGAGCTCAGGGAGTGTGACATAGATATCTTGTTTAGAGCTGAGCATTCCAAAGTCTCTGATTCTCTGCCCACTCACCAGTTGTAAGTCTCTGTATTAGTTACCACATCCTTTAAAAAGAAGCTTCTCTGTTGAGGTTGAGAGGTGCACTATGCGTGTAATAAAGATAAGAGTTTGGGAGCAGTTTGTTACTATGTCCATTTGGCAGAATTATAGCACTAGGTTCTCCTCTAGAGCCCTTGACATCCAGAAATGAGTCTTGGGCCCAGTTAGCAAAACCAGGCATAGATTCCATCTTGTGGAACAAACTTCAAGTCCAATCAGAAATTGGTTGATTGCTCCCATAACATCCAAGATGCTCTCATGCCAGTGGGCATATTGTGTGAGGCTAATCACTGTAGCTCACAGGCTCCATAACTGTATAAGATTGTTGATTCTGATTCCTTCCCAGTAGTGTACATAGAACCTTAGCACTGAGAAAGCTAGTTATTTGGGATGAAACTTCCAAGTGATTCCATCTTAATTCTTTTGTCCTGTGACTTAAATAAGTGATATCTTACCATCAAGTTCTAGAGGGTATCCAGGACAATGACAAGAGCCTAGAACTTTTTGGAGAGGATTATGGGATCCCACTGACCAACAACTCAAAGAGAGGAGCAGTGGGATTTTTAAGATAATCTATAATGTCTTGAGGGGAGACATTGCTTCCCTGTTTTAGAGTAACTCCATTTTAACGTTCTTTTATGTATGTATATTTGTATGTATGTTTGTATGTATGTATGTTTATATGTATGTATGTATGTATGTATGCATGTTTATATGTATGTATGTATGTATGCTTGTTTGTATATATGTATGTATGTTTGTATGTATGTATGTTTGTATGTTTGTATGTATGTATGTTTGTATGTATATATGTATGTATGTTTGTATATATGTATGTATGTATGTTTGTATATATGTATGTATGTTTGTATGTATGTATGTATGTATGTGTGTATGTATATATGTATGTTTATATGTATGTATGTATTTTAGTAAGCTTCTACAGCAAAAGGCTTCCATATAATCCTTTCAAAGGCCGTTAGTGTTAGTTATCCTGTCCTGCACACCCTCTGCTTCCCTCTTCCCATCTCTATATCACTTAATCTTTCCCATTCCATTCTCTTTTCCCCTTCATACTACCAGGATTCTGACTTCTTTTCCTTGAAACAACTCCTCCCTGTGGACCCTCACTAGCTCCCTGATCTCTATGAGTGTCCAGCTAAGGTTCAAGTCTATATCCACACATAAGAGAACGTGCGGATCTTGTCTTTCTGTGTCTGAGTTACCTCTGAAAGATTATTTCCAGCTCCATCCATTTCCTGCAAATCTCATTTCTTTACAGTTGAATATTCCATTTTATATATGTGAACCACATTTTCATTATCCACTCACCTATGGCTGGACTTAGGTTGTTTCTGTTTCTTGGTTATTGTGATTAGAGTAGCAAAGAACAGTGACACGCAGGGATCACTCTTGTAGGATGCAGTCATTTGGAATATGCCCAGGACTATTTTTTTTTTTTTAGGTGGAAGAGGGTAAATAGTTTTAATGTGTAACAGGACAAATGGCAAGGACAAGACCCCCAAACTCAGCCTTCCCCAGTGAACCCTTGGAGCTCACACGCCTGGGAAGTCCCATGCCTGTCCCAGCCCTAAGGTTCCCAGGTCCCAGGAAAGGAAGTTGAGGGACTCAATTGCAAGAGTTCAGGAAGGCAAACACAGGAGCTAGTTGAATTTGGCCTTGGAGAAATCCATCTCTGGGTGCTGGTCCATGAACTTCTTCAGGATCTCCTGTTTCTTCTGCTCGTCAGACGTGGGCAAGCCCATGGACTTCTGCCTCTGGTCATACATCATCTTTTCCACCATGCTGCGAGTCTCACTGTCCAGGTCTGACAGCTTGGAGTTCTCAGGGTTAATCTTCTTGGTATTGATTTCAGGGTCACTGGTAACCAAGCGGTTCCACCATTCCATCTTATTGATCTTCTCCAGATGCACTGTCACTACCTTGCCATCCTCAATGAGTCATGAGCTCTCCTCCACCTTTACTTCATTGTACAGTTCTCCATCAATCACCGGTGGCTGTCCCTTGAGACCCACCCGGAGATGCCGCCACTGGATGTCCACCACCACATCCTTTCCTTTCAGCCGGAAGCTGACTCGGAAGGGCACTGCCAGATCCAGTTCTGAGAGGGTCTGGGTCCAGCGGTAATTGGGCAAGTCAGCCCCATTGCCCAGGTTGGATTTCAGCTTTCCTTTGTCCTTCTCATCTTCCTCCTCTTCAGCATCCTGCTTCCCTGGTGAGTCGAGACTGCCGTTCTTGAGCTGGACCTCATGATCCCCTGCATCCTTTTTCTGGTCAATCTCCAGCTGCAGTCTCTCTGCCTCCTCATCAGTCAGCTCCTTGATCTGTGGCCCAGGGCTCTCTGCCTTGGCCTCCTTGGCCAGCCTGGCCGCCCGCTCTGCCTTCTCCCTAAGCTCAGTCTCCTGCCGAGCTCGCTTCTCTCTCCGGGCCTTCTGTGCCAGATGGTTGTGGTGGTTAAAAGTCTGTGTGATAAGCTTCTCTGCCATCCCCTCTTTTCCTCCAATAAAAAAGTCTGTTTTGCGTCGAAGGAAGCTGAAGAAGGTGTTCACAAGCTCCTGCACGCCGCCCTCTGCTGCTGCGCCATGGCCAGCAGCATGCAGTCGAAGCGCTCCTCCTCCTGCTCCCCTCCCATCGTGCAGTGCTCCGAACTCCGCACTTGGGCTCCGCGATGCCGGCGCTTGCTCGGCATGGTTCGCTGGGGCCCAACGGTCCCCCTCGTTAGCCTTCCTGCCCAGGACTATTATAGCTCAATCATATGGTAGATATATTTCTAGCTCTTTGAGGAATCTCCATGCTGTTTACACTCCTGCCAGCAATGATAAGTATTCTCTTTCTCACATTCACACAAACATTTGTTGACCTTTTCTTTCTTTCTTTCTCTCTTTCTCTCTTCCTCTCTTTCTTTCTTTCTTTCTTTCCTAATGGAGGTAAGATGAAACCTCAAAAGTTGTAGTTTAAATTTGTATTTCTCTGGTGGCTAAAAATAGTAAATATGTAATATTTAATATTTATATAATTATATATTTATTTATATTTATATAATTATATATGTAATATCAGCCATTTTTTTATTTGTTTGTTTTTAACTCTTTGTATGGTATAGACACTCTCTATCAGGTGGATGGCTGATAAATATTTTCCTACTCTCTAGACTCCCTCTTCACTGGGCTGATAATGTCCTTTGCACCTGCATAAACTTTACAGTTTGAAGTTTCAGTTCTTAAGAGAATATCCTGTCAGCCATGATGCACACCTGTAATCCCAGCACAGGCAAGGCAGAGGCAGACAGGTCTTTGTAAGTTCAAGGCTAACCTGAGTCACAGGGAGATGATTCTAACTCTAAATTTAAAATGCAAGCCTTTGTCTGTTTGTTTTTGAGACAGGGTCTCTCTACATAGTCCTGGCTGTCCTGGCTGACCAGGCTGACCAGGCTGGTCTCCCAAGCATTGAAGGTGCGCACCACCACACCTGGCTAAAATCATTTAGAAAGGAAGAGAGAGAGACAGAGAGAGAGAGAGAGAGAGAGAGAGAGAGAGAGAGAGAGAGAGACAGAGAGACAGAGAGACAGAGAGACAGAGAGAGACAGAGAGAGAGAGAGAAAGAGAGAGAGAAAGAGAAAGAAGGAAAGAAGGAAAGAAGGAAAGAAGGAAAGAAGGAAAGAGCTGGGAGGTGGTGGCGCACGCCTTTAATCCCAGCACTTGGGAGGCAGAGGCAGGCAGATTTCTGAGTTTGAGGCCAGCCTAGTCTGCAGAGTGAGTTCCAGGACAGCCAGGGCTATACAGAGAAACCCTGTCTCAAAACAAACAAACAAACAAATAAACAGAAAAAAGAAAGAAAGAAAGAAAGAAAGAAAGAAAGAAAGAAAGAAAGAAAGGAAGAAAGGAAAGGAAAGGAAAAAGAAAAGAAAGTGGAGTACCGACAGAAAGCAGTGGCCTATGTAATGAGGATGAGAGCAGTCTGTTGTGAAACTGGAGGGAAGGAACCCAGATGCTTCTGAGTGCTGGCTGCAGCCATGCTGCCAACAACAGGCAACTGTGGTAAAGTCATTTACAACCAGGGCCTAATTTCTTTATGTGTAACATGAGAAGATTCCTGCCTGACATCAGGAGGGGCTCCCAAGTGCCAAAGCCTGCCTTCGCCCTTCCAGGGAGCTTGCCTCTTGTACATGAAAAATACCTCTCTTGAATAAGTCCTGTCCATTTCAAAACAATGATGTCTTTAGACTTGCTGTCTAGATGATATTGATGAGTTCTAGGTTTGGCAATGATGCCAGGAAATATACTAAGAGAGGAAAGGAGGGGAGCCCGTCGTTGGTGGCACTTCCTGTACCAGAAATGTTGGGTCTCCATGTGTGGCATAAGAAAGCAGGAAGTTTGCTTACTGTAGTAGAGTCTGTTTTCACACTTTTCTTTAAAACACAAACTTGTAAAAATATTAAGTGCAAAATAATAGATGGAAATAAATTGGAAGCCTGGATACTTTGGAACCCATGGAAGCTTCTAGGTAGTTGTGACTGAGCTCCTGTGTCTGCAACCCCTAAACCAGCTTTTGTGATCCCTAGCCAGCCATGTGCCCCATTTTGGAAAGGCCCCATGAAGCCACACAGCAGATTTGGCCTTTCAGACTGCCAACTGTCTCCCACTTACATACAGTCAGCTCTCTAATTGCTGGGTGCTGATCAAAGCCTCTAACAGAGACTACCATGATGAGAAGAGGTGAAGTCAGAATCTTTCAAAACCAGAAATCTCCCCCTTCTCTCCTGAGAAGGCTGTTCTGTGATCGTAGTCAGCAGAGAAAGACAGTGCATGGTTTGGAGCAGTTCCTGCAAATTCTCCATTATGATGGTTCTTTAAGGTGAAGAGGAAGCGTGTTGGAGTGAGTTAGTTGCTCAGCTCTGTTCGCCTAAGTCCATGAACACAGAGCTCCTTAACCAGGACTCTGAGCAACTATTCTGACAGGTTCTTCCTCAGGGGTGAAGCCACGGACCTGCCTTTCAGTGCATCTCTCTACCTCTGATTTTCACTTTCATCCTATTTCTACGACTGTGCAGCCTGCCTGGGCTCCCAGGAGGGTTGGTTGCCCAAGGCATTTGAGATGAGCCCCAGGGAGAGAATGTTTTTCTTTGTGTGCTGGAAGGAATCCTTCGATCTGGGAGTAATGGAGTTACAACCATCGGAGAAACCTAGGCTGGCACGTGTACATCCATCCTGTAAGCATGTCAGCAAAGGTGAGGTGCAAGGCTGTGCCTGCCCAGTAAACACAGATCACTTTTTTATTTCTGTGATTACATAGCCAGATACCTTGTAGGCTCTCTATAAACACATGTTGATTTTCCTCCTCCCACGAAAGGGTTGGTTAGCAGGGACTTGGGCTTCCCTGGGTAAGAGCTATCTTTATTATGAGTTAATGTAGGGAATACAACTGCACGACTCTGCATCTCTATGTACCTTCTATCTGCTAGCAGATGCTCACATTTCATCAGAGCATTGACCCAAGGACAGAGCTTTAATCTTTGGAAATATAGTCATCCAACTTCAAATTGTTTTTTATTTAAATTTGCATTATGCTGTGAGATATGCATAAGGATACCAGGTTGTAAATGATCAAAGGCATTTGGTTTTTAAGTCTAGTTCTTGGTTTGGACATGTTGGGAAGGGAGGAGTGAACCTACAGCTGAGAAAAGAAGCCAAGAGAGGAATAGGCGGAGGCTTGAGGGATGAGCAAAGAAAGTGAGCAGCTTCAAGAATTATTAGTAGCAGTGGTGGTTCATGCTTGTAATTCCAGAACTGAGGTTCCAAGACAGAAGGATTGACACATATTCTGAGGCTAGTCTGGGCTAAAGAGTGGGAACCTGTCTCACAAAAAGATAAACAAACAAACAAGACGGAAGTTGTACCTGGGATTCTCCATTGTTCATGGAAACTCCATGAAAACTTTACAGAAAACAAAAAACCAACAAACCCAGATAGGTGATGCTTTGTATTTTTGGGTGTGATTTTCAGGTTGACGACTTGATGTTCATCTTTGGAGTTACAGCTCTAGATGGGAAGTAGAATGTCAGAATGAAAACACATTTTAGCTTATAGAACAGATACACCAAGCATGTACAGAAACAGGAGGGAAGGGGGCACTGGGGACCAGCCCCTTTGATAGAGTGCTTGCGGTACAAGCATAAGGAGTTTGAATCCCTAGCTCCCATATGAAATGTTCAGCCCAGCATTGGGAAGGAGAGATAGCATCCCTGAGGCTTGCTAGCCATTCTTGCACACAAACAGGAATAAGAAAGAGGAGAGTGGGGGCTGGATGTACTCCTCCCTATAACCTAGCCTTGGGAGGATGATGCAAGAGAATTGCTGTGATTTTAAGGCTATCCTGGGCCGCAGACGGAGACTCTGGCTCAGACCAACCCTTTCACCCTCAAAAACAAAAAAAAAAAGGAAGGTAAAGGTAAAAACAATTGAATACTGAGGATATTGGGAGGAGGTGAGTGGTAGGGGCCTGGCCAGACTGTAGACCACAATGTCTAGGAGTAGATAGTGAAGGCATAACATGGTATTTTGGAATCCAGTGAATGGAAGAGTTTCTCTCTTATTTTGTTGGAACTCTGACTGAGATTCACCTCTAAGCTATGTAGCTGAAAAAAAACTTTGAACTTCTGATCCCCCTTTCACATCCCAAGTGCTAGGATTATAAAAGGGTGTACCATTAAAGTCTGGCCCTAGAATTCCTTAGTTCTCGTTTTAGACCCTTAGCCCTCTTGTTGAATTATAAAAACTCAGCTTCTTGGTCCAGCAGCCCGGCAGTTGACATTTAATGAGCAAAGCCCTTAATAAGCACAGCAGACAGGCCGTGCTCCTTGTGGTCTTGTTCTTACTCCCTGGGTGTCCACAATGTGGAAGGTAATTCCATATCTTCTCCTTGAGCCCAAACCCTTGGGAAGATCAAAAACGCTGAACATTTTAAACAGCAGACACATGTTATCTCCCAATTTCCAAGGGCCAGGCATAGCATAGCAGGCTAGCTGTGGCCCTGAATCTCCTACAAGGCTGCAGTCAGGCTGTGAGCTGGGTTTGACTGTAGGTGGAAAGCCTTCTGAATTCTCTCACAGGGTTTCTGCACACACAGCTTCTGATCAGCAGTTGGCTAGAAGTTTCACTCCTCAAGTGGGGTCATTTGCTAGCTGACTGATGTCCTCATGACCCAGCCACTGGGTCTGTCATCTCCACCTCCACCCCCCATCTCCAGTAAATGATCAGGATGGAGGAAAAAAAAAACCCTTAAGCCAAATGTCATGGCTCACAGCTGTAACCCCATCATGGGAAGCAGAGGCTGGAGGATTGCTGGAAGTTCACCAGCCTGGTTTACATAGTGAAGGCAAAACAAACTTCAGAAGTGATAGGGTATGACTTCTGCGGTTGGTCAGAGGCCAACTTTAGTACTATTGGGAGGTAGCTATGAATGGTGGCAGGAGATGGAGCCCCTGGAGTGAGGCAGCTCAGCCATTCCTGCCTCTGAGAGCTCTTCCTTCTTCCCTCCCCTCTCCACACATACCTCAGTTAATCCTAATTCTGGCCCTGAACTCAGGCTTCAGAATCCATGTTAAATACCAGGCATAGCGGTACACTTGTAATCCCAGCATTTAGACAAGGGAAATGACCTCACTGACCAGCCACCTCCCCTGTGTGATGAGCTCCAGGTCAGTGAGAGATGCTGCTGTTAAGGCAGATATGCCTTCTGGTCTCCATGCACATGCACACACACACCTCTGCTTACAAATATGCATGCAAGGGGCTGGGCAGTGGTGGCACATGCCTTTAATCCCAGCACTTGGGAGGCAGAGGCAGGAGGATTTCTGAGTTTGAGGCCAGCCTGGTCTACACAGTAAGTTCCAGGACAGCCAGGGCTATACAGAGAAACCCTGTTTTGAAAAAACAAAAAACAAAAACAAAAACAAAAAACCTAAAAAACCCCCCACAAATATGCATACAAAATAAAAATAAAAGCAACCCCCCCTAATTCTGCCTCTGTTTTATTTCTTAGATGTGCCTTCATCTCAAACCTGGTTGTTTTTAAGGAACTGTGTAGAGCCTGATCGAGGATGCCTTGGGGCCTAGCCAGCCACTGAGGATAAGACTGTTAAAGCCACAGCAGAATCACAAGACACTTGAGCCAAGAGCACAGACATTTGACTTGTTCTGTGCATGTTAGCCATCACCACATCAAAATACAAGGCAGATGCAATCTTAGGAATGTTCTAGACAAGGGTGTGAAGTTACAGGTGGGTTAACTCCACGGGTGCACATGGCTCTGAAGGAGGCTTCTAGGCTCGTGAACAAGAAAAGCTTTCAAGGCCTACTCTGCTTTGGTTGGAAAGGAAGCCTTGTTCTTGGGGGTTTACCAGTGACGAGGAAGCAGGGTTTCGACCTGCCAGTGGGGGTTGGGAGTGGAAGTGGGCCCCTTCCATGCTGATTATTTTCCTGCATGCATCTTTCCTCCAAGAGGGGGCTTTTAGGGGTTAACCCACCCCCAATAGGTAGAATTTCCTGAGCTGACCCTTCTTTGACCCCACTTGGATGAGCAATTTGAGCTAATAACAGGAATCTTTGGCTATCCTGGCCCACCTGGGAAGAAGTAAGCACTACGGCCTTCCTCATTAGGGTCTGAAACAGCCTGAGGCTGGACAGCTAAAGGGAGGCTAAGTCAATTAAGAATCCAGTGGGACCAGAGAATGGATTCAGAACTCATTGAAATTGATGGAATGCTCTGAGCCTCACATAGAAATGTTCCCCTTTAATTTCAGATCTAAAAGCTTGACATACAGAACCAAAGACTAACTGACCTACATCCCCCTCCCCCCATTTTACCCATGACCAGTAAAAGGCTAGAACAACCCTACTACCCATCATATCCTAGTTTGGCAGGCTACCTGGGTATGGTATATATTTAAGCTGGCTTCAGACTTGGTCTGAAGCTGACACTAGTTGTGAGCCCTCCGCCCCATTCCAGTTGTCACCACCTCCTCAGTGTAAGGTGGAGCTACACGTCTGTGCTGTCATGCCTGGTTTGTTAGTAATGAGCTTTGACTCTGTCCCTGCCTCCTGCCAAGCTATGGAGTGGGTACACCTGTACCCTGCGAGTGTGCTGCAGCCTGTGTCTGCCCTGAGATCCACATTCTGCTCTCACTGAGATCCCTGAATGGTAAGGAGCCACATTTCTGCGGCTCTCCTGCCTGCTGTTTTTTGGCCAAGTTTGATTGGTGGAAGGTCAGAGCAAAACCAGGCATTCTGCTCCTCCTCCCTCTAACACCTAGAATGTGAGTCGCCTCTGTGGTCCCAGCTCCTACTGGACAATCTGGCCTGTCTCCAGGTGACCCCTGCCTTTGTAACTGCAGCTCCTCCAGTTTGGGAACTGTAGCTGCTGAGCTGTGACTGGTCTCTGCATTGCCTCATTGTCCCCCGCTTTGTATAACTGTTCTCTGTGTTATCTCTGCTTGGTAGACCCTACCCTGGCTTATCGGTTCTTTACTGGGCCTTGATGAAAGAGGAAAACCATCATCCTCTGTGTTCTTTCCTACACTGTACAGAGAGATTAATGTTCAATCATAATGATGTCAATGAAACAGTTCATCTGCAAGAACTAGTAGCTGGTTCAATAACATTGTAAATCAAGCTGATTAATCAACATTTGTCTTAATTAAAAGAAAATAGTTTTCTTTTCCTAAGTTGTTTTCCCCAGGAGTCAGTGTCGTGCCTTTTCTGTGCTGTGAGAATGGATTCCTATGATTTTGCAGGTCTTTGTCATCTCTGTCAGCCATGACTTAACCATCAAAAGGGAGGCTGCTTGGTTTGGGTTGGTTTACTACTTGGAGCGACTGAGTTCTAACTCAGGCTGGTGGTTTTGTACCTGGCTTTGGTAATGAGCATGTTCCTGTGGCCTTCCCATCATAAGCCTGGTTTTTGTGACCTCTGCCGTCCTGGTCCTGTTTGTGCCAAGCCCTGTTCCTGGCTTCTAAACAAGGATCCCCACAAGGGCGCTGTCTGAGAAGGCAGTTTCCATGACTGGGGAGGAAGGGGCTGGTCTGCCTGCCAGCACTGGCTTTGAGACCACCGCTTGTTTTTCCAAGATTAATAATCGAAGAGATCTCCAGCCGTGTTTTCTTTTCCAGAATACTTTCCAAAAAGTCTGTAAGAATGTCTCTGAAGCCTTTTTCCTTTGAAGGCAGAAAGGCCTAAGGGGAGCATAAATTATAACTTTGCAGACTAGTATTTAAAACCTTACCCAATTTTTTTCTCTTAACATACCACACACACACACACACACACACACACACACACACACACACGCCTACCTTTTCACATATTTAAGTGGTTCATTTGTGAGGAATAACCACTGAGCTATTGACATATATTCAGTTCAATCTATGAAATGAAAGAGTCAACTATAAAGCCTCAAATGTTTCTACTTGGAAAGTCAAGCTGGCCTCCCTGCCTTGGAGATAAGTGGTAACTCCTTTTAAAGAGTCTTCCCTCCTCTGTCTTTGTCTCTCTTCTGCAGGCCATGTGTTTATACTATGGGATCCCCCATCAACAACAGGGCCCTTTTTCCATGCCAGGAACCACCCGTTGCCATGTCAACATGGCAGGCTACAGTTCGAGCAGCTGCATCTTTTGTTGTTTTAATGAGTGGGGAAAATTCTGCCAAGCCCACACCACTTCGAGAAGGTACAGTACATGTGTTCTTTCTTACTCGGGTGTGATGCACACAGCAGGACCCAAGGAGCCCGTCGGCTCTGCTACAGTGACTGGTGAGGTTGGAAGAAAAACCCTACCAGAGAACGCGCAGGGATTGGGTGGAGCACTGGGGAATCTGGGCATGGGGCTCCAGATTCCCCAAGCCAAAGTTATCAATTCATGGATGACTCCACTCTTACATGGTGGTTTGTGGAGCAAAAGTGGGTGGTCTTGGTTGAAGACTTCTAGGCAGGCAAGTGTGTCATGGAAACACAAAGTTGAGTTGTGTGCGGTTTGGACATGGTATCTGTATGTGGCTGTCTGTTTTTATAAGAGGTAGTACATAGGCTAGCCAGCTTGCTGGGCTTGGAAGTCTGAATCCAGGGTGTGTCAGAAGAATGGTGGCAGGAGCCAGCACACCACCCAGATCTGTTGTGAGGTGCTTGCCTGTTCAGTCACCACTATCCATTTGATGTCTTCAGCATGCTCATGCCAGGCAACAGTACCTATTCTTAATGTAAAACATGGTGTCTTCTCCTACATGCTTATCAGAAAAACTTGAACATATACAAAAAGTCAAAAACCAAAATGAAATAACTTTGAAAAGAGTGCATGCTTACACGTTGCATTATCCCCAGCATTCAGTGATTACTCATGGCTCTCCCCATTTACCTGCAGATTGCATGATTTCATTTTTTCTTTATTAGTAAAAAATAGACCATTGTGTAAATGTAGCACATTTCCACTATCCATTCATTAGTTGGTGAACATCTATGCTATCTTCATGCTGTGGCTATTATGAGTAGAGTGACAATGAACATGGATGATCACGTCCTTCAGTGGTAGGCATACAGTCCCTCAGGAGTCATCTCAGGAGTCAGGCATACAGTCCCTCAGGAGTCAGGCATACAGTCCCTCAGGAGTCATCCTTCAGTGGTAGGCATACAGTCCCTCAGGAGTCCCTCAGGATGTCAGGCATACAGTCCCTCAGGAGTCCCTCAGGAGTCCCTCAGGAGTCGTCTCAGTGGTAGGCATACAGCCCCTCAGGAGTTGTCTCAGGAGTCATGCACCTGGATTATATGCTACATCAATTGTTAGCTTTGGGGGAACCAGTTTGCTGTCTCACAAACAGTGAAGAAGTGTTCCTCTTTCTCAAATCCAAGCTAATATTTCTTGTCATTTAAAAAAAAAAAAAAACCTTAGCTATTATAAGTTGCATAGGATGAAATCTCAAAGTAGTTTAAATTTATATTTCTCTGATGGCCAAGGATGTTCAAAATATTTTGGAATATTTCTCAGCTGTTTGTGTTCCTTTTTTTTTCTTTTTCTTTTTGAAAACTGTTTGATTCCATGCCCCCATTTTAAATTGGGCACAAACCTCCCAGTTGGTGTTTGATTTTTTTTAGTTCTTCATAAATGCTTGATGTTAACCCTTTGTCAGATGTACAGCTGGCACAGTGCCTTCAGTGGCTTGGTGGTGCCCTTTGCTGTACAGGAATGCTTTAACTTCATGAGCTCCCATTTCTCAGTTGTTGGTTTCCACGCCTGTGCTGCATGCTTTGACACAGGGACTCATGTACGCTCCACTACCCTCAAGTTTGCTACTAGCATGGTAGGGCAAGCTCTCTCCTAGCTTAATGCTGCCCCAGTCCAGCCCAAGTCCTCCTTACTCCTTCTCCTCCGCTTGCTGAGAGCCTGCCTGCAGAAGAGCCAAGGCTGGCTTCACTTCCTTAGCTTTTCTCCTTTGCTGAGGGAATTGAAAACATGTGTGCTGATCTCCCTTTAGAGGAGTGGGAAATTTAATACAATTTGGGTTTTAAATGCATTTTCTTGTATATTTTACTGTGTATCATATCTTTAGGAATTGCTGTTAATTGTTTCACATTTTTTAAACCATCCTTTGAATATACATTTAAACAGATTTTTCATTGTTGATCTCTTAACTTTAAATTGTTTTCCTGTTATAATTTTTTAAACTTTTTTTCTCCAAAGGAAGGCTTGTAGTTCATTTTATAGGTGTCCTTGCATATTTCTATTGACCGTGAAATGTATTCACTTTTGAACAACTTTTGGCTAGATATTAACTTTTTCTTCAAGTAAGAGCTGGATGAAGGATGCTGCCTGACTTTGAACTTCCGTTATCCTTCTGCCTCTGCCTCTGCCTCTGCCTCCGCCTCCGCCTCCGCCTCCGCCTCTGCCTCTGCCTCCCAAGTTCTTGCACAATCCTGTGGACACCACGCCCAGCCCTGGATGTGCACTTCCTACCTCACTGCTTTTCTAAGATAAGTGCTAATGTGACATTTTTGAGGAGGAATCATATGCTAAATTTTAATTTTGAAAGATGTCTGACACTGCTGCCTACATACTCTTAGGGCTTTAAAATTTTATTTAATTCAAACACTAGATCTTTCTAATCAGTTGTACTGCAGTGTGAGTTAACTGTACTGAATGTGTTCTTTTAAATGTATTGTTCAGTGAGTTCTGGCCACTGCATACACCTGCATGATTAGGCACTGCCTTATGGTAGCACAGGACATTGCTGTCACCCAGAAATACCCTTGTTGTACACCTACTCCTCCTAGTCCTTTCTGCAGTGTCCCTGTCTCCAGAGGTTACCTCTGCTGTGTCTGCCAGTGGCCTAGCTTTAACTCAGCATGGTATTCCTATAACTTAGCCTTTAATCCATGGGCAAGATTCTTATACGAATGAGGCACATTTCATCCACTTACTTATGGTAGACTGTTTGGGGCCAGTTCAAAAATTAGGCTGTAATGTTCACATTTGTGACTTTTTATTTACTCTTTGTAGACATAACTTATGATTCTCTTAAGTGAGTTCCCAAGGGTAGAATTGCTAGATCATGTGATAAGTATCTTTTGGGGGGTTCGTTATCTGCCAGGTCCTGTCTAAAGTGCTCTCGTGGTTTTGTATTCTTGCTGGCAGTATCTGAGAGCTCTGGTTGTTTTTTGTCGTTGCAAGTGCTTAGCACAATCAATCTTTGAAGTTAGTTCTCTAGTCAGTATGAAATGCTATCTCACAGCTTCAGTTCAGATTTCCCTGGTAGCTAATGGTGTTGAGAATTTTCATGCACTTAATGCTCATTCTTACATTTTAATTTGAACAGTGTCTGCACAAGTCATTGGAAGTTTTTAATGTGTGTCTTTTGGCTGTAGAGGTTATGAGAACTCTTTGTCTAATGCTCTAGACATATAATTAATTAATTAATCTCCAAAACTTCCCTTACAGTGTTGGGGCAGGACCTCAGGCTTTGTAAATTCCAGACAAGAGCTCTGCACAGCTGTGTCCTGGGCCCTGCTTATACTATGTACCACTGAATTTTCAGGAATGATACTTTTGCTCTTTATTAATTCCATTTGAGATGGAAATGTGATATTTCCATCTTTTATTAAAAAAAAAAACCCTGTGGTTCTTTGATCCCAGTTTGTTACACTAATGTATTGGCCTGGTGCTGTGAGTATATAGTACATAGAAGTTATGTCTCCTTGTGTCACGGTAACAAGGCCATTTTCTTAATTTGGCTTTGGTTTCTGTAATAAGTCACCTCCAGGGTTTGTTCTTCCTCTGAGTGTTTAGAGTATGTCTCCATGTATGTTGATGCTGCAGTCTGTTTTCCTCACGCTCCACTTTGGTATGCGCCAGCAGACAGGATGTGCACATACTGAGTGTCCCCTTTGCTCTTCCTGTCCATCTACATGTGGCTGAAACGCTCTCTCACTTTGGCAGCGGGAAGTTAACTGACAGCCCCAGCTGTAATGTCTTGTTGACAGTTGTCTTATCAAGTTGAGCTTGATTTGTTTGGGATCTTCCTCTCTCCCTCTGTGTGGCTTCCTGACACATTCAGAATTGATCAGGTGCATGAAATCCTATGATCTCCAGTAGACACTGGTACCTGTGCACCTCCATAGCAGCTTCTCCTGATAGCTAAGCCTCCCAAGATTCCTGTGTCTCCCACAAGCTCCTCCCCTCACCCATGTGTACTCTTTCATTCATGCCTGTGTCATTCCTGACACAGACACGGCACCATGTGCCAGCTCTGCTTTCAAATATGACCATTAGTTTTCTTTTCCACTGAAAGGTGAATTTTTTTATCTTATGCATATGAACATTTGCCTGCATGATATATTGTGTACCATGTGTATATATGGTATCCTCAAAGAGCAGGCTAAAGTGTCATATCCCCTGGCACTGGAATTAGAGGTGATTGTGATCTGCCATGTTGGTGCTGGGAATCAAACTCAGGTACTCTGCAAGAACACCCAGTGTTTTTAGCCATCTCTCTAGCACTATTTTTTTGTTGTTGTTCTTGGGAAGAGAAAGCTTCTCCATTACCAGAAGTGGCCGAGGCATTATTAGAATGATATTAATAACTACATATTAGATGGTATTAGATTATAGATACTAAAATATTTTAAAAACTGGAAACCTGCCGGGTGGTGATGGTGCACGCCTTTAATCCCAGCACTTGGGAGGCAGAGACAGGCAGATTTCTGAGT
>NW_022196913.1:67865956-67872885 GCF_008632895.1 Mastomys coucha
GCGCGCATGCGTGTGTGTGTGTGTGTGTGTGTGTGTGTGTGTAGCAGTCTATCTGTGTGCATAGCTGTATGTCTGTGTGTATTCTGTTTGAGTATGTCTGTGTATGATTAAACACCTGTCCTACCCTAAGCTATGCGATACTCACTTCTCTACAACTTTCCTTCAGTCTGCTCCTCAGACCTACTGTAATACTATTTGCCTTCTATTTCTCTTTTTGTATGTATAGTGTATGATATGTATTAGATTGTGAATGTTTGTGTGTAGTGTATGAGTGTGTGTGAGTTTGTGAATGTGTGTGTTTGCGTATAGTGTAAGAGTGTATATGAGTTTGTGAATGTGTGTGTTTGTGTGTGTAGTATATGTGTGTGTATGAGTTTATGAATGTGAACATGTGTATATAGACTTGCTCTTCACATTTAAAAACTTTTTAAAATTAAAATATAATTAATTACTTTTCCCTTTCTCTGTTCCCACCCCTCCCATGTTCCCCTCTTTACTCCCTCTTGAAACCACAGCTTCTTTTTCTCCAGTTGCTGTTATTACATATGCATGCTGCCTGTTCAGTCTGTGTAGTGCTATTTTTTATGTATATGATTTCAGGGATTGGGATAAGCAATTGGTGGGGAGTGGGCCCATCCCTAGAAAGAGTACTCCTTCTCGCAGTAGCCATTAATCCTGTACTTCTTTGTCTATGGGAGAGGCTGTGAGATTTCCTCCCTCTCTGTTAGCATGGCTATTGCTATCATGCTTCTTCAGGTCTTGTGTAGGAAGCCATATTGTTGAGGTGTCATGGTTGAAGCTTCCATCATTTCTAGGAGACACATCTCACAGCAGATTTCTTAGTCATTTGGCTCTTAGAGCCTTTCTGCCTCTGTTCTGCAATGTTGCCCTGAGTTCCCTGGAGGAGTTGTGTTGTAGATGTATCTACTGGTGCTCAGTACCCCATGATGCCTTCCTTGCTCTGCGCATTTTGACTAGTTGTGGTTTTCTATAGTGTACACATCTATTGAAAAAAGAAGTTTCTTTTATAAGAAGTGAGAGTTCTATTCACCTGTGGGAGCCAGTAGGTTCTCCTCTGAGATCTATGACTTTACCAGTCCCATATAGTTGGCTAGGTTTCCAGTACCAGGCACAATTTTCTGTTTGTTGAATAGATTTGAAGTCTAATTAAAGAGCTGCTGGCTATGCCAAGGTATGTGTGCTAACATTGCACCTTTAGGTTGTGGTGCCATGCTGGGCACTGTTTTGGCTTACAGATGCCATAGCTGGATACGACTTTTTTTTTTTTTTTTTTTTTTTTTTGGTTGCTTGGTAGCTCTGGTACCACAAAAACCATGCCCTCTGGGTCCTGTATTAAAGGGCATGGTGCTTTCAGCAATAGGACTTAGCTTCCATCTCTGGGAGGTACCAGCAGTAGCCTATGATGTTTTGGGAGTCCCTTGAACATCCCTGCCTAACAACTTGGAAGCAGGTTTTTCATGCTGCAGCTCTAGAGCAGAACGTTGTCTGACCAAGTGGGATAGCTTCATTTAAGCTATAAGTGTATACACATAGACTGTAATGTACTGTGTGTAATCTAGGTAAATAAATGGTTCCTTGTGGCATTTTCAGACATTCTTAGTCTTGTTTTCCTCCCCCCTTTTCTGTCTTTGTGTCCTTCCTCCTCCCACTCCAGTTAAGCACACGTCTCCTCCTCCTCCCACTCCAGTTAAGCACACGTCTCCTCCTCCTCCCACTCCAGTTAAGCACACGTCTCCTCCTCCTCCCACTCCAGTTAAGCACACATCTCCTGTTTTACACCTTTTCCCCCTCATCACTTACATCCTGCTATTCTTTCTTTAGTTCTCCTGCCCTTTGTTTTAAACTGGGCCTCATCGAACCTGGGGCTCACCATTTAAGTAAGACTGGCTGCCTGGCTGGCTGGCAAGCAATCCCCAGGGATCCCCTCCTGCCTCTGCCCATCCCTCCTCTCTGCTCTACCACTGGGATCACAGGTGCCCAATGATGTGCTTGGCTCTTTATGTGGGTGCTGGTGACCATGCTTGTGGTAAAGTTCCCACTGAGCCCTCTTCCCAGCATCTATTTGTCATTCCTCAGGCAAAATCATCATTTTAATGTTTTTCACAGTAACTAAAGGTCCCACCTATCCCTGTGTGGTCATGTACATTCCTGTACACGTGAGTGTGGAGATATATATTTAACAAACTCACTGAGGATGCACAATAAAGAAACTGCCAGCACGACTACTCCATTAGGGGGGATGGTTTTTATTGTGGTTAAGAGAATGGAAATATTGGGAGGCTTCTGGAAGAGTCCAGAGCAGAGAGAAAAGAAAGCAGACTGGACATGGCCAGGGCTAGAGAAACTAGAGAGAACAGTGAAAAGTGCAAGAGATAGAGCACAACCAGGGAGAGTGAGAGAGATCTGGGAGGGGGACAGGGAGTGAGTGAGAGAGCAGGGAGGAAGTGTGCGAGAGAGGAGGAGAGGGAATGTGGGAGAGAGCAGGGAGGGAGTGAGGGAAGGGGGGGATGGACAAATCATTCTGATTATAAGGAGGATGAGTAGCTGCAGGGAGGGACTCCTTCTGGGGATGGAAAGCTCATTTCACAGGTTCCTTGAGAATGCTGCCTTTATCTACCTTCCAGAAATCCTTCTACAGTTCAGGTTGACCTCCTTTCTAAATATATGTACTTCTTAAGACCTAACACCCACTTAGGTCTGGATGCTTTCAGACGCCAGCAAACTGCAGCCCTTTGACCAGCTCTGCTCACTGCCTAGTTTTGTAAATAAGTTTTATTGGGTTATAACTGCTGCCTGGGGCTTCTTCCAAGCACAGGTGAGTGTTTGCAAGGAAGGCTCACAGGACCAGAACCTTTTCTCTACTCCTTTACCAAAAATGTTTTCTGATTTCTATTCCATTTGTCTTTTTTCAGTCTGTGTATTTAAAGATTATCATTAACAATTAAGAATAATTGGGAGGCTGGGGTAGGAGGAACAAGAGTTTGAGGTCAGTCTAGACTGTACAGTGAGACCCCCCCCCCCCGAAATCCAGAGAAATTATTAAACTAACATTTTCACAGGAAACATTTCACACTTTCAGGGAACATTTGTGGGCCCTTTCTCTTCTTTAGAATTCCAAGTGAGGGCAAAGTTTTCAGAAAGAGATGTTCACTAAGGTTTGATGTTCACACTACTTACACCCCAGTCTGTGTCACAAAACATTTACCAGCCCAACCTGAGGACCAATGGAGGGAGACAAGAAGAAAGAACTCCCCCCACAGCTGAGGTTTATCAAAGGACAAGCAGGGAACCATATTGCTAAAGCCCATGGATGGGACTTGAGTGGTTGTTACAGAGTGTGGGCAGCATTCACAGATGTCTCTGTGGACTTCAGATGAAAGGAGTGTGTGGTAAATGGTAGGAGATGGTGTTCCCTGTAGGCCTGCTTTCTGAGTCCCTGACGCTGCTGTGTACAGTCCCTGGAAACATGAGCAATACAACCCTGCCCAGCCAGTCTCACCCCTGCCCATCACAGTGACACTTCATCAGCCCCATTAGTGCATTTACCAGATACCAGCTGACTTACTGAGAAGTCTCTCAATAAGTTGGAAGCCAGGCTCAATCTTGGGCCAATCAGAGAAATGGTAGCAGCCATTCAGCAAGAAACAAAAGTCAGAAGAGAACCCTCCGAGTCTGTGTTCCATGAGGAAATCATTCCTCCTCATGGTTTTTAAAAGGAAGGCTAATGGTTAGGGCCTGTTGGGCAATGAGTATCATAAGAATTTTATTAGCTAAGTAGCCATTATTCTTTTTTTTTTTCCAGAAAGGCCACAGATGAACTTGTTTAACTCATTTTTCTATTCACCTTCCTCAGCTTGACGCCATTTTGGATAACAGGAATGTTACCCATTGTGCTGTGCCAGTCTCTCTCTCCACCTGCTATGCTTTGTGTTTAATAGGGCTCAGAATATATCTGTTGAATATGGCCTCTGAAATCAGATGGAAGTAGCCCCTGGCAGAGGCATTTAAAATCACCTAGGTGATGATAGAGGTGATTCCGTGTTCATTGCTTCCCCCGTTGCTGGTTTCTATCACACATGTCAAAAAAGAAAATCATTATGCTATCACTTTCCTCCAGATGTTGTTTTTAAGTTTTGTTTATTTGAGTGTAGTGCTAGCAGAGGCCAGAAGAGGGCATCAGATCCTCTGGAGCTGGGGTTGTAGGTAGTTGTGAGCCCCTGGATGTGGATGCTGGGAACCAAGCTTGGAGCAAGCACACTCCAAGAGCAGTGTGTGCTCTTAGCTTCATAGCCATCTCTCCAGCTCCCTGGCTTTATTTTTATAAATCTAATTTGGCATATTCCTACTCCTCAAATTAATTATTTTTCTAGGATCTTTGACCCTCCCCCTCTTTTTTCAAAAGTAAAGAGTGTAAATGTTACTTTACTTTGGGCAAAATGCTACTTTCTGTCTGGATTGTGCAATATGACAGCTCTCTGACATTCTCTTCCTCACGACTGGGAAAATCCAGGAAAAATGATTAAGGAGTCAGACTCTCCCAGACTAAAAGCCAGCTCCCCCCCAACCCCCTATTTTGATGGCTCAAAATAAACATCAGTGTTGAGAATGCTCCACATTCTCCCCATGTGAGAAGGTAGTAAATTAAAAAATTTTGGAGGTGGTTATGATTAGGTACTTTCTTCCACAAAAAGGAAATGCAAGGTAGAGAAAGTGTCCTAGTTTAGGAAGGAGAACCTTGATAGTGCGTGCAGATGCCATGAAGAGAGGTGGGCATGCTTTGAGAGTATGCTTCACAGTAAGTGTGTTTCTCATTTCCAGTGGACACTGCCCTCAAGCCAGGGTTGTTTGGCTTTTGTATTGCTCATGTGGACTCGGATGATGTCTTAAACTTTCCAGGGCTTCCATTCTGTGCTTTGCTGCTCACTAGCTTGCTTGCCTCCTTGCTCTGCTCAGTGAACACAAAGTATATAGAAGTTAGGATTTTTTTCTCTCAGACCACAGTGCTTCTGCCAATAAATGTTTTTATTCGCCCATTCTCACTGGTGTAAAGTTTTGTCTTGGATTAGACATTCGTGAATGTTTGCATGCAAGGCATTAATATTTGCCTTCTGACCAACCATCTGGAAAGGCGGTGTTCAGCCCACTGATGTCCTTTGTGTTTCAAGGGAGCTACTCATCTGCATCATAGTCATGTACATCCAGGAGATCGGGTAGACTAGCAAGACTGGCGCCAGTGTTCCTTTAAGGGAGCCATGAAAACACGGGATGCTCACAATCTCCACAGAACCTCTCACTTCAGCAGGTGGCGCTCTTTTACCTTTGAAGGTTATTCTCTCCTGATCTCCTGTGTCCTGCAGAGAGCCTTGAGACCTCTGTGTAGGGTGGCATTGGCTGTGAAGCCATTGTCTGGCCTGCTTAGGGAAGGCTGATGGGCACTGGCCCACGTGATGCCAGTTTCCAGCCTTTGAACAACAGTGAGGAAGACTGATGTGGACAAGGCTGTGACGAGTGCCAAAAGCTCGTAAAGTAGGTCATGTAAATACAGCATCTCAGTGATAACAGAAGGAATGCTGGGGTTTGCTGAAGCACCTGGGGATGGAGAAGGAGACCATGAGGAGAGGAACAAGGAAACGAGGAGCCTGCATTCCCTCCAGTGTGTACATGGTGCTTACACATGCTCCTGTTATATTCATAGTTATACTATGTAGTTATCATATACTCATAAATACATGTATTCCTGTACAGCTTGCATTTGTAATGATGTTCCCAAAGCATTACTGCCTATGGGATAGTTTGGGCAGGAAGCTCTGAAGAAGGGATTGTGGCTAGAGAAACTTTGAGACAGGGTTTCTCTGTATAGCCCTGGCTGTCCTGGAACTCACTCTGTAGACCAGGCTGGCCTCGAACTCAGAAATCCTCCTGCCTCTGCCTCCAAAGTGCTGGGATTAAAGGCGTGTGCCACCACTGTCCGGTAAGAAACAGTCTTAAGGTAGAAAGTACATTAGATCTGGGTAAAGAACCATGACATGTCGCATGAGAGCACACTAACTGGACATCCCCAAGGATGTCCTTCTGTCTGTCTGCCCTGCAGCAGAAAGCTTCCAGGGCTACACGATGCTTCCAGTAGGAAAACTTTGCATGTATTTTTAAAATTTCAGAGAAAACAACAATTTCTTTTGAAATCTCATATATCTGACTGGCCTTAAACTGGTTTTTGTTTATTGATTTTTATTCTTTTTATTTTTTAAATTGAGACCAGATCTCATGTTGATCAAGCTAGCCTCAAGCTTGCTATGCAGCCAATCATGATCTTAAATTTGCATCCTGCCTTTACCTCCCAGGCGCTCACATTGCAAATGTGTACCGCCACACCCCGTTTAAGTGGTGCTGGGGATTTAACTAATTTAATTTTCCTGTATGTAAGGCAAGCACTCTGTCAATTTAACAACATTTTGCCACTAACTCTTTAAATTATCAGGCAGAAGTATGGTGGTGTGGTGGTTGCTGCCTTTGGAGTTTCAGTGATATACCAGGCATGCAGGACTTGACTACCCATATACCACATTATTTCACTGTTGCTAATTGATATGACCAAAATGTGACTACGGGACTTTGATTTTCTAATTTTTTCATTTTATAAAAATGCCTGTCTCATGCTGGGCAGTGGTGGCGCATGCCTTTAATCCCAGCACTTGGGAGGCAGAGGCAGGCAGATTTCTGAGTTCAAGGCCAGCCTGGTCTACAGAGTGAGTTCCAGGACAGCCAGGGCTACACAGAGAAACCCTGTCTTGAAAAACAAAAACAAAAACAAAAACAAACAAACAAAAAGCCTGTCTCAAATAGTGAAGTTTTTCACAAGTGTAAGATACAAAGTCACACTCACATCGCCTTGGTCCCTGCTCTCACCC
>NW_022196913.1:67873044-67876339 GCF_008632895.1 Mastomys coucha
CCAGCTGAGGCTGACTCCTTGGTCCCTGCTCTCACCCCCACCCCCCAACTGAGGCTGACTCCTTGTCATCTTTGCCTCTCCTCACTGGTACCTTACTACCTTCTTATGAAGACAATCTCCAAAGCTGTTCTGAGGACAGTTTTCAGAGCAGTGAATGAAACAGCGACTCAAGTGACGGTGTACTTACGTTCAGAACTAAATTCTTACTGTGGTGTCTTTCGTGTGGTGGGCATCACACCTAGAGCTCTGAGCATGTTTCCTGAGTACTCATAGCTCAGCTGCATCTAGAGCCAAAACCAACTTTTTATATCGTTTCTTTTGACTTGAAAAATCAGCCCCTTTCAACTTCTGTTATCCTTTCAAAATCCAGTTATCTCTAAAATTTTCAGTCCTGTTTTGAAGATGAAAATGTTTATTTGAATCTTACTGTAGCTGCTACCATGCTTGTAAGACAGATGTCTCATGGCACAACAGCCTTGGGAGATTGTTGATAGGCCTCTAAATATGTTCTCCTTTAAGAAAATGGTATAGGGGTATACAGTATACAGCGTTCTGATCTCTGTTTGAGGTTGGCGGGCTCATAAACCCACAGTTATAGCATCTGTGTGAAAGGGAGTATGAGCGTGGCTGCTCAAGCCAGAGAAAGGGAACACCCAATTCTGGGTGTCTCCACAGCCCCCCATCTCGGCTGCCTTGTTAATGAGTCCAGACCTGGCTATGAAGTCATCCAGGGGTATGACGGGCTTCTGGCTTCTACAGAGGAAAAACTTTGGGTTAATATAAGTACAGTGTGTTCTCTTTGTTTTGCAGCTGGTCCTGTGAGGGGGCTGGGTACAAGTGCATTGAATAAAAAGGAAAATGAAGGCATTCACTGTCTATTTCATGGAGGACAGCTCACGGAACGTAAACACCATTTAAATAGCCTCCAAATGGCCCATTCTATATGAAGTCATGCGGGATGCCCCCTTTGAGTTGTCGCTATCCCTTAAATGGATCACTTTGTTTGCACTGCATTCGAATGCCGTTCAACCTTAAACCCTAAACGTGGGCCTTGTCAGGTCATGGTTTCAGGGCACATATGGCAGCCATACCTTCAAACATCCTGCTTCTGCCTCCAGAAAAGTCATCCTAATGGCCAGGAGAGGAAGCTATAAAACAAAGTGGCTTAGATGGTGACAGCCCAGTGACAATGACAGGGACAAACACTGCCGTCAGCACTGTGCCTCACGACTTATACTTGTTTATCTGCTTTATTCCTCACATGGTTCTCTGAGGTAGACATTATGATTGTTCCTCTAGTATAAACGAGGTATCCAGAGACACTAACATGCTCCAGCTAGCAGGCATAGAGCAGGAACTGGACCTATTCAGAGCCAGCACTGACCCATGGTTTACTGTAAAGAAATAAACCTCATTAGTTCTGTCTACAAAGGAGGCTAACTGTAAATGGCAGGCTGTCTGGAATAGAAGCCCTGCTGCCCATGCAGTGCTTCCCTGGATGTAGGTAGAGACTGCAAGACTCACAATACACTAACCCAAGATCAGTACAGAAGAGTTTTTGATTCCTGGTGAGAATTCTGGAAATGCCCTCATAAACCAAACTGAAGGCCCTTCCCAGGACGCAGGAAGTTTCCCCATTGTCCAAGGCTGGCTCGAACATTGCCCAAGATCAGGTCAGAGGTTCTTGAGAAACTGCTTCCTAGAAGTTCTGCGAATCAACCACGGCCTTTGGAGCTAGATTCCTAAGGGCCAACCAGCTTGTGTGTCCTGGGATGCCACTGGGGCTGGGCAAATGTCTTCGTTTTAAAAGCCTGAGGTATGACATAGTCTCTTCCAAGTGAGCTCTCAGAAAGAAAATGCAGAGCCTTTACCAGGTATGCAACAGCGAGCCACCTGCAGTTCTTCAGACACAATTGCAAGTACAGACAGACACAATTGCAAGTACAGACAGACACTTAGATTCTGACGTCCCCATGGCATTTTTTTTCAGCCTGCTCCTATGGTCTCCAAAATAATGAAATAGAAACTAATGTGATTTTCAGTATATTAAAAAAAAAAAATCTCTCCATTGTTTTAGCTTTGGAGAAGACCTTGAGGGAGCAGCGGTTGCTCCAGCTGTCTCTGCTGGACCTCAGCAGGCTTGCTTTCACTGTCTCACTTCCGAGTCCATAATACTATAGCTGCTAACTTTTTCTATGTATTGCCACTCCTCTCATTTGATGTGCCTTTGTGTCCCACAATGCCTTTGCTATCTCACCTTGAGTGCTAGGTGAAATGTCAAGTGATTGGCCCTCTAGTTCTTGGTGACCTTAAAGTGGTTTCAGTACCTGAACACCCAGACATCCCTAAAACTAGACAGATAGTAAAAGATCAGGCCAAGGCTCAATGCTGGCAGAGAGGCCTGGTGGGTGTAGCATGTTGTTCTTACTGCCTACTCCTCATTTCTAAATTCTACTTCCCATTTGAAGTTGTATTTTATCATTTTAACAGTGTTTCAAGACTGAAAAATGTTCTTTTTCTGGGTGTGGTGACTCTCCTTTGCAATCTCAGGACCTGGGCTAGTTAAGACACTAGTTGCCATGGGTTGAAGGCCAGTCAAAAGAAAAAAAAAGAGATTACTTTTTAATGACTTAATTTTGTTTTACATGTATTTTTGGTTTTTTTTTTTTTTTTTTTTTTTTTTTTTTTTTTTTTTTTTTTTTTTTTTTTTTTTGAGACAGGGTTTCTCTGTGTAGCCCTGGCTGTCCTGGAACTCACTCTGTAGACCAGGCTGCCCTCAAACTCAGAAATCCACCTGCCTCTGCCTCCCAAGTGCTGGGATTAAAAAGCGTGCACCACCACTGCCCGGCTTAAAATATATAATTTAAGTGCCAAATAATTGCTGCTTCTATTATAATCTCTTCTCAAAGAGCAGTCACCTTGTTTCTCCTTCTCATTATACCCGATTCAGAAATAACCACTTTCAGGTAGGCCATCCAGCACACACCTATAACCCCTGTTGTGGGAAACATTAAAAAACAAGCAGGCTCATTCCCACGCTCGTACTGGCACCTGTGTATTCTCACCAACTTATTCTTTCCAGCTTGCTCCTGCCACACCCTGATCTCTGTGTTCCCAGCTCTCATTCGCTTTACCCTGGAGCCACTAGTTCCCTCTCTGCCATGTGTCCTGTCCCACATTCTAGTCACCAAATGGAACCGCCACCTTTGCGGCTGCGTATCACAGTAACCCAGCAACCTGGTAAAATCAAGACTGTATCACAGTACCCAGCAACCTGGTAAAATCAAGACTGTAT
>NW_022196913.1:67876368-67877342 GCF_008632895.1 Mastomys coucha
GGTAAAATCAAGACTGTATCACAGTACCCAGCAACCTGGTAAAATCAAGACTGTATCACAGTACCCAGTAACTTGGTCAAATCAAGACTGTATCACAATACCAGCAACCTGGTAAAATCAAGACTCAGTGCTTATAGTTAACTAATCAGATTTATATACCAATAAATTCTCAATACACAAGATGCCAATATGATAATTTCAGAACCAATTGATAATGATAAAAGCTGTCCACCTAGATTAGACAAATTATCCCAGTATTCTAACCTTTATGATATCTTAACAACCTCTGGCTGGTCATAGCCACGCTGATTCATGTCTGCCGCCATCTTCCTCCCTCCCCACTACCCCAAGACACTCCCTGTCTCTGCAACTCTTTGCTCTGCCTCCCTTTTCCATGTCCAATCACAGGCCTCCCACTGCCCTAATGTGATTGGATAGGGAAAATCCTTCGACAAACCCCAGCTACTCTGGAACCCAAGGCAGAAAGAGCTCTAGTTCAAGGCCAGCCTGGGTACTTAGTGATGTTCTGTCTCAAAATAAAAAGCAAAAAAAAGGCTGAGTATATAGCACAGTCTCTGAGCAAAAATAAATGAAGTAGTTACTTCTAACTCTTACCTGGCTGCTTGGTGTTTCCCGCCTTGCAGCCTTGATAAGGTGTTTGTTATACAGAGCTGGGCCTTCCCAGTGTTCTATCTTCTCTTTGTAGGTCACATTATACAAGTTGTATCAATATTTCAAGTTTGTGTCCGTGAAAAGCCAGAGGCTTGTAGAAAAGCTATGCTGTAACATTTGTGTTCCTTCTACTTGGAGTTAATAATGGTGCTTTGGTGTCTCCCCATTCTATTTTCTTGGATTTCTGTGTATTTATCAGCTCTGGATTCTTGGTCTCCTGGTCTCCTGAGGAGCTCTCTCTAGGTCCTTAGTTGACTTCTGTGGGTGTGTGGTCTGCAGGCACGCTCATTTCTCTCTGGCCT